>NW_008751703.1:322181-388642 GCF_000715545.1 Opisthorchis viverrini | reverse complement strand
ATATATATATATATATATATATATATATATATATATGCGGGTCGATTATTATGAGGCCTCAGCTATGCGTGATAGCCTAATATAATAGCCAGCGACAGCCCGTCATACTCACTAATGTACGTAACTTCTAGACCAGTGCTTGTATCCCATTTAATTTTATTTCCGCTTCTTAACACCCGTACTCTGTAGCTTGATGGAAACAACCGTCTCATAGTTATCCGCAGTGTAACTGCATCAACCAGGCGATCATTTCTGGGGCACTTCTAGGCACTTCTTATGCTCGCGTTTGTAAATGGCTCTTTTGTGATCTGCAGCAGCCGGTGATACTTTAAAAAGCTTCCCTAACTCAGACACGCATAGCACGTTCAAGCCCGTTCCCTTATTCAACCAACCACAAGACACCTCCCTATGTCCGTTACATGAGTTTGGGCCTCATCTGACTCATGGTTCAAGACAAAGTATTGATATTAATTTCCACCTACACGATTTTGTCTAAACTACTCTAATGCATGAGCGATCTAGTCAACCCATCCTCATACGATCTATCTCCGATTAAGATTTTGGTCTGACCAAGGACTGCAACGTTTACTCCATCTCGTTGCCCCTGGAACAAACATCCTTCGAATAAAAACCCTAGTGACATATATACCTATAATTCCACCAAACTCGTCCTTGCGAACGAAATGCTGTGGGCAACATCCCACTGGGACGCGCAAATGGATTAGACCAACTACACCTAAGACCTGCAAATTAAAAAAAACCATATTTTCGGCATAATTGATTTCGGCTAACTTCTAGTGAGACGCTAGTTGATTAGTCATCGTGAACCACAATACTCCCGTGCTGATATCAAGCACTGCGCCAAAAAACTAGATCAGTGGCTAGGGGTCGTTCCTGATATCAAGTAAGGATCTGTCGAGTACAGTGAATGTCTGTACCGGTGATTACTTAGAACAGCTATTCATGGGGTCCGAAAACACGAATCGTCTTCCGTCCAACCAACCGGTAGATGCACGGCGAAATTTAGCTAAAGGAGTGAAACTCTGTCGAATTTTGCGTTCAGGGGCACAATTTAGGCTCTATCGATTTTCATTAAGTGTAACAGTTGTGTAACTCCCTACCGATTTCACCCATGGTAAGGCATTTTCGGTCAACATCAAGGCGCAATATCTTATTACGTTTATACGCCCTTTTGACAATTCGATGCAGCTGATGAATTGAAGATTCGCTCACTTGAACGAATCGGCCATACAAACAGCTTGCAGGATGATGCAGTAGACATTGACATCTCTACCTACTAAGCGCTCACATTGAAAGCACCGTCATTTTCGAGAAATCGATTCCATTTGGCGGATTTTGAGCGGCCCTGACGATGTGTTGGATCGGGTCCTGGATCATTTCACGCGTCAACAAACGGGAACTGAATATACCTTTGACTGGTAAAAGTGCGAATTCTAATCTCGAGAAATTAAATACTCTTTATCCGCCGCGCATTAGTAGGGTCAGTGGTGAAACGCCTACAAGCTAAAGGGTTAAGCAAGGCGCGATAAATACGAGGCCATCTCGGGGGTGACGATGGCCTAGAAGAAAAAGATCACGGGTCCTGATACGCTCCTCTTATTCCATGGCCTATGGCCTAGAGGAAGAAGATCACGGATCCTGATACGCTCCTCTTATTCCATGGCCTGACGCCCGTCACCGAATGAACTCGTCGCACAAGCTCGGTGAATGTTTTGACCATCCGGCAGCCAGGAAATATGCAGGCCGTTGCGATAGTTGCCTTCCTTCAAGCTGAAGGAAAATTGCCCACGTCGAGCGACTGACGATACAAAAACTGAGACATTATCCAGGCTGGTTATGGTTTTCCCGGGCTGTTGGCTTGTTTATTCATAAAAGTCTGGCATGCTCAAAGAGTGCATCTTTATTCTTCCGAGCAAGACAATATCGCGGTCTACCTTCTTAAGCTCACTTGTAACATCTTTCATTCAAAGCGGTTATGCGTCCCACAGAATGTTAGCATTTTTTCTGCAATTCCAGAGAATGCTCGCTCTGGTTCAAGTTTAATTTCAAATGCTCATTTCGGAGAAGTCTGCGTGGTGTATTCTTTTATGCAAGAGGTAGCCGAGATAACGGTGTCCCATGCTTCAATAGAGCACTGTACTCTTTTGACGGGGAGCCCCTAAGTGTTTGCTGACAGGAGGGTATTGTTCCATGTGACAGGACTTAACACTTAAGGTAAACCTTATGGGATACTCAGTACAGCGTATGCTGTCATAAAAACTTCACCGAACTTACTAGCTACGAGAAACCTCTCGAATTTGAATTTGTTTGGCGGTGCGCCTGCTGCAAAGATGGTCGCTCCTCTTTGATTTCACGAATACAAAAGACGTAAATATTGTTCATGCACAGTTTCAACGCTTTTCAAATGTAAAACAAAGAAAACAGTTAGAGGAAGTAACTTCACTCCAAAAGCGTCTTACACAATCGCCGACTGATCAAGCTGAGGCATGACGGTCATTCTGCTCCCAGAGTAGACCTTGTGTATGTTCAAACAAATTAAAAAAGACGTGACTGTAGACGGATGTTTCAAATAAATCTTTATTCTCGAAAACTGGGTGAATTTTTCTTCTATTCAAACTATGTTTTCAGGGGTATTTGCGTGTCCAAGAATCGGTGTTCTAGTTTCCTTCAGCATGTGGGAACAGGCTGGTCAAATGAGCAACGGACCAAACCCTGATCCCATACAACGGTGGATACTCAGAACTTATAGTAGCTTAATGTTAAGTCCATATTCAGTATTGTCCACTTCACGAAACGGTAGATTATTTGTGTGCTTTCATCACAAACTAAAAATAATTCTGCGATGCTATGTAGAAGGACCGTTCATTTTACGTACGAAAAACCTCCGTTTTCATTTTGAAGGATAGGTATTTCAGAAGACTTAAATCGCAGCCATGGGTACGCCACTTAGACCTGGTCTAGCAGATGTTTTTCCAACCTTTTACAAACGGTGTGTAGATGACACCTTAATAATCAGATTCTACCCATTTGAGACACTTTTACAATTGTATGAACCGTGAGAATCCTAATCTGCCTGCATTGTGAGACCACGAATAATGAGTGGCATTTTTAAAGAGTTTTATAACCAAACGCTTGGATGGACTGATTACGTCCTAGGATTTTCCAGTTTTGTACACACCTCAAAGACGTTTGCACACGATTCCCACATCTATTTGTGCCTTTTCTCTTAAAAAAGAGAGAACGACACCTCGCACTTAATAAGATGTTTTACCATATCGCAATTTACAGACAGGAACTTATTTACAGCTAAAAGACAAATCCTGAGCCGAAGTTGGTCGTAATTACGAACCTGCGCAAATGGTTCTCCTGACACCGAGACAAATTAACCCACATTTTAAGTAGATAAATGGTTGTCCCTTTAGGCGCTTCGCTGACGTCGTCTGAAACAAGCACCAGCCCTGAGGTACTGTCACCTTGTTGAAACCTATAAAGGAGCAGTCGAGATGCAGAGGTTGGGGTCGAACCATGCATTTTCCGGTGGGTAAGTTCGCGTTTTAACCACTGAGTTATCTCGAGCTCACTTAATGCACCCAGTAGCTCTGCCTCACAGAGCGTATACATGCTGATGAGGTGACATATACACCGGCAGAGCAGACCGAGGCTTAAATGGGCGTGCCTAAGGACGAGAGTCCCGCTACTGACTGGCCGATCGACGGAAGCAATGCAAGCTCAAGGTTGAAAACCCGCCTCATCAATCATGCAGCACACCGGAGTGATCTAAAAACTCCTCTGAAAAGTCAATCCAAAACTGTTGGCGTTTGGCGAGGGCCATGTAGATCAACTAATATCGACCGAATGTAAGCACACGCAAGACGGTTAGGTGTCATTCGCCTGCCATGGTGGTACAATAATGACTGGTTCCGTTTTACTTCCTCTTTTTCATGCCGTAAATTGATTGTTTTTACGACGACGCAGAGGGAACGAAAACAGAGTGTTGGCAACCCGCAAACATGGTCCCCTTGCTGCAATTGTTAGAGGCTGAAGTCAAAAGACGGTTGATCGAAAACGGACCCGTTTATACTCAAACGACTCATGATATCAAGAGACACAAGCTGAATCAAAGGGAAAACAAGACAAAATAACACGTATAATAGGTTTCAGTACATATCACAACCGGCAAACAAGGCCGAGATAGGTTTGAATAAAACACAAATAAGAATCAGGGTCAAAACAAGGATGAAACCCAGGTTGATGAATTCGTCCAACGTGGAAATCTTTATTATTTATCCTCATTCAATAAGCGGAATGGCTTCAAGATTGAAAACGCTCTTGTTAGAAAAGATCTGTTGAGTAAACCGTAATTATTCAAGATTCCGTTAATGCCTATTGGTGTTCATCGTGATATGTCTTGGTGGGAAGTAGTGAATGAGTGAGGGATGGGATTGATGATCCGGAATTCTGAGTAGAACCAGACACTCTGGAAACACTTTTCCTGGGTACTGGGATGCGAGTAGGAGCCTGAGGTAGGTTCGGCTTGGTTGCACTCCCTTGAGAACTATGCGCTACATGTGATAAGATGCGCAAAGAGGGACTGTTAACGGTTGTTGTGGATAAGACACGCGAAGATGAACTTTCGGATAATCTCCGTTGAGATGACTCACGAGAATGGCGTGCAGCCGAGTTGATAGAGCCTCGGTAAATTGAAGAGTGACTTGGTGCTCTAGGAATAATTTTGTAATAATTATCTGTGGGTCCAGTGCCTTCAGAAATGTCAGACTGCCCGTGGGATGAACGCACCGGAACGGGAAGTCGACTGGTTGATAAACTCAGAGATTTTGGGTTTGTGGATGGTGCGCCAATAAACAGGTTAGGGTGGCTTGAGTTCAGAGGTTGGGAAGATTCAGTGTTCACAACTTCATTGACTTCTGACTGACTTTGGTCACTAGAGGTACTGCGAGCAGACGATTCGCGGCTTAGCGCCATCACTGAAGTGGTCATTGATATCAGCGACTTCTTTGAGTCAAAATCTGTCTTTTGAAGATCTGATACGGAAGAAGACAAAGCAATTCGAGAGTCGGGAACAGCTGCAGGAACACACTTGCCACGACGACAAGGATCATGCCGACTAAGAAACACGTCCAAAGTTAGCCAACCCCCACCAATGCGAACCATCACATGGTTCCTGAAACGTCGGAAATAGTAGATACGGCCGTTCACCTTGTACCTGCCTTCTTCTAACCGCTGTATATGCAGCCGATTACAGCAGGTGCACAAGGCTAGTTTCTTTTCTACCTACAAGGGAGAGTGAATAAGAATGAAACTCATTCCGACAGTCACACAAAATAGGGGAGGACACATCAAAGCCATATAGTGGTCAACACCGAACTAAAACCAGTAGCAAGCGAAAATAAAGCGAACATTGAGGCTGTCATCAGCAGCATATGTCTACAGCTCCAAGCACAGATGAAAGCAGCGTAATGCACAATAAGCAGAGATGCGGACACAGAAAGCTAACAACTGCAAAACTATCAACTTTACCGAGGCTAGAACGAGCAGGAACAAGATACTTGGCACATCGATGTTGTTACCTGCTCCGACAGAAAGTGTGCTTCACCGAACACATTCTTGGCGGTTGTTCGAAGATGGGATGCTGTGGAGTTCATATGACACGAATGTGTCGGCGAAAGCAAACAGACAGGATTCCTCGACGATTCGTTTGTACGTTGAGGAGACTCGTTCGTTTTCTTCTCATTACAGGCCAACCGGAGCTGACGCATCACGGTTACCGGGGTTGGCGGTGTAGCCAACTTCACCGGAGTCAAACAGGAAACTGTGCCGTTGTACGGTATTTCATCTTCCTCAGCCAACGAATCAGTCGCGCACGCAAAGGTGGCCGCCTTTGCGACCTTATTCGGTGTCCCATTATAGGATTCTGGTAGTGGTTGACTGGCTCGCCTTTTACCGGGGACTACAAAATCTATCTGCGATTGATGGTGAGGCGGAGTACAGAGCCTAGACTTACAAGGTCGATGACCCGAGATCTAGGATCCAAAGTAGAAGAAAAGGCCGAAATCACGGATTATATGAAAACAACACGCCCGGGATGTTAACTGGAAAAGACGGATATCACTAATGGTCATATGAAGGAACACCAGTCTTCTCATGAAGCTTATGTGCTTCCGAATGAAATTGGAACATGTCGAGATGGCGAATTATAGTCACTGGGTTATCATAAAACAACGATGCTAAAGAGAAGCGGGTTATTCTATCAATTAAAAAACGTTTGGAACTGACTGAGTAGTCATCGTTTTCGGAAAAGTTTCGTAACAATCGGTAGATTTATTGGTGTGCAACGTTTCACTTTTGGCAAAAAGCTTCGTCAGGCCAAGTGACTAGGTTAGGACTCCTAGCTGATTAGTTCTCCTTCCGCCTTAAATCTCGACCAACCTCGTAACTTAATCACTTAGCCTGACGAAGCTTTTGTGTCAAAAGCGAAACGTTGCCTATCAATAAATCTACAGATTGCGACCAAACTTTCCCGAAAAAAGTGGATTGAATTTTCGCAGACGTTATTAACGGAAAATATAGCGACCTAGAGAAGAGATTTTGAAACATGGATGGGATCGGAAAAGCCCGTTGACTAGATCCCACGTGGAAACACTCCTTTCTCATGGCACACAAAATGAATGTAAAACTTGGGGACTATGCAGTCGTTAGTTCTGTCGAGCTGAAAGACGTTGCTAGAGAGATTGATGTGCCAAATGGATCATAGGACCCATAAGTGCTGCTAGTATGGCATCAACGGTTTGCACAGGGACTCCAAACTGTTGGCGCTGACGTACACGGGATGCTGATGAGTGGAAAAATCGGCCAACGACATGCTCACAACAATGAGTATTGGTATCAATAATCAGAACTTTAAAATCAACGTGCTTGCACAATCGAGTAACTTTTCAGAGTATCGCAATAGCACCGTGCTCCCGGAGACATGGTCTAGCGATAGACAAGAAGTCAGAGTGTCACTAACCTCAGGCTACTCGTTGATGTCTTCAAGATTCACCACCGCAAGAAAGAGGATGTTCGGCCCGGCTCAGATGTTAGTCAAATGACTCCGAACCGTCACACACTAGAATCCAATCATTTAGCCATAGGCTGGGTTGAGTTCCGACCCATCGTCTATCACGTCCATGCAGTACAATTAGCCTGAGATAGCTCCAATTGAACCTGCACTCCTATCCCGCTGACAGGTACTTTTTACTTTGGTCGACCAAATCGGGCGTAATTTGTAGTCATGGGCTACTTTCATTGATTTGCTCCAACTTTTCTTACCCGACGAACCAGTATGATAAAAAGACAGAGTAATCCGCCCGAGGAGCACCATGAAAGACGGGCTCTTCACCTAGTTCTGCTTCTTTATATACAGCCCCCAATCCGAAAGCTGGGTAGGAAATCAACGACCAATTGTGTAAGATTACTAGAGTAGCCCACAGAAACCCATGGCCATACTAGTTGTACCCCGCAACCTGGAGAGCCAGGATAGCATTTGCTAGATCTTTGACCAATGACCAGCCCCACAGGAGAAAGCCTGTAGATGTTGTGATGGGAGTCGCTAAAGTTGTTCAATTAGCTTTTGAGACAAAAAAAGTCACAAAATGATAGGATTTACGATCAATTAGGGAAGATACCATGCATGCTGGATACACACAGACGTCCGTTCACTTTAGCCGACTAGTTTCTGAACCTCATCCTATCCGAACATGGTGTAGTTGTGCACTAACGAGTCTAAACAAGAAACAAGCCGATGACAAAGACGTGTATAAATGTGGCGAGTCTTAAATTTCTAGCCGTTCGTAAGGTGAAGACAAAAAAACTTCGTCAACGCGAACGCAATCCCTCGATAGCACGACTACGCCAAAACTTTGAGGAAAAAGTTTGCCATGTGGGGGTTTTGATACTATCGTATAGCCAAATAAAACAATGGAGTTGCTGAAATGTCTGCTGAAGACTCACCTGGTTTTCAACAAAAGCGTCAGACAATCGGCCCGAAGTGACACCAGAAGTCCTACTAATATCTGACGAAATTGTGTCGTGCCGCTCATTATCATGAGCACCTGTCCAAACATCACCGGCTGGACCCACAGTCTGAGCAGAGCCATCTTTCATAGCCCACTTGTCCGAAAGCTTGTCACTGACCATGGAGCTCATGAACTGGGTCGGTCTAGCTAATACTACCGGATTTGATGGGTTTTCTTCTCTTTTCTCTTCTTCTTCTGCAATAAAACTTGTGAACGTAGATTTTGAAGAGCCATTGTGTACGGCGGGATCCACTTCAACAGATCTCATTCTCGTAAGCGGCTGAGGTTCTGGTGGCTTAGGAAGGGAAAAATTTTACATTTAATGAACGACCTGACTAACATCATTGTCACAGAGGCAAGGAACGCGCTTTCATGCATCACGGATGTTTATAAAAACGCTGAATATACGCAAAAAAATACCTAAACAACAACCCCAAGACTCGGTCAGGTTAATCTCAAGAGTGAGACAGAAAGTGGATCTGTCAAGATATGACCATTCGGATCTCGAAACCACGGAATAAGTGGCTAGGAACGGGGGCACTATATCTGATCTATATTATTATAAACTGAAAAAATAACATGCATTAGCCCCAAAGGACATGATGTTAAGTTACTCAGTCCTGTCATTGGGCTAATAAGCTCGGCTTCTGTAACGACTTAACCAAACATCTGGTCGCAGTCGCAAGGAATTAACGACAGCTGCCTGAAGACTCAGGGGAACTAAGATCGCGCAACATTTTCATAAAAGAAGCTACTCACAAGGTTGCTGAAAACTCGACAGCCCACGACCGTCAAACTTGTCCTACTTGAACCCAAATTAGACCGTTTTGTAGAAATACACGCATTTGGAAATCAATTTGATTTTCACGAGACGACTAAATCTCGCGTTTATATTCTACAAATGAATGCGCTGTATACAGGTCGACTTATGTTTCGCAACATTGTTGACAACAGTGAGACCTGCACAGCTATTGTGTGTTCCGTTCGAGGCAGAACATCCAGTCTGAGTGCAGCCAGGTGTATCTTGAAGGATATGGGAACGATAGCCGCAGTAAACACCAACAGTGCTACCGAACAAACGTCACTTTCAACGAGTAAATGATTTTGATAAGGCAAGTGAATTACCTTGGTTGTGTTTCTCGGTGACCGAGTTATGCAGTCTGCAGTTAGTTTAAGCGCTACCTTGCCAGAGGGCCTTTGGGACTGGGGACTATCTGAGATAGCCAACGTAACACCCGGTTACCCGTTCCGAAATGAGGTACCAGATGAATGGGCCAACCCGGTGAGCAAGAAGACGAGAACCGATTGGAATAGCGGAATAGGTGGAAAAGAAGAATTTGTGTATTCTTCAACGACGGTTTTGCGTACTGGTGAGGGTCCAAAACGAAAATTTTTTTCAGCGTCAATACCAGGTGAAAGCGTCTCCATATCGCGATGTGATCACCACATACAGACACTCCGTTGTGCAAGTAATACACATATTTCAATTTCCTTACGAAATGAAGTAAATAACCCAGATTCATTTCTACGACATCAGATTTGGTGGAGGTTGTTTCGAAAGACGCCACTAGAGGCACACGGGGCATGCAAAGGCGCTTCTAAGACACACAGGTCTGTACACATAGGTAGCAGATATGGGAATGATCTCCGGAGTTTCTTGGTTGCAATTTTTTTCAAGTAGCTCGAGAAATACGTAGTCACCAACCAATCACAGAGGTGGTACCAACATGCAACCGGTTCGCGGTTAACACTCAAGTTCAGTTCAGCTTGGTAGTCCTGAAGGATCGAGTCATGAAGAAGTGAGAGCAGATGAATGAGACAAAAGTGCGGATTAACAAAGCACTTCTGAAGCAAAAACAGTGACAGCGTCGAAGGCGAAGATCATTGACGTTGGATGTGCTTGAGAAGTTGTTGTAAGGCAAAGATGCAGTCAGTGCACCAACAGTCCAGACAAAACCCTGTTTGTTTTTACTACTTTGTCTCTCCCGAGTGTTGGTGATCAGACTCCTTCTCACATTCATATATAATACTTTTTTTAAGGATAGAAACGGCAGCAGATATTTTCTACCCATTTGGCACTTCATTCACTTCCCAAATGCTCCGCATTAGTTTAAGCGGACTGGAGGTAAGTCCCTGTCACCCGTCCCTAAACAAGGCGAAAAAAACACTCAGTAACGGGTATTTTGTAAAACTTTGATTGGTTTATTTCGTTTTTGACTTCATCGTCCATTAGGATCGGACAGCTCATTTCCCACTGTGAAGCACTTAGTGCGTTGATCGTTCTGCTGGGAACTCCAGACCAGCTAAATTGTTCTTCGACGTAGACGATAAAACTTCGGAAGGACTCCCCTGCCCCCCTATCCACAATGACTTCATTGACCGACGGTTTTTCTGGCACGATGTTACGGATAAAGAGTTCAGCCATTCCCAATAATCACTCCCACCTTCATCCCTTAGCTGCCAATGCTCCCCATTAATCCTAAGACAGTGGGTCAAGCGTTCTTTTGATGTATTGAAGGCTTAATGGGATAGTTTTTCATTCCTCGGCCATGAACACGGATCAATGAGAAATCTAAATTGTGTTGGTTTGTGGCTTGGTTTTTGGAAGCACACGGTCAAACACTGAATCAGTATCGTTTCGGATTTCGAACAACCCCTCATTCAACCAAACTGGCTGTTCTGTATTTGTCAGTTGTATGGACAACCGCTGCTGATACACTTCTTCGAAGACCGCATCTAGCGGGAAAAGAATCACATAAAAAGCAATGGGTACCTCTGTGGTAAAAGATAGATGCACTGCAGCAGAGACAGGAACCAAGGCACAATCTGCATTCGTACACGTGTTCCAAAAGCAGTGACAGGCTTGAATAAAAGCAGCGTCACCTATTACCAATCGCCATGTGGGCGACCTAAGTGTTTGATCGGTTACGGTTAGGGGGGGCGATTAAACGCGATTTTCAAGTGCGTGCTAGTTTCCATTGAAATACCCGTTTCTTCTCACTAAGTTTGTCGATTGAAGTTCAGCTAGGAGTAAGGAATCGGAAAAATAGAAAACAGGTACAATAGAATGAAACGCTTCTAACAGGAAACACATAAAGCACTGAAAAGATATGTGAGGGTGAATAAACTGAAAGAATGATGTGCTGACTACAATCTGCACTCGGATCAGCTGCACCAAAGTGCGACAAGATACAAACAGTTGCCGACTGACAGAAAATACAGTTGATCCGCATGAGATGACCTGTCTTAAAGAAACACACTCCACAGATCTCACTACGTACCCTGTCTTTATTGGACACGTAGTTAAGGAACGCAGTTGAATCAACCAACATTGTTTGAAGAGAACAAGATGAAAGTACACACTCTCATGAGCTACAAAGACGCAGATGTACTGGATCGTTAGTATGTGCCATGAAGCAAAGTGTGACTAGAGCTACCTTACACAACATCTGCTGTTTCGCTTTTACTCTACTGGCAAAACGGTGAGAGAAGAAGCGCACTTGCGTGGTCACCCAGTTTGACATGACCTGGAACTGACCAGAGAGATGAGTTTTTTTGTGTCCATTCATAATGATTTAGTCAAAACATTTGGATTTCTTGTGAAATGAGCAGCACGCTCGTCCAATACTGTGACACTGAAATCCATCGTATCCTTAGCATGAGCGTAAACGTGGACAACGAAGGTATAAAAGGGGCATCCGTTGAAAAATATCTCCCGGAGACACAAGACAAACAAACATCCCTCACGAAACAAGGCCTGAATAAGGCATTGCCCAGCAACCATCATCTCTACCGAATGTTAATTTCAACAAGATGTGATTTTCTTTTTTACCTCCATCGACGAGACAGTTGAAATCGCATGCAACATGCCTGTGTCATGGCAACCGACAATACACCCAAAGCGAGGAGCTGGATAGGATTGGAGATAGTAGTGGGACCAGGAAACAGCAGGTTTTAATCTCATTTATATGCTGTCCATGGTGATGAGAGTGTACCACATGATGCTCCGGTTAACCAGACAGTGTCACTAGCGGAGCATGCTGCCTCTCGACTTCCCCTGTCTAGGCTTGGGCAACCTGGCAGTATCCCAGCCCTCGTGCAACCTTCGGGTGGCATGGCAGCTAGGGACCGGAAGGGTGCTACAGCTGAACGATTTTATTTTTTTTCGTGCAAATGAAGTGAGCATTTGCAAACAGGAACCGTCCTACTGGGAAGTCCCTACAGGCTCAGTAGAAAAACGGAGCACTACATCGATGAGTACGCAACTCTGGTAGAATCGACCACGTGATGCTTTGGTTAATTTACCGTTGGGAACAGTACCATACGATCAGCGACCAAAGGTTCACCAGTCTCGGTGAGTACGAATCGTAGTGGTAACTTGATCCAGGTGAACTACATAGACTGCCGATTAAAACCTTATATGGCTGGTCCGGCGTCATCCACCAACAATGCCGCTAAGGTCTTACATTTCTTGATACGACTGGTTGTACTGTAATGAGGGCAATGAGAGGTGAAACGCACAGAAGCACCACGCTGCATCTACAGGGTACGGCTTTACGAAAATGGAGCAATCATCACATGAAGTAAGGTCGGCAGAAACAGTGACAATGGGTATTGCTCAGCAGAGGTTCCAGCTTTCGTAAAATGATCCACAGAGATAGACTATCAAAGAGGCTGTTTGAAGGTGCAATGTGAGTGGGTTCACTAACCAATGCTTGGAAAACTCGCCATAGCCTGGGTAAGTTAGTTCATTCACCCTGCTCTTACATCCTCGCATATGTAGTTAGCACAACAGACAACACGTGGCAAATCGCTCGTGTGATTTGGACGTGTGATAACCGTGAAAAGAACAACCTTGTAATTCCGTCTGTTGTGGAAAAGAGGATAACATAAACCAAAGATGTAAAAATTGGCGCGGGCAGGTGAACGGTCATTTTCCAAGCGACTACGTGTCCGTCAGATGGTGAAAATCACCAAAGAATGATCGCGCTTTTCATACGATGTAGCGAGTTGTCATCCCCACCGAAAACCTGTTGGCTGTCATCGTAGGCTGATTGGAAAATGAGACTCGACAACTGTTTATGCATTTGGGAAACCTGAAAATAAAATAGCATAACAGTTCCCATTAGAGATTCAAAGTCGTCCGCGAAATTCCCTTTACAATACCTTTGTTGTGGAGTGAAAAATGCCCCACCACATTCGACTGGTCTGTCCATCAGGCACAATGTTTCTCCAAGCCAATTTGGAGATGCTTGGGACATCGTTTTGGAAAGTTTTGGTGAACAATCGGTGTATCTATTGCTCGGCAACATTTCGCCTTTGACAGAAAAGCTTAGTCAAGCCAAATGAATAAGTAACCAGGATGACCGAGTCTTAAGGCAATCAGTGAGATCAATTAAGACTAACCATCTTAATCAGTGCTGGGTATCAATTTGAAATTCCTGTTTGTCCGCTGGGGTGGTTGACTAACACCATCGACAGACTGGTTTGGGAGCATTGTCTTCAAGTTGAATCCTGATTTCGGGGCCTCGCTTTTCTGGTCTAGGATACATTAATGGAATATTCTTCTTTGATTTCATTTGCAGATTTTGTTGGTGTGTGTGCTTGAAGGGCCCGGTGAAGCTTTGGTGTTAAAAGCGAAACGTTGTTCAGCAATAAATTCACCGAATGAGCGTTAAACGTCTCTGAACCGAATCCTTCTAGCTCTTTATAGATTTTCGTAACCACCTCGGAATCCTCTTGCCACGTGTACACTGTGAGTCTATCTTTCCAATCCAGACAGTGATATCAACTGTGCCTGCAGAACCGCACCTTATACCACACGCCCCTAGTCAATTTACGCCCAGAATGAAACCAATACTAATTCGAAACGCCATATCCACTCTTCTCGTTATCCTCTTGTCATTAGTTCATGTCCCATTGACGAATGACCTCAAGCTAAACCTGACCGCTTTGACGTGTGCCTACGTTCTAAGACCAGACGGGCGTATTATTCAATTTTGGCCATCCTATTGGTGGTATCCGGCTAATCCGTCGTAATTTATCACGAGTTCGAAAATTTATATTTGACTGGACTTGGTACATAGCATCGAACGTAGAAACTTCTACAGGAAGTAACATTGGGGTACATCGTTTTAAACAAGGTGAAGAAAAACATGACATTTGATTTCTCCTCGAAATGCAGTAAACCTGCATTTAGGAAGTGGTGAACCACGCCAACCTCAGACGACATAGGGCCTCATAGTATCAACTGTGAACTGTCTGGTCGCACAAGGATCGTTCAAGTTGTCAGTCACCTCAAAATAAAGCAAGCTTCAGGATAGTGTGACATTTTCTCGAGATGTAAAGGTAGTGCCCTATGGCGAACCTCCAATCTCTGCATCCATAAACCTGTTCCATTCGGGAAGTGGATTCTGTCCTATTTGTCACACGCACCTTGAGTTGCTCCCAATACACAGAAATCAACAAGATAGTATGTGGAAAGTATCGATAAACAGACCTTATAGACAGTTTCCCCGATACCCTTGCCTGTATGCTCCTCCAAATATTTTCCAAGTGCGGGATGCTCGAACCCGGCCCCGAGAGTAGTTGCGTGGACCAACTGTTCAAATTACGTCGAGGTGTGCAACATTCTTTTCAACGAAATACTACTGCCCGCTCTACTGACCACTTCATCTGACCGAGTCATCATTGACTAACTTCTGGCCGATGGTGTGGAAAAAATATTCGGTGCCCTCATATTAGCTTACTGCGTCAACGAAGGCGCATGTCCGAGCCTACGGCTAAGAAGCCTCCTAGTTTGAACTTGCCTCCGGTTTAGGACAAGGATGCTCTGTATCACCGCTGCTATCCAACTTGATAAATTACTGGGCGATGCAAAGGACACTAAGGTCCAATCACGTGAAACGAATACTTCGTATAAGCTGATGACGTTATCTTGATAAAACACGGGTCTACAGACCGTTCTTGAATGGTTCCAATGCAACCAAATGTCCGGAGGATAAGCCTTCGCATGGAAGATGGTGAAACTGAACATGTCACAGTACCTCGATGCTTGCGTTTCACAATTCCATCTAACGGGTAAACTAAACAAGATATCGACGCCAATATCGATGCAGATAGACACGCTTTCATTCAACTTATGAAGACTTTATGGAACAGTGAAACGTTTTTAGTTATCCAATCCAACTCGTCAAGAGACTGGACCTTACCGTGGTGTGACGGTTTGCGCACCTCAGCGATCCATTGAGCTATATTGGGGGTGTCTCCGCGATACTCATACCAAGTTGGTCAACGTCTGACAAGTGCAGTCTACTGGTCCTCCAGGTTGGAGGTCCGAGCATGTGGCGACTTGTTTCGTGGAAATGGCAATGCATTTGCATTTCCCGCCAAACATCGCCGCCTTGCGGTTAGGCTTTTGAGCCAATGGCTTTGGTTGAGGACCCTAATCGTCCTCCTGTCCAGGTGTCAGCACCCTGACCGTATCCCAGCCCACGTACAACCATGACACTAAAGACTAAATCATGGTTGTATGGCAGCGAATCATCAGTGTTGAACGCTGACGTTTTGTTGTCCATGACGATGATTCAATCAAACCGGTCCTTACCTGCGGTGATGAATGCTGGCCGTATTCGCAATATCGAGGTTTTTTATTGTTGTTGTCTAGGGCGCACCCTGAACATTCAACGGCTCGACAAAATATCCTAGTCAATGATTAGGGAATGCTGGTCCAGCGCTCCAATTCTCAGGTGACTGCTGCTGAAGGAATGACATCAATGGTCTGGTGAGATTTCCGGAAAACTCAAAAACGAGTATTGTGCACTTTTAATAGGACCTTCGTCAGCTCTGGCTGATCCGGTAACCTTACAGCGCAGCCGAGAAGCTGGATCAGCACCGTCAATCCCGATTGGGAGGGGTTCAGAATCAACTAGGCATACAGCATCCGCTGATAAGAACGGATTTGGACATCAGTTTGTGCACACTTGGCCTCCGATTGCTGACCGCTGGTAGCGACAGGACGAGCATTTACAAGTCCTAGCCATCTCGTAGCACAAGTCATTCGCCGTTAAGCAAACTAAGCACCACGACCCTCCTATCAAGCACTCCATTAAACTAGTACCAAACATAAACAAAGACGCACGAATAGTTGTGAAGTGAACTGTGTCCATATTTAAGGAGTTTTACGTGATGCCTTACAAGTTCATAAACTGGGAGGGGGGGGGGGGTGCTGTTCAGGAAACCTACAGTAGTTTTCATCCAGGAAGCTTCAGCTACTGATCTCACAGGAGAGACAAAACCATCGCGGTGTTGGTACCAACCAAAATAGCGGTGGTCACAGAATTCCGCTTTTTTAACATCAAAACATAGGACGGTAACCTGTGGAAACCATCTTCCAAGCAAACAAATGTAATAGAGCGCCTGCAAAAACAGCCAGTGTTGTTTGGCTTTTCGTACCTAACACTTAAAGGCTCATGCCCTAGGGTAACATCGACATGGCAAACAGGTGTCTGGCTCAAATAGTAGTTTCAATTACCACCCTTAACTATGAATATCCGCTGTGGCGAAAGGCAGCCACATCAATGAACAAAAAGAGAAGTGGAGATTGGATAAAGTGAGGCTCTCAGTAGTACTCGGCAAAACTTAAAGCATGCAGTTCTAGGACTGATTCATCCAAGTGTGTCATGTGAAGTCGCATGGTCCCACGATTGCCAACAACATGCAAAAGGTGTTTGGCCAATCTAAATCATGCGGTAATGATAAATATTCTTGCTATTCTTCATTACTGCGACGGTCGTTTGAATCACGAGCCCATGTTTTGCATCCAAGCCTCTGGTAGCTACAGCAGTCTAAGCTGAGATCCTCTGCTCTCTTCACCTCAAAACACACTGATTTCTCAAGGTAGGCTGCGGGGCAAACTCAGTCATAAAGGAAGTACCTCCGTCAATTGCCTGCAATAAGTCCGTTCTCGTTCCACAGCTGACGTTACTAACCCTCAAAGAACAATAATTACATTCTTGAAGGCGACTGGTGACAAACATCCTCGAGGATATGAGACAATTTTCTTGCAGCAGTAACGCTCAGACCAAAGCCCACGCTGACTACGAATCGAGACAGCATCGTTGTCAGTACAAACAGTAGGAGCTATTATCACTGTAGCTAGATCTTACGGAATTTCTGTCACCTGCGCTATACTGAACGACAGAGCGAACACTGTTGTCCACCGCTGAAGAAACCAATCTCACTAGCCATCAATTTCAGACGAGGCCACCTTTTGCTGGTCGATGCAAGCCATTGTTGGAGTCCGTTGAGTTCTGAAGATAACACCTCTCAACTCAAACAACGTGGCAAATTTTAAGCTACATTTTGGGCAAAATACACCCTAATAGAAAACTAGAGTTCGTAGCATCTGGTTAAATCAGATGTGTTATGATGTTCCTGAATGTAGCCCTTTGGAAGTCATAAATGCCGTCTACGGGACGTGCGAAATTAAGTTCTTTGTGTGCTTTCCTTGGGCAGTTTGTGTAGTATGCAGTCACCCACCTAAGGTTATTTACTGCACCTGATAGTGATTGGTTTGAGGGCTGCCTACACGCTTAGATTCACATGTGTGAGTCAACATCAGGTGGGGGTTTGCTGTGGGTGCTCATAGACAGATTTGTAGCATAATGAAAAAATGCTACTTAGTTAACTAACAGCATGGAACAATACTGCCTTTATTGCAACCAAAAACCACTCAGGCGCTGAATCCACTTGATCATGGGATCGTTTGAGCACCAAAACTCTTACTACCGCTAGCATTTTACAGAATAGGTGTTATTATTTACAGCAAGTTAGTTTCATTTGCCACAAAATCGATGGAGATTTTGAAAATGGCCTTGGTGATTTAGTCATGTTAATGTGTGGAACAACGACATGGCGAGAAATTGAGTCCCCAATAACAAAATGGGGGAAATACACGATATCTCGAGGAGAAGTACGATGCAGATGATGGCACTTTGCCCGTAGATGATTTTTTCCCTAGACTAGCTTGCTTCGCTAAAACTCGGATAGGGCTGAATATAAGAAATATTTAGAATGAGAGATCAAACGCAAGAAGACCTTGCAATTGACTATCCATGGTGACTTTGGGAAGAGGTGAATGGGACTAGAAGAACCAACGGGTGAATGTAAATTAACATCTGAGACCAATGGTACCCAACCACCAACTGTGCTCCCTGCACCAACATCATTGTGATTCGCTACCAAATCACGGCACCTAATAACATCTTAGCAAAAGCCCCTCCACGAGGAAAATAACAAGATAAATCGCCAACGTGCCATTTTGCTTGTCCGTCAAGGGCCGATTTTACAATGCTGCGGTGCGCTCCATACTACTATACGGATCAGAAACCTGGCCGTTGCGCGCCGACGACGTCAAAAGACTTTCAGTGTTTGACCATCGATATCTTTGGAGCATTGCCTGAGTCTGGTGGGAACATTGGATAAGCAAAGCTGAAGTACGTCGAATGGTATTCGGAAGCAATAACTCACCTTCGATAGATGAACTGACCACACTGCATAGATTGCGCTGGCTTGGCCACGTGCTGTGTATGTCAGTCGACAGACTTCCCCGAAGGTTTCTTTGCCCACAACCACGTGAAAGGTGGAAACAAGCCAGAGGCGGTCAAACAATGACTTGGCGGTGAAGTATAAAAGCAAGGAAACTCAGCTGCGCTGGTTATTGTCGTCTTCCTGGATGGGGACCCCGAGACGGGCCAAATCAATGGCTGGAGACATTGTCAGACATGGCCCAGTTAGGCTCTCAATGACACTAGTGCGTCCTAGCTATTGTCTTCAATGCATAGCTCCCTTCCCAATCCTCCCACTTGACAACCCACTGACAGTGTTGCATTTACGCATGAAGTTATCAGCTCGCCTCCAATGCGCAGCTATCCACCCCAAATTCCCAAATCATCGGTGAACGAAACTGTGGCAGCTACAATCAACGTACGACAAGTGCGCGGTTCTTACAGCTGGCAACGATGATGAAGATTTTGTGATGACGGTATTTCGGTTATATACCCTACACTTACGCCATACCACGTGAATTTACACACCATACACATTTTTTATGTTGGAGTGAGCACAAGGAACGCGAAGAGAATGTTGAAAGAAGAAATCGTACCTTTGGTGTCCGATCCACATCCGACGAGCCTAATCCATTATCGGACTCGAGAATGAATAGGTTCGCCTTTTCATCATGGTCCTCTGCAATCCCCTCATCAACAAACTGATCCTCTTTAATAAATTCGGTGCGTGTGCATGGGTTCGGAATCGAATCTAACGATAACGGTTCACCCTCAAGTCTTCCACTTAAAGCTTCCTCCAACGCATCGATTTCTCGCTCCAGACGAACCAGTTCGGGTAGGTCGGTCAGTCCAAATCGGCTTGCAATTCGAGCCAATTCCATCAGCGTGAGTAACACGTTTTTTTCTTCGGTACGATGAACTGTGAACAGGGATACGCGACACATTAGGGAGAAATCAAATGAGGGACCATACGTTAATCTAAAACAGACAAGATCATCATTCGCTACGGCATAAACATGATCATCGTCGGCAAAGATGCTTGGCCATGAGTGACACGGGGGATAATGAGTGACACAATAGGGAATGTACAGAAATTATCCTTCCTGACCCAAATATTTTAAGGGGCAGTGTTGTCTAAATTAAAATAAATTTGCTGGGGTGTTCGCTGCTACCGTTAATGATCTACATGGCGAAGCTTGCTGCTTCGGATATCACAAGGTGGATTGATAAGCCATGGGCCAATATTAACACTCATGATCATCACGGCACATTTCACTCGCTGCAGCAGTATTACTAGAGAAGCCGATAAGTCAGACGACGATAAACACTCTTATTTGTAAATGCAATTGGCTTCGACAGGAGATTCAGCTGAATCCAGCTGAATTTCCTGTTTATGATGACCTCCGTCGAAACCGAATTCATGTGTCAATGAGAGTGCCTGTCGAAATCTGTCCAATTTGGGTTCAAGAAGGAAATAAGGTTGACAGAGGCCCTAGGGTTACGCCTACCAAGAGGGACGAAACCGGTTGTGGGCTGCCAAAGAGTTTTCAGCAACCTTATGAGTGGTTCAGAAAACCATGCATTCACGGAGAGACGGAGAAAGGGAACCGAAGTCTATATCCTACTCAGAGGCAAGCATAATGAAACCATACTCTCCTCTAGCGACGGTGCTGGACGCTGCATTACTGTCATCAGAGAGCAAAACAGCCACCTAACGATCCTGGGCTTCATTCCCTCCTGAAAGCGAATACCACCGTGATGTTCGCAAGCCTGCTACATTGGCTATACAGAGTGAGTGCCATATCTGGTACGCACCACTGGGACTAATGGAGATAAAAGAAAACAGCATAGAATGCACAAAACCAAAAGAATGTGCAGGCGTGCACAGTGGACAGGAATTACCAAGGCCAGTTGTTTCAAACAGAACGGTTTGTGGTATGCCAAGGTCCTTGCACCACTGGATAAAACAGGACACATTGTCACGTGCCGCCCATTGATCAGCAACACGCGTAACGTGTTTGGAAGACTCTGGGCGGCTTTGTGGACAATGTTCCGGCGAGTCTGAGGAGCTGTAGGCTGAAGAAGAACTGGTTGTTACATCACTAGGATAAGTGTCCGATAGGGAATAAGAACAGACATCCGGTTGGCGCAAGGGTAAACCAGCGCACACCACCAGGGTATGGGGAAACAGTGGCAGAGACGCTTTGCAAACCTTCCGCAAATTCTGATTTGAGACGGCTCCACGCAAAAAGTTGTAATCCCTGTCCTTCGAAGCAGGTTTATTTGGGGGTGCTGCGCCTGAACTGGTCTGCAGAACTGAAAGCTGTAGCTTATAAGCGAGTCGTGATAGCCACAGACCGGAACGAAGTCGAAGGAGAAGGAAGGCAGAGTCGATGGGAGGAGCGGCAACGGTAGAAAACAAATAGCGTTGTAACCAATCGGTAAGATCTTCGCGAACAACACACATAGATTCATCCAACACCTGAGAGGAAGAAATAAACAGAGAAGGTGAAACACGCGTAAACATTTCACTTCATCCATAAGGGAAAAATCAAATCAAATTTTGACGAAACAGCCAGAATTTAGCTGAAAAGGGTACACAAGGGCTACGAAATCAAAACAAGTTATCATACAGAGCTGAGCAACAGAAGAATCAAGGGATGACGAGGAGCTGACTGCAAACGCTCCAAAAGCCTGGATACAGGTGAATATAATCCAGGGGATAAACGTCCCACAAAACAATGTGAGGGGATTAGCGGACCCGTTACAAATAGTATGATCAGCTGAGAAGGCAAGTTGGCAGTAAACACAACAAATTTGGATTTGAGAGATAGAACAACAACAGAGATTCTCTGTTCATCACTGATGACGAAATTTTAAGCACACAGTACATCTTACAATCCGCACCTTTGTGCTGAATACAACCTCGGATTCCAAGACATATTTGTAGGCAATGTAGGAGGAATAACACAAGGTCAACCGTTGCTAAACATGAACTCTTACACATGACGCAGTGTGAACTACGAGGAACCAATAAAAAGCGATCATCCAGCTTATTGATGGCTAGTGGATCGACGCAAAATCAATGCTCATTAGCAGCGGCAGAGGTAGCCTAAACGATACCATTAATACTATTGAGAAGTCATGTGAGGCCCGGTAAAGTAGCGAAATGCAATAGCGCGAGGTACACGCACAGTTCATTTCAAAGGAGCTTTGATCTTTGCATATTCAGGGAATGACTGTAAACTCTAAAATCACAGACCCCAAACAATCAGCCATGCTACCGGGCCAAAAACCTATACATATATCTCCCCGGTGATTGCAGCCAAAAACCAAGCAAAAATACTCAGTTGGATCGTTATATCTAGTTGAGTCCGAACTTACAACAGCTAACCCACTTTGTTCTGGATTTCCCAAACACTATCTCCTCGCCCTAACTCACCCACGAAGAATAGTATTACATAAGGAAACGAATATTAGAAAAATCACCTTGAGAATGGTCACAACGAAAAGCCTGTGGGTACTCCTTCAAATAGGGCCTCAGTAGAAAAAAAATGAGGCTATATTGTTAAAGGACTCTAAATCTCGTTTATCCTAAGGACGCCAGCACATTTGCCCTCCAAGATCAACCGACAACGCAGAGAACCAAACAGACGCTTTAGTGTACCATGAACTCATGAACTAGACCAGACTAAATAACCAACGTCAGCAACTCTTTCGATGAAATTTTAGGATTTCAGATTCGTATCTGCATCATAATCGTTCGAACAGGTCGGAGCTTCGCTGTTATCAGCTATAGAACATTTCGTGCTTGAGCTATACACGTGGTTATTTTTCTTATTATCGGTGAACAGCTATAACAGAGGGAACCACAGTGCTTCGGTTAACAGTCTATAGCCGAAAAAGTGAACTGACTGAGCGTGGTAAGCCC
Source organism: Opisthorchis viverrini (assembly GCF_000715545.1). Lineage (NCBI taxonomy): Eukaryota > Metazoa > Platyhelminthes > Trematoda > Opisthorchiida > Opisthorchiidae > Opisthorchis > Opisthorchis viverrini. Next base: position 366,047 of record NW_008751703.1, on the reverse strand, counting down.
GATTGAAAAGAAGGACGATACCATGTTACCCCTAATCTACCACCGCACGCCTGAAAAATAGAAACTATCACATGTGGACGTGCTCATGCCTGGATGATGTGGTTAGTTTGCAGACGACCCGAACGACGACCAAGTAACTGTCCTGGTTTTGTCGGACGACTGAGGTATCCATCAAAAGTTCCCAGTCAAGTGGCGTCATGACCATTCGAAATCTTCCAGGCAATTTTTGACCGAGGTTGCGGGATTCGAAAAACCCACACTAACGCCATTCTCGTCCGCAGCTTCAATTCATTCCTGGCGTTTGTTGGTTAATCCATCAAAAAGAGGCAAGCGACTGGACTTGAGTTTCGAGCTCAGTGGACCTCAAAATATTTTTTCTAAAACCCTCAGAAGGGAGGCCAGAAATGAATCTGCCTTTTAATGTACTACTCATAAGGTTGCTGAAAAAACAAATTACTTTGCAAATGGGTGTATATTCACTGAATCTGCTTTTGTTATCTGACGTGGGATAAGGTGTTTGTGTATCCCTCTAAACCACTTCTCCAAACCATCGGCGAACGACACCACTGTACAGTAAGTACACGGTTTTCACAACTGACGACGATGATGTGTCTCCCAGAGTTGCTCATCGCTAGTTCAAAAGGAGGTTCAGGGATCGTGAAGAGTTTTGTGCATTCTTGAGTTAACCTATCACATTCGCAATCACATATGTGACATGGAGAATAACGGCAAGCTCAGGCGCCAGTTGCTGAAGGCATTCTAATTCCACTCCCATAAGGGTTATTCCGCAGCACTTGAGATTTGTCGGATCGTAAGCTGTCCCCATGTTGAGGTCCGGAAGAGTTCAGTCGTTACAGTTCAGGTCATCGGAAAATGAGAGCGTGAGAGATTTGGCCAAGCGTTGAAAGCCATGGTATTATTGAAGCAGGACTGACAAGTAATCAGCCTGATCAAAAAAAAACTTGTGGCAGAACACTGCGTTTTTCTGTCAGCGAAAGCAAAGCCGCTGTTTTGCTGCCACTGAACACCGCCCCAACTTGACAACCAACTGATGAGGAAATATCGAGCGCCGAAATTTTCGTATCAGCAACAACCCATGTATCAAATCACCCAAGCGTTGGACAACAAACAGGTCACCAAGGGCGAGTGGAGCATAAAAGTACTTGTGAGGAACTAGCACCGATCCCTAAAACTATGGCCCATTTCCAAAATGCATGAGAGATTATGCGTTGGGCAACAAGTGAGCGGGGTTTTTAAATGCTGAAGTTTCACCTCTAAAGCAGTGGTGCGGAAGCTTCTCGGTCGGTTGCCCGTGTGAACAGCTTGAGCTAGTTTGTCCTTTCATGTGCGTTACGTGTAAAGTAGAAATCGTACCCTTAAAAGAGATCCCAACGTGGTGCTGGGGATTACAAAACAGCATGAGTTAGTTTTGGATCTCAAAAAAATAAGCAGCTTCAGGGTAAGGATAATAACGATTTTTCATAGTGGCTTGTCTCCGACGAATGTTGAACAGCAAACTAAGGCTGTGGCGGATAAGTTCGATGCGTGAATACAAAAATCTGGATGTCGGGCGGACGGACACTCAGCCAATGTTTTAGACCCTCATACGAGAACTCTGAGGTCAGTCATACTGACTGCACTGAAAACTCTCCGTTACATGGGACTTCGAAAACACACTCAACAAATACTTGGTTTGTTGCACAGGGCAAACTAGTTCTAACATGTTTGACGGTAGCTCTTCGTTCATGCGCAGGACCTGAATCGCACCTGAAATCAAATATACCGGCTGTATAGGCAGTTCGGCGGACACGAAGATAACAGCACGAAATTGTTAACCTACAGGTCACATGTCCGGTTCCCTTTGGTTCACTCAAAGATTCCTAATACAAACCAAAGCACCTGCATAAATGAGCTATACGGGACCTGATCACCTTTTAAAGGTCGCTGTAAAACTCCAAACCCGTGGTTTGCGTCTATCGGGGCCTTTTGAATACCAACTAGTAGTCAGTTGATTGTCCCAATAAGTTAACAGCTGGCTAAACCAAGGATGACATCTAAAACGTTTTTTTTTTAACTAGATTCCTTAGCTAGTGGCCTTCAGATCCCAGGAAATATGACATTGTTCACTGAGAAGTTAATGCTCCCAACTTGCATCGGGATTATTAGGCAGCCCGATCTACGTAACTGCAAGTAAATAGATGGGCTAACTGACAACGGAAATGTGCAGATCGCGAGCCATACAATTCGACTCACAAGGAGTGGAAGATTGCGATCCCTATCAACAACAACGTTCAGTCAACAAAAAGCAACAGCAGCATAAATCATGATCTCTGAGGGTTTCATGAAGCGCCAAACGGCTTAAACAGAGATGATGTGCATAACTACAGTGGAACACCATGGTCTCTGCGGGATCTTTCCACCAGCCATCAGCCTAAATAGCCACACTTGCTATGAAACAGGCTGCCAAATACTTTCAGGCTTCCTAGGTGATCCAGTAGAAAAAGACAACTGTCCCAGTAAACTGATGAAGTGCAACCATTTTTTAACCCTTGAAGTCGGTATGAACGATGGTTGTACTGTAAAAACCCTATATCAAAAAGTGTAAACACAAAAGAACACATGGTAGATATTCCAAATAATCTGAAAAACGCCGAGGAAATATCGCCAACCATGCTGAAAAAAAACCGAGACGGTTTCCACCAAGTTCAAGAAACCCTGGTACACTGATAATCAGCTGGTAACCGTATGTTCGAATGACAGCCCTCTGTTGAGACCCAAGATACCTCGAAAGTTGCGCTGACTGAAAGGTGAGCATTTGAATCTGGTTTTTTGATTGCTCCCTTCTAGCCAGTGTCACACAGTGTAACAACCCTCGCACTTTCTTCTGCTTTCATGGCAGTTATGAAGAGGGTTCCTAGCTGCAACAACATAAGATTGACGGAGACGTGGGGAGTACACCTTTCTGATGAGTCCTAAGGTCGAAATTGATAGTTTTCATTGTCCTAAGAGTAGTGTTTCATACAAAATAACATTTCCCATACCGCTGCTTACGCAACCTGAGATCGAGATTTCGTTTTGTAAACGTATTCAATCTACGTCGAAAAAACCAACAAGCATCGTACAGGCATCCTCATTAGGAATTAGGAGTAGTGCGCATCTCCCGAATCTCCGAACAATCCAATCCATGAGCTTCCTGCTCTCCTCCCAAAAATCTTAACCTACTCTACAAGAAAGACACGAATCCGTCAAATTAACAACCACAAAAAGTTGCACGATAATCTTTCCACGAATACCATCCACCCAATTGGAGAGTAAAATCTACGTCCTGTCGTCAGCAGCTGGATAGCATACCAATTCAAGCAGGCCATTGTGTTGAGTTGAGTTCCAGCGAACCGGTCATCAAAAATATGCCGACACACACAGCAGAAATTAAATGTTAAATCAGAAGTCTACGGTTACATAAGAGAAGGACAGGAAAATCGCGTCTATGTGCCTCGTCGAACAGGCGCTCTACCAGCTAAGCTAATTTGGATGGATGATGTCACACCTGTAAACTATGGAACGCATTATGTTCACCACACAATTGATCAACAGCCGGAAACCATAGTCAGCACAACCGAACTTCACAACCGGATAGATGATCTAGTATGGATGCTCAAAGCATACTGAGGTAAGACGATACGAAGAAGAGGCTTTGTTAAATATTGAATAGAAAGCACAAATACGTAGGGTAACAGAACGGAAAACGGATAAAAAAGGTCACGGGTTAATGTTACATCCTCGGCGTTCGTCTTTCAGCTTACTTCATGCTTTGTTAAACACCCAGACAAAATACGTGTTAGCTAGAGTATCAGTGAGGGCTGGTAGTCGGTAAATCGACATAAAGGATGATCCTCAAAAACTCAAGATTCTAACTCAGCCAACTGACCGCTCCCAAGTTGGATACTAATTCGGTGGTAAAACCCACACTGCATAACCTTTCAATCTGTTCTAAACTCTGTGCACATGCAGAAGTGTCCCAGCTATTGTGTGGGAATATCGTGTACTGAAAGTTAGATGGAGAATGAAAAGGGTTGATCGATACCGACGAATCATCAATATCGGCCGATTGCCACTAGTGAGCTGTTTTCCAGTATTTGATTATTCCACATGTGGAAACAACTTTGAACTGGGACGCGCCACAGGAAGTCGATGCATAGGCCAGCAGGTGGTTTGAGACTAGTTCGTTCGAAACACGCGCCCACAACACCGCACCTGTGTGTCACTCAATCAGGTCATGTTGTCAGCTGGTTCGCCTTAGACGACTAACCAGGAACGATATACTCGTTAATTCCTGCCTTATAGACGATCTCTATTCCAGGGCTGCTTACAGACGTGGAGATTCAGTGTGGGATACAGGGTGTGGCCAAGACGACTGGCATTGGAGCATAATCTCGGTGAGTCAGTCAATGATTCCTCCCTCCCCTAATAAGCTGAAGGAATGAGCAATCCACAAACGCTGACGGACAAGTGATCGCGCTTGTTCAAAGCAATCGATTGCCGAATAAACTAAATTGATTGAGGGGATAGAAACGTGAGGGCGATTATGGGACAAATAGACAATGGGTGTGATATGTAGGGCATGTGCGGGCGCACGAAGCGTGTTTATACGAACGTAACCAGGGTGATAGCCTCCCGCGCATCAATTAGCCTGTGCTTTTCAAATTTACTGAGATTTTCGTGTGAACGGACACGTACGCGGAATAAAACAGATGAATGAAGATTCCTAAACATTTGAATGGGTACATAACCAGATAAACAAATCAAGCTGTAAAGTCAGTCGGAACAACTGTGACGTGCGGTGCCATTTATTTATCACAGAACTTCGAAGTCAGAATACGGTCGACTCGTCGAGAGGTTGTACTTTTGCTTTGGGAAGTAGGGTAAATTGGCTGGAGACATAGGTAGAGTGTCCAAAGTAAGAGTAAGGTCTTGAATGAGTTGAGATATCATCCTATGGTGAAATTATTCGGTGAAATAAACCATGTTCCGACCAGGACCCAGCTGGAATCATGGGTGTATGACCAGGTAACACTGTGTGTGTTGGAGAGGTTTTATCCTTAATTGGTGCCTAGACAAATGGAAAGATGGGTATCCGTAAAACTGGCCAAAACACATGTTCCCAGTATTGGAATGTACCGGTACAAACCTGAAAATATTCATATCGAAGATATCCCAAAGTTAGGCTGGAATGCCCCGATGGCTAGGTGATTCATGCAGTTGCGTACAAAATGGGTTATGCAACTCCGTGGTCGTCCAAGTCTATATCAGCATTAGATTCCATTTGGGGCATATCTACATGACAAGATGTGTGTTCAGGTCCGGAGGAATATCCACTACTATCAAAGGGGAAACCATCTATAAGCTTAGTAGAGGTTGGCGAATGATTGGTGAGTTTCAGATGCTGATACGAGGCGGGAATGAACCGGAGAACATTAGCATTAATAGTTACCGATAATCGATCGCAAAGCATATGTTAAAAATAAAGTCAGCAGTCTACGCACACACAGAAAGATAACGGGCATTAACGTTTTAAAATTAGCCGAGACATGAGCAGAAGAACTAGTGGCTACAGCAGATAAAGTTCACCAAGTGGAACGCCTAAGTCAGGTCACCAGTGAAACAATGCAGCTACCAAAAGAAGCAAGTGAAACTGAAAGAAATAATTTGCCTTTCTGTGGACACGAGGAAGTTGGGTGAAATTAAAAAAGTANTATATATAAAGTAAACTTATCAATAAGGATTAATGTGAACGACTTTATGCTCCAGCGGTTCATTCGGAATGTCTTTGACGGTTGTGGAGTTAGAGATGGCTCCTGTCTAGAATTAGGCAACCTGATAGTATATCAGCCCTCGTGCTTCCTTCGAGGAGGGGAAGCAAGGCAGCTAAACATCGAAACGGTGCTACAGCTGGACCGTTTCTGACTGTTATCCGAAGTAGTGACAGTGAGTTGAATCGAATCGAAAGAAGGACTCGAATGGCTCATTCGTCATTCGAATGAACGGTAGATAAGCTTTCTGTCCATACTAGCACTCATTATGAAGTGGACCTTGCGTGAAAGAATTTGGGGTCATGTGTGATAGAAGTGCCTCGGGTGTTAACAGATGGAGACAGAGTGCAAAGGTAGTGCCAATTAGATGATTAGTATAACTCTGGACTATCATATCAGATACTTTATACTAATAGATCTCAGCAATCCATACAACCGTCCAAAAAAAAGACAAAACTAGTGATTGAATGAAGTCAGTTTCTGAGGATAGAACTTGATGCGCTCTAATTGACACACTCACTTCGAAGACATGGACGGTACCTGGTCACATTTTATCGGCCACTGTGGTCGCTCCAGTGTTGATATTTCGTTCAGTTTCCAGCTCACAAACCAGCATGTATCTTATTTCAGGGAATGAGAGCTACACAGGAAGGCGATAGATCGACGCAAGACCAATAATGAACACATGACACAACCATATCTGTCAGGGTCACTAACCATTGGTTTGCATCGTTCCGGGATCCCCATTCAGAGAGATGGCAGTTACCAACTCGATTGGTTGGAATAGTAATAGCTTTCATGCCCCGTTACCAAGTTATGGTTTAATCACCCCTGGCTCGCCTCCATCCAACACAATGCTGGGCGAACATGGCTCTACACGACAAACGCTTCTCTGGCGTACGAAGCACACGGCCCAACCGGTGTAACCTGTAGAATGCGACCAGGTGATCCAGTTAGGGAAAATAAAATTTCCCGAAACCCATCTACCCTACCTCAATACTGTTAAACCAGTGTTCCCATCAGAGCCCCCCAATGTTTCAGAGACCCCGATGGTCAAACAGTGACAGCTTTCTTACGTTTTCTGAGAGTAGAAGTTAAGTTTTTGACCCCTAAAGCAGTATGAATCGCAACGGTGCAGCCTATATTTTGCCCTTAACAGACAAACTGACGTCACGCCTGTGCCAAAGGTTGGCAAAAGCTGCCCTGGGCTTCCCAGTTTGAGAAGCATTTTCGTTTCCATCAAGGTCACCGGAACTCATACAACTGTCCAGGTGAATAAATCTATATACCACATCGATCGATGTTCAGTGGTTAGAGCGTGAATTTACTGACCGAAAGATCTGTGGTTCGAACCCGATCTCTGCCCCTCAACTTCCCGTCTAGGCTTGGGCAACCTGGCAGTATTCCAGCCCTCGTGCTTCCTTCTGGTGGCATGGCAGTTAGGCACCGAAAGGGTGCTACAGCTGAATTATTACCACATCGATCAATTCACTTGTAAGCATGAATTTGGGTTTGATCCCACCGGATCCTGCAGTAACACTCTACACTTTACAGGTGTACAGTAGAATTATTTAGGTTAGCTGAAACAGTTTGTATTTTTAAGTGGTCTGGTTCAAGAAGAGAAATACCGTCGGCGTGCTCAGTGTTTGTGAACGAACGCCATTACATAATTTCGATCCTCGAAGTGTTAAGGGCAAGTAAAGGTGACTCAAGCAACAAACCGAAGTGAAAGCAAAAAGGCAACAGAGAGCGCCTTTGTCCGACGCCACAGCATGCGGTGGACGTAGGAGAATTTGGTGTAGAAATATACGTGTCCACGAGAAAGCCCTTGTAAGGGGTGAGAATTTTGTCAAACACTCCAGCTGACGTACATTTCCCAATGTAGTCAAGACAGGGTAAATAGAAGTGTGCTACATCCCTACGATATGAGATAGGATGGCACTGAGGTGAATGGTCGGCCTTTGGATACTGTTCAATATTGAAAGGTGAGTGAAGACGGCCATGCACCAAAAATGACACTAGTAAGCTAGGCCAGGACAACCCTGAGACTGATAAAGAACAAGGAGGTGTGTACCACTAAAATATATGTGGGTGCAGAGGTAATCTACCATATGTATCGACCAGTTTAACGTGAGTGTAGTAAAAGATTGTCGGCGAAGATAAAAGCTAGAATAATAGAGCCGGTAAAACTGGGAGATCTTAGGAGAGCTGGAGGAGTTTGAGGGGGGACGATGAGGTTTGGAGCGGTCAACTGTTGCTCTATTGGCAAAACTTCAATTATAAATTTGAGGCAGCACCGTTTGTCGTTCTAACCGTATCTGTACGCGACCGCTAAAAAACCCAACACAACCACAGGCATAAGAGCGATACGAGAGAGTGGTGGACGAAAGTGTGAATACCGCAGGAAACTATTGAAATAAAGGTCGTTTACGTATAGCAGCATTTGGGTTAGAAAAGGGATAATCTTCAAAAAGCTCCGTGTTGATGGAGTTGTATATGGAAACAACCCCACAACTGCATAGACAAATCGATTAGTCTCTCAAGAACTGAGTGTTACCCTTTTCATTAAATCCAACCAAACCCAGGGGTGTTAGACATCTGCCAAGCGATACCATGTGGGGCAAGTATGTCTGAACTAGCGTGACATAGCGTTCTCCATAACTCTGGACGAAATCGAGGTGATAGGCTTGGGAGCAGTTGACAAAGCAGGGCCTAGGGAGAATATGGGCTAGATTCCAAAAAATTGGAGAATACACGTATGGCTGGGGTAAATTTAAATGTACCATTCCGAAATAGAACAAGAGGGTGTCATCGGGGCCAGGATATCCGGAAGGAGAGAAAAAGAAGTAATGAACGAAGAGATGAGCTCCCTTGGGGAGTGAATTTACGAATGCTATGTGCATCAGAAATGGAAGACAACGAATGAGTGTGGAAATTACGGCCAACCGTCCTGGCTAGGTTCCAGGAGGAACGTCCTTCTGTAGAAAAAAAGTTCAGCTGTAGCGCCCTTTCAGTGCCTAGCTGCCATTCCACCCGAAGGAAGCACTAATGCAGGGATACTTCCAGGTTGCCCAAGCCTAGACAAGAGAAATTGAGAGGCAGAGGTCGGGTTGGAACCACGGAGCTTCCGGTCAGGAAATTCGCGCTCTAACCACTTGGGCCATCCGTAGGCACCATTCACACGATGGATTTATCTTCTACGGCAGTGAAGCATCGGTGTTGAACACTGATGTCATGCTGTCGATGATGATGATGATTTACCTTCCGCTCTACTGATGGCAGCTCTAGACAGGTTGTGGAAAGACATGGAATCAGTTTTCTTGAAGAGGAATTAATCAGTGAATGTTCATAAACGAGATTCTATTTAGTAACGGTACGGAGAACGATTACAGGGCTCATAGGAATAAGGGAAGGTGCATGTTGTCACTGGGGACGTTCATGAATCTTTAGACATTCGAGAGTCAATATACGCAGAAATACCAGAAAAAAGGTATGCATAACTCCCAAGTCGGCAGAAAATTAATGCCAAAAAACACTAGGTGCAGGCCGAGTGAAGGATGAACGGTGTCAAGGTTTTTGTCTGATGATCACGTGGAGGCGAAAAAACAGTGGGTTGAGTGAGGTCAGTGATGAGTAAGGGGTCCAGGGTTTGCGAGGTGTCGGCTTTACGTATGCGACGCGAATAGGAAATGGAGGACGCCTACAAAACTGACACCCCTACATATCACTGCCATCAGAATAGCGATGAAGACAACAGAGATATTCATCGCTCAGTTAGCTAGGAAAAACTGCATTAAAAAACCTGCAAACAAGAGGTGAAAAAGCTGGGCGAGGACAAATGGCTAACAAATGACAAACAGCAAGGGTAAACACTACCCGTAAGACGAAAACGATGAAATAGGGTACAGTTCGAGTTGGGTCATGTCGCCTGTCCCGAGGAATCACGTCTCGGTCATAAGAGAGACCGAAGGAGACAGGAGAAGACACTGACATAGCATTATTGTTTACGCTGCGTTTTTTTTGCAAAATGGAGTGACAACTGAAAATCGCCAGAGCGAGTATTATTTCCTGAGCTGCGTAGTTGCATTGCAAACGTTTCATCGTCATTCGAGCATTTAGTGCTTGTTGTACTTTGTCTTGTCATGATTGTTCGTTTCACTCATCAACAACCCAAACCAGAGGCTCGAAAGCTGTTGAACCGTGCAGGATTACTTAGGCTGGGTCGTGGTAAACCCACAGATGATACGGTTAGTCACCTAGCACTAATAATGTGGATTGAAAAATAGCACTCAGGTACAGCCTAATTCTACTATGATGTTGGAAATAACAAGTAGGACAGTCTTTCTAATTTGGCAATTTCATTCTGTTTTACCAACACAACGTCCCTAGATTTTATGAAGAAAGGGTGGGAGATTACACGAATAGATAACTACACAATGAAAAAGAGTAGGGGTAAACCCCATGCCACGGACAACCACACAGAAAAAACTTACTTGGATGAATCGGGACGAATGACCCTCGGTTTCAACCAGCCCAAGATCTCCACTGATGCATAAATTCGAAGTGTCGCGCGATGCGAAATTAGTCATTGTATCATTGGATGTGAGCCAGCTATTGAAAGCTTACGCACCAATTCAAGGTTGAAAACTGAAAATGTAAGGTGAAACCGAAAAGTATCACCCATAAAAACAGAGCACAAAAAATTCTACATTGGATGTGTTGACAGAATCGGGTACACGAGTGCCGATAACCGCTTATTTATCGCAATTAAGGGTTCTGATCCGAACAGGTGAAAGTTGTTAACATAGAGTGTGGCTTTCACGTTTCAGTGCCAACTGATTACCTGAGCCTCTAATGCACACAGTTAAGTGGTAAGACCTCTTCGAGCAAGTCCGTCTGTTGGCACTACAGGCACGTGACCGAAGATCCCATAATCCTTCTGACAATACTGATCTCCAGTTACTTCCACGCCGCCTTGCAGTACTAACTTATTGGTGAAAATGATATAAGTATGCCCCAGGACAAAACCCACGTACTGTTTGTAGGTCGCTCGCGCAGAAACTACCACGTTACTCCATGATTAGGTACCAGCCGTACTGCTGATCGTAATTCAGGGTCATCAGCAACTCTCAGCTATTCTTAGATTCGAAAGTGGATCGTCAGACTGCTTTGAACTGACCATCTGCTCACCTCACTTTACTGCTGTTTTCCCCGTCTGAAAAGTAAACCAACATATCACTCCTGGCGCGGTGGCACCTAGATCCACAATGGTGGCCTTTCGAAAGAGTATTGTCTTCAGGATCGTAAAGTCGTTTGATTAAACTTGCTCCAAGAACTTTGGACTAAATGAGTGATGGAGACGGCCTGGTATTTATTGGAGTCAAAGCGAATACCACACTTAAGAATGGAAAAGATAAGTGAATGTTTCCGTCCTATGGAAAAATAATGATAAGCGAAAGAGCTCTGGAATGAATATGGCAAGTTGAAGACCATTTTCATGGAATAAATTGGAAGCATCATTCATAAGTATGCTTGCCGGTGTTCAGTACTGATAAGAGACAGAGAACACTCTTCGTAGTAATAATAGGCAACGGTGAGTCACAGGCTGGGTGCATTGCTAAAGATCTAAAGGAGAATTGGATCTCCGATTTTTCTAATGAGAAGGGACGTTGTGGGTATGGAAGATGGGTTCGTTTAGGCTGATAAAACCAATGCATAGCATTGGAAGGAAAAAGTTTGCTTCAACATCCCTTCGCGCTACCATCAAGTACCACGAGAGCTCAATTCCTCCGCGGAGTTTTCTCTGACACGAAACAAAACGTGACAACCTACTCAAAGGAAGTAATCTAGCTCGTCCTTGGACCAAATGTCTGTGACCCAACATCCCCGTGGTGTCAGAAGCATCCCCATCGTCATCGTTGACAGCACAAGGAGGATCCAAGGCTAGCCTACAACAAACATCCGAGGTGCTCACATCACCAACACTCAGTCAGACAAACTGGATAAACTGACAACATGAACACCACCGATATCGGTTGGCCGCCATGTCGTTCGATCTGCAGACATGCATATGGAAAGTCATGTGGATCTCATCCTAGAAGGTGAACAGCACCAACGCCACCAAAACTTCTCGTAGAATCTTTCATTCCTTCGCGCTATGTCAAACTCTTTCCACTCTGAATTAGGCAGGAAAAACAGCGCCCGTCTCAGCAGGCAGCAACTTGGTATGCTTAAAATACCATCCATCCACCCACATTTTTAAAGTGAAGTACCCTCTGCTTCACCGAAAACCCGTCTCCTGACCACTCATCGCGAATCTCTCGGTTTCAACCACATCGGTGGTTTCAGGTCTTTTACTCGAGGACAACTTTGCAATTAATGGACCGAAGCATACGCTGAATTACTGGATGAACTTGGACGACTTTTCTAGCAATAATGGCGCTCCCTACATTGTTTTCCGAAAGTGAGAAAAGTGTCGTCTGCATATTCCAGGTCGGCAAGCTTCTCACTCGGAGTGATCTGAATACCGGGATTTCGGAGACCTTCCAGTGTTCGCCACATTATCTAATCAACAGCAAAATTAAACAAAAACGGAGATAGTGAACATTCTTGTCGGATACCACTGCTTGTAGGAAGGCTTTTGGAGAGCACTTTATACATTCTCACTCGTTCAGAAGTATGTGAATAAAAATGGCGCATGATATTCACGAACTTCAAGGGCATAACCTGGTAGAAATAAGGAAAATGATGCATGCTCTGGTGGAAACACTCCCGACATCGAGGATCGGTCGGCACTACTTGGTCTTATCGCGCTGCTGATACCCGAGAAATTTAGTCGGTCAGCAGGTAGCTAAGTGCAGAGCGTCGTCTCATATTGTCCTCNTCATAACTTTCAGTCTGGCAACAAAGGGCCATTTCACACAGTAAATCGTTGCTTCATAAAGTTCCAACAAAATATACAAAGACAGTTCCAGCCGGTTGCCGATTAAAGATTTCTGTCTAATCAGGCTTTCTTAACTAGTGCACCGAAGCTACAGGCCACTGTTTCTCTGGTAGGCTGTTCCACACACTGACTACTCGCTTTGAAATGGTAATCGAAAGGTAACCGAAGCATGCTTCCTGTACTTGGAGTTTTAACCTGTTCCCTTGTTACTGTTTCTAAAGTCACGGTGAAATGGATACTGAGGTTCGCTCTAATACCTCAGAATATTATCTAGGTACACGTTACGCCTTCCCTCAACTTCCTAAACCTCAACGGAAAGAGACTCACCATTCTCAATTTGTCAGGATATCCTGAATTCCTGTGGATCATTCCTTTAGCTGTTTTGGATGTTCTTCGAAGAATGTGTCGTCCTGTTTATTGATCAGAAGGAAACCAGGCTGTAAGTATTCCACGATAGGTTGGATATGCAGGGGAGAGCGTTCAGAAAAGCTCACAAAAGTCTACATGCGACACCGATTTTACTTGTGGGATCTTCAGAGAAATTGAGATCCGGTGTTACTAGCACCCCAGTCATATTTCACAGCAGACTATCGAAGCAGAAAACTACCGAAACAATGCACACCTCGTACTCCATTAACCCATATTCGCACGACACAGTACTCGTCAAAGTGGATCCGTAGAAGCCAGCTATTGAACCAGTTTTGTAAAGCAGCGAGGGTGTTTCGGAAATGACTCGTATTTCCTCCAGTTTATGATCCACCAGGGCTTTGAGTGACGTACCGGAGAGTATCGGCAGATTTGTAAGGAGCTAACAAGAAAACCTATATCTGGTTGTACAGCAAGTACATCAGTCACCGAAGCATCCAGTGCCATCAAATACTGTAGCTCATCCATGTGTTGTGAATTTTGAAGTATAGTCTACCGATACAACTACTGTTTTTCGTGCCCACTTCCGTGTCCCAAACAGTGAGGTGGTGCCTTGGCAGAAGAGTGTGAAAGATTTCGAGGAGTTTACGTGCTGTTGGCCGAGTTAGAGAAAGCTCAGTGGTTAAGAGGCAAGCTTACTGACCAAAAGGTCCGTGGTTCGAATCCGACCGCGGCCAATCGATTGCTCCCGCCTAGGTTTGGGCAACCTGGCAAAATTTCAGCTCTCGTGCTTCTGTTGGGTGGTGTGGTAGCTGGAAACCGAAAGGGTGTTACAGCTGAACGATGTATTATGAAGTCTGTGAAGTACAGAATTGAATGCCTTGTTGAAATCCACGTAAACCTCCACCTTGATGCTGGCAGCTACATTGCCATAATCATCAGAGGCAGTAATATGAATCTTGACACCAATATTTTGCTGGCGTACAACCACAAAGTTTATTTACTTATGCTTAAAACCCTAAAGTGAATAGAAGGGAGCAGTTTGTGAGGGAACCAGTGCTGGCGTATGGCAAGCATCCTGATGTGCCTAAGCCTCCAAGCGCCCACCAACACAACATAGGAAGAAACCAATAGCAAGAACGTCGCTGAAATCCATTGCCCACCATTCATTGCAATAACTCCACACAAATTAGCGGAGTCAGGGCAACCTCATCCAGGAAGGCGGACCGCACCGACTACACTTAAACTCTTCGTAGTTTCTTTCACACCCAACCCCCACGCGCGCCATTCTGAAGGATGCACGAAGAACATTCGTCTCCGTAGACGATGTTTCCGCATACGTGGTACATGAATGAGCTGCTAGATGTTTTCCGTGACTGAAGTACCTGCTGCACAACCAAATATCCGTTTCCAGTTACCTTGTTACGAATTTGTTGTCGCTATCTGAAACCCGAACACCTCAGAGACATCAGTGGTTAAAAACCTGGCGATCTCATCTGTCCGTAGAGGTCATGTCTCGTATACATATAGGAATACGACCCTTTCCGTATGCCGCTCCACTCGACTCTCGAGAATAAGTAATATGCCTTTTTGACGGTGCAAGCGATACAAATCAGCAGACGTGATTCGGTTCTTTGTGACTTGTGTACTGACATCATCAGACTCTTTTCCGTTAGAACTAATACAGCTATCGAGGTGTGTGAAATTCTCAACAACCTCATGATTCTCTCTGAATTGCAAGCAGCGTGTATCTGGACTCATCATCGACAGTATGACACCCGTGTTCAACATTGATGCTTCACTGACGGGATAGCTGTGGTTAGAGCGCAAATTTACTGACCGGAAGGCTCATGGTTCGAACCCAACTTCTGTGTCTCGACTTCCTCTGTCTAGGTTACCGCTGAACGACGACTAATGTACATAGACTGCACATTTTAAAGCATGACTGTGTGCCTTGAAGGTACAAACGGTATGCCGAAAAACGGTATGATGGTTATCACTTTATTCAACAGTGGTTGTGATTAGACGTCGTCTGAGTACACCAGATCCACAAGGCTATCACTAGCAACGGTTGGAACACAGGGGTTCTGAAGACCTTCCAACTTTCGCTCCAGCAATTCATCAACGAGGCTGGACAGGAACGGAGAGAGTGGACATCCTGTTCGGATACTGCCTTCTGTAAGGTTTTTGAGGAGATCGCCATATACTTTCAGAATTGTAAAATATAGGGACCTGATAATGTTCACAAACTTCTGGGGCATATCCTGTTGCGCAAATGTGGTTAAGAGCACTGATCGATCGACAGGATCAAACGCATCCTTGAACCAGAGGAACATCAAGATTATGAGTCTCGTTGTTCTATCCCCAGAGGGAGTGTAGAGATGCGGTCAACGCAGCCTACACCCGGTCGAAGTCCCCCTCGATGTTAACGGATCAGTTTCGCGTGCCGACGTAAGACGACGGAGATTTAGTGACACCAGAAGCTTTGTTTCAACAAGGGTCAGACTAACGCCTGTGACTACTGTACTCATTGCGAGTACGACTTTCGTCTGAAACGGTCTTTCTCCTAGATAGACGCACATAGGCTAGACAGATGCAGGCTGAGGAATTCACCGCCACCCTTGAACAGGGTAGGTGTTAGTTTGTCAGGACCTGGAGTACGATGAAGCTTGAGTAAAGATGTACACTCGGATACTTCTGAACCTGAAGGAAGGACTCTATATTCACAGTCTACTTTTAGGTTGAATGTTGGCAGTCCGAACTGGAAGTAGCAGATAGCTAACTGAAGTGTTGTTCGGAGTGCTGTGCCCAACGGTTCATACATTCTCCCTTACCGGATATCGGAGTTATTCTAGTCCCGGATAATTTCGCTAACAAGAGGCTTCCACAAACCAGTCGGATCAGGCAAATTTAACAACCTGTGAATGTTTCCAGCATTTATGCATCTCCCATTTCTTCAGCCTTTCGGATTCGACAAGCTCCCCGGTCTGAATCTGAAGTCGGACAATGCGTCGAGTTGACTTGTGGTTGCAACCAGGAGTCTCCTGCCGGGCCTAATCGAATAGAGCGCGTCTTGTAAGTCGGCTTCCAAATGACCGACTCGAAGCCCTTTTGAATGAAAGCGCAATAGCTTTTTCCAGCAAGTTCCATTTAATCGTTTCAGTTGACCGTTCTTCCCTGGGTTGTATGGAGTAGTCCAACTCATGACAAGACTTTTTCATGAAGAAATTGCTTAATCTCAGTTGAAAAGAATGATGAAACACTATCCGAATGCGCGAAACTAGGTAGGCCAAATGTAACAGTGGCACAAAAGATGACATCACCGTAGACAAGCTAATACCTGGATACAGATGGGCGAACGGGAAAGGGGATACTTGTCAACGACCAGCATTAGAGTTGCCGGGGGCAATGGTACTTTGAAGTCAATGCTTAAGTGTTCAAACGTCTGTGTAGTTTTGAGTTTACCGACAGATGGCTTTGAGAAACATGGTTTTAACCCCGCACGCACATGACATTGTTTGATAACAAGTCAGATGTCCTTCAGGGAGAATGGGAGGTTCTTAACACGAACCAAATGTATCCCGCGTGTTGCTCCAGGATGACACAGAGTTGCGTGTAAACGTCTTAGATACAGCTGAGATGAAGTGCTCGCACAGACACTCCGAGAGAGCTTGTCAGCGGTTTTCTTTTCCATATGTGGGTTAACTCCAAAGAACAGGGCAATAATTCCATCTGCCACCTTCATACCGTTTCGCTGTATTGAATACATGAACGCAACGGACCGTTTATCGGTTAGTGTCTTGGAATAGGAAATGTTCTCATTTGCAAACTGCTTCGGTAATTGCAAACACTTCTTTCAATAGCAAACAGAATACGTCGAGAATGCAACCGGTCTGCTATTTCGGTTAGGCGTAGCGGAAATGGCAACAAATGCGTCAGTTTCAGAGATATTCTCGGTCGACAGAGACCACAACTGTATCCATAATTTTTTGGACCTTCAAACGCTCGTATAACAGACTCAGGGACGGGAAAGTTCGTATTGAGTGATTGGATACATTTGCCAGGAAAATGGCTTATTCAACAAGGGTAGTAGGTGAACAAGCTAACTATATGTCGCTGAGACTTCATGTTCCTCGGAGTGGGCGGTTCTTGCAAAACTGAAACGCTCAGGGTCTGGTTTGACGACGCCCTCTATAATTTCACGGCCAGGGAGTTTGAATTTAGTAGTGGGAATCGACCTTTCTAACTGAAAACCACAATTTTCTGCTGTGGCGAGAAAAAGCTGGAGATTTCTATCGTGTTCTCTATCCTTTTCCAATTGGCGAAACTATCCACGTAGACACATGTGCCAATGGGTTCTTCGGCGCGAATTATGTCATCCATAAACCTTGAAAGCACGCAAGTGTATTCGTTAATCCGAAGGGTATTCCGTAAAATTGATAAGGGTTGTTGCAAGCCCCAAAAAGCCGTATAGATCCCGTTAGTTAACTTACTGGGTACTTGATGGGGCACACTTTCGAGATCAAGCGTGCCAAAAATGTGATACTGGGCAATTTTGCTACTCCTATCCTCAACTGTGGAGAGCGGATAAGCGTCTAGTTGTGTAAATCGGCTCATTATTTGACTAAGTAACAATCATTCGTTTTTTCTTTCGCTCATTTGTCGTGACGAGGACTTGTGCCTTCAATGAAAACCATAAAAGTTCAATGATTTGTTGATGGAGTAATCGCTTTACTTCGGGAGCAATGAAAGCCTTGTCGTCTGCAGAATGTCTCCTTAACTTACACCTTGAATCAAGATGCACAAAAAGATCTTATTTTGGCAACTACTAGACCACAAAGCGAGATAGTTTATCACCGTTGGGGATTTGGGGTAATCATGTCCAGGTAAAATGTCCACAGAGATCCCGTAATACTAGAAACTTGAAAGAGGGGTTCATGTTGCGAGGTTAAAAAAATGTTTAAAAGTGAAGCTTTTGTATTGGATGGACGCCACAGTGAAGACGGAATTATTGGCCACTGAGGACGGACGTTTTAGGAAATGGAACTTAATGAGTCACCAGCACCATATCGGCATATGCTTCTTTGAGACATTCGGGAGTTTCAGCACTGACGCACTTAAAGTGGATGAAGTGTTCCTGGGACCAGAACAAATCTACACTCTTTGAAGGCACTTTCCACAATTTTTTGCCTCTCTCTCTCTTTAGAGAGACATTTAGAACGCCGCTGATGAGGATGACAACCGAAGAGCCATGAGGACCCCATACTGGCAAGTCGCTTGTTCATGTGGTGGTCCACGAAGAGACTGGACCTTATCGTGGTGTGGCGGTTTGTGTACCTCGGCGACCCATTGAGCTATACTGGGGGGTGTCCGCGCGACACTCACAGAGTCTTTCATACCAGGTTGGTCAATGGTTAGAGGTCTGACGAACACAGTCTGCTGGTCCTCCAGGTTGGGGGTTGAAACATGTATGGCGACTTGTTCCGTAGAAAAGGTAATGCATTTGCATTTCCCCGCCAAACACCGCTGCCTTGCGGTTAGGCTTTTGAGCCAAAGGCTTTGGTTGAGGACCCTAATCGTCCTCCTGTCTAGGTGTGGGCGCCCTGGCAGTATCCCAGCCCTCGTACAACCATGACCTACACATCTGAAAATATTCTCATGCCACATCGGCCGTCGCGTGGTGCCATGTACGGCAGTGAAGCATCAGTGCCAACACTGATGTTGCTGCCATTGATGATGATGATGATGCTTGAGAACGTGAAGACCTTGGTGAGTCATTCGACATTTAGTACAAGGGAGATGAGTGTTCGGCAAAGAGGACCGTGGTTAGTTCCGCGCTAGTAGGAGGGATTTGTATGATAGTGAGTGGTTTTAAAATCCAGTGACTTAGGCTTTAATAGTATCTGACGAATGACACTCGAATAAAGCGGAAAGCTAATCTTACTAAATCTTAAATCGCTCAGCTGTAACACCCTTTCGGTGCCTAGCTGCCAAGCACGAGGGCTGGGATACTGCCAGGTTGCTCAAGCCTAGACAGGGGAAGTCGAATGGTAGAGGTCGAGTTCGAACCACGGACCTTCCGGTCAGTAAATCTGCGCTCTAACCACTTGGACCATCTGTCAGCAAACTGTGAAACTTTTGCACAAATTGATCAAGATTTTGATCTCCGCCTTGCAGCCACTACCACTTAGGTCACCAGAGCGTGAAACCACGTGAGGGGTATAGCCAAACTTTGGGCGCGGTTGTGTTGTGTTGTATGTTGTTATGGCGAATCAAGGAACTGGGCACTGAGAGTGATAGTTTTGATGCAGAAAGCAAGTGGCTGCGTGACTGAGTCAAGTGTGGTCGTGGTATTACTCAACGACGAGTGGGCTTCCGGGATCGCGAACAAGGGAAGCGACAGCTGTCAACCCGGAAGACAACACAGATCAGCGCGTTCATACTTTACAGAATGTTCATCGCCTGGTTGCCTCTGCCCAGCACAGGCATGACCAAAAAGAGCTGAGGTAGATTGTCCTCGGGTATGCGAAGTACACACCCTCGCCAGAAGTGTCGATGGGTGAACCTAATTTCACAAGAATCTATCGACACCGAAGGATATCCATTACCTTCGCATCAAATTTTAGAACGTCCACGCAAGTCTGATAGGGTGGGTTTAAACCTTCAAGACTCAGGAGGACGTTAGCTTATGCAAATTCGAATGGCACTCCGAGATAAGTAGGTCAACCATCTTGGCAGTCATGCTGTACACTCAGATTACTCCGGAAACCTGAGCTTCAGTCCACGGCAGTCAGTAAATATCTCAGGTTGCAAAGGTTGAGCTGAAAAGGCACGGTGTGTCACAGCTTCGTGTGTAACCTAGCACACGTGTCACACAGCAAATAAATAATACTCCCCTCCCGAGCCACCACACCTGCCCGTCAATTTAATCAGGCGAAAACGAAAATACTCAAAAACTCTGTCGACATATTGAAGACAAGCTACCGTAGCAAGGGTCATCTGCCAGACAAAACAAACTTAGTGCACTGGTGAGTTGAGTCGATGGTGCGCGCAGTAACTGCCTGCCGAATAAATTCTGTGGGTCGGCTCCCTAACTAGCGGGCAAAGCTGCGTTACTCCGGTTCCTATAGCTAACCAGTTAGAGCAGCAGGTTAGATGTATTCCAGAACTACATGGATGAACACGGAAGTTCCGGGAAGCGGTGAGCTCCAAATGATTTTCCCAAACGGAAGAGGTTCGGAGCACTCACGGGCCGAAACCCAATGAGCAAATAAAAAAGCTCTCGAGACTTACATGCGGCTCACGCACAAAGAGCCGTAGCATTCGCTAAGGTCCAAATTTCAAACTTCGCGGTACGCCGTCCACTTGGTGTTTGCGAAACGATCAAACAAAATTACCCTTTACGTACGAGAGGTTTTCTATCAGTGGATTTCTAATAAATTGAAGTCTAATATCACACCCCGAAGTCTGAGAAACAGTTTGTAAAAGAGAATTTTTGGCTCCATTCCCGTGTAAGTGGGCTGATGGGCAAACGGCACTAGCCTATGGTGATCCTTGTGACCATTGTATATTAGTACTTTCTTTGCAACTTATCATTACTCAAATTGTACCACTTTCTATCTCTCACTAAACTCTCAGCTCATTCCTCTTCTCTTCATAACGAATAATTTTTGTTTAAATGAAAGCAAAAGAAATATGACACAATACAAATTCTATACCTCGTGAAAGGCGTGTCCCCTTCTTGCTGTGTCGAGTTAGGTCGTCAGTGAATTAACGAGCGGTGATCTGCCTTTCAGACTACGACGGATGGAAAGTATCTAGGAACATATTAAGGAAGATCCCAGGAAGGAGATCAATTTGGATTTATTGTGGTGGTAATAACTAACTGTACCAACGAAATGAGTTGTACAATCTCGCCTACTTTTACTCACTTGATTTAACTACTTTGAACTGGGATTTGCTAGGGTCATCCACTACAAACCGACGGCTACGATAGGTAGCAACAAACAACAAAGCCAACATCTCAAGAACTCGGATAGTGGTGCCGGTCACCCTCCTGAGGAAAAGGAGAAACCCGATCTAGAAATCTTCAGCTTGAACCTCGATCCTATGTATCACTTCATGAATCCGTGATCTCCACCTGCGATACCCAGGGTAGGCGGTATGGACATCTAAACATGTATAAATATTATGTTCGCCTGGAAGTTGTGAGTTATTTATAGGGTGAAAAGCTGATCAAGATGCATCCAGCGTGCAAGATTGCGCTCATGACGCATATCCCTTTCCAGTTATCAAGGATCACCGACACAAATGGAGTTCTGTACACAACAAATGGTGCTCGGAACCGTGGCTCTACCAGGCCAGGTTGATTTCGGTTCCTTTATACAATGTGTGGGTTGATGTCATCAATCGGATAACACCGGACGTCCTTATTAATTTTACGCCTCTCACTGACACTTCAGTGTTCCACAGCTCCGACACAGGCGGGCACAACAAACGCTTAGCCGTCACATTGTAGATGACGCGACATAATCACTCACCTTCGAAAGTTCTGTACGACCGGCCAGCACAAAAGCGACACTCACTGTTGATTTTCATGGGAGGTGGTCGGATCCGTCACAGTTCGAATAACTGGCAAGAGACACAAGATAGCTTGTCGTTGCTGGATGTTTTGGCTAGGCGTTAAGGTATAAATTGTCTTCACGAGTTTGGCCTGTCTATTGAGGATTTGATGCACGGCTTCCCGTGACGTATGGAACAGTTCATAAACGGAAAATTGTTGCTTTTTTCAAAGAGACTACCAAATTGTATAGCTAGTTTATGAACGCAATGTGTGCTCTTAATCATTCTCTTGCCGTTTGCAACAGATGAGTGTGTTCCACCGCCGTCCCAGCGTGGTTAAAGCGGACGCTACACACAGAACCAAAGGAGGGTTGCTGTTTGACAGTTCATTGCCCATTTATAACTAGCAACAACGAAAATGGGATAGTCGACATGTCCTGCGTGTTCGTCCTAAGTGGAGTATATGACCACCTGTTGTTGCTTTTAGAACTGTTCCGCAGCTGGGGGGTAACTGACCGCCAGCGCGAACATTTTTTACGGACAAACTGGCAACGGAATTGAAAGCCGTGATGAACATCTTGGAGCTCGATGCATTGCAGCATCGATTGCACCTATGGGACACTTTTACGAGGCCTACATCCTGCTACTCGTAACTTAATATTTATGCTTCATGCGAAATCAACAAGAAATCCCCAGTTCCATCCTTGTCCATTTCATCGTCTTTCGTGGACTTCGATTTCTTTCCTCGATTTGAAAATAAGGCATGGCCATGGTGAACGAATAAAACTGGGGGCCCCGTAAAGCATCTTAATAAAACATGTAGCAAGGGGCCCTCAGTGGGTTACTGAAGCCTGATTCAAAATGGAATCTTCGAATACAAGACAAGAGGGAAATTTCATGTGGCCGTGAAGTAAAACTCGCAAGTGGAGCCCTTCTCATAGACTAAGCAAGCAGAAATATTTAGAGAGAATTATTAGTTATCTGCAAACAGATTTCTTAAGCAAGGCTAACAGAAGTTGATAGGGTGTAGGCAGGGTCGAATTTTCGGAGCTGATCCTGTGATCTTCAGCCAAAATATCACTAACACATTCGCATCGCACTTCGTCCGCTGCGTCAACTGAAGACAAAAATGTTTTAGAAATGGCCGGATAAAAAAGGAATAGACGGCAACATAAATCTCTAAATCTATAGTGAAGAACACATGACGAGGGAATCTGAACATTCTGCCAGACTTCTATGACGGGTGAAGGCGCATCAATGACAAATCGACCGTGCATGATCCGCGAGGCAAAGGCCGGCCAAGGCTTGAGGAAGGACATTTTGTAGCGGATGGATGAAAATAAGCCAAGGGCGTCACAGCCGGTGTAATGGGAACCTCATATCGCGCGGCGCAAGTCTCGCAAAAATGAGTGAAAACCACTGCAGATTCTTGCTCCACAGCATCTAAAGAGCATAAATCAGGTCGGATAGTGGAATGAAAAAGCGAAATTGTCTGAGCTGGTTCCACAGTCTGCAGATATGCCCCGAAGTATCATAACGGACGTCCATAAAAACTTCGGAATACAATTTATTTTTCCGTCTTCAGTAGTGGTTGGAAAGTTTATTACCTTGGTTGAACGGGAACCAGATAGAACGGAACTGTGTCGGATAGAAGTTAACTCACGTTTTGCGGCAGAACGACACCGAGCAGGTCGACTGGTCCTACCTGAGTTTACGAGAGTGACCTGTCAATCTATTCCTCTCAGGTCCATGCATGTTCCAGCCAATTTGCATGGGTTTAAAACCCTGTGAATTCAAGAACAAAGAAGGCCACCCGGAAAAACTGCGGAGAAAAACAAGACAGTGTTTAGACTCGCAAGGACGGAGGTGCATTCCCCGAAAGGCCTAGGATGAACATTCATCATTTAGTAATCAGCATCTAAACTGTGGATGGTAACAGATTTCCTACAGCAAGCAGAAAGAGGACAACGGACCAGGTCGTGTATTAAAGGGATTGTGTGCGTGGAAAAGAACAAGATGAGGAGATGGGGTAAATTCAATCACCGCTGAACCGCAGAGTCTCAATCAAATTTCCTCACACAACTCACTTCATCATTACCTTGCAGGTCAAATTTCTTTTGCCACCACTGATCCGTTCTTATGGGGCATATACACAACTCCCCAGACTCTCCGCGCACAAACATTAGCAAACCCACCGGTGTCTTGGGGTCCTGTGGGATTCTTTGCTCACCCTTTTTCCGCGGGGATTTTTACTACCATCATTATATCCATCACAGACATTTAGGAAACTAAAACATCTTCCTGAGAATGAATTGTATGGAGGCGATTGTATCTTTTGAATACTGTGACGTGTTCAAGAAAACTCAGTTGGGTGACGCGCAAAACCACAAGCCACATATAGTGAATTCTTGGGGTTACACACTAAAATGCGCCACTGAAAGTATAAACTACTTTAAAAAATTGTACAAACCTGAAATCACGGTAGTTTCGTTTAAATTGCTGGACAAAATAGCGTAGGTCCAAAGAAAGCTAAGGGAAGCGGTGAATCTATACTAATTAGCGACAGGCCTGCGCACAACACGCTGTAACACAGAACGGTCGGAAAGCACGCGCAAAAGATCTGTTTGTTTGACATGTTCGTAGGAGATTTCAAGTGAATACCGTGTCTAAGAGGTACAAACAGTAAACGGCAGATCCGGATAATGGAAGGGTTTGGCAGGGAGAAAAGAATTACTAGCCGTGTTGATCAAAAAGCAAATAGCTGCGAACTTTCTGCTTCCGCTCGCCACTTTCCCACTATAAACATTTGATAGTTGTGCTGGATGGGCAGGGAAATAACCCTAAAATCACCATATCTGATAAAGTTGCCCCACTGTATTTTCACAAGGTAACCCCTTTATAACGCCTCTTCCTCCTCCATTTGCCAGATTGAAGAATGCTTCATGTCAGGGCTGACTATTTTCAAGACGCATATTTTACCTGCTTATACGATTAACAAGGAAACACGAAGTCAGCTAGGCGCACAGCGCACTAAATTTTGATATCTTTAGAAAATCGAGGCAAATGTGATACACTTTGCTTACCAGACCGCAGCGAAGATTTTTAATTACCCGCCCGAGCTTTGTTTCCTCAAAAGCACCAAGGTATTGTTGAGCGTGGAAATAATTTTTACATTAAAGCCATTAATTCCTGGGGGTTAAAATGTATAAATGGATTCATGACATGAGGTGGAACACTAGTGCGGATGAGTGAGCCGTGCCGCAGATTCGGTTGTTACCTGCTCACCTAGGCTCCCCAAAACTTGAGCGACCCCATCCGAGGTAGTAGATAAAATGCACAAGTCCCGGAGTCATGTCATAATCTGAGCACATCCTACATAGTTTTGAAGGTTTCGTACATGGTGGCTTGGCCATTTAGGGGATGTTTTAACATTCGTCGGGTGCTCCAACACCCGGACGTTTTCTCTGGGAAAATCAAACCGCACGCGGCCTGGTGTTTGTATGAGAGTAGTCTTTGTGTCCGGATCAGTGGTGATGAAGGGCAGCAACGAAAGGACTTCGAGTCCATCATTGATGGCGCTCTGAAGCCATGTGAATTGTGTTTGGATGATAACATAAGAGCCAGGTGGTACCTTTCTCACAGCTTGGGCATCCGCTTTTAGGAGTGTCACCGCTCTTTTTATCTTACCCAAATTGTTGAACCAGTTCAAAAACTCTATTTAGAAAGAAGTCAACTAGATGAAGGGCCGTATGGGCCGAGAGCTTAATGGGCTGTTAATCCGACGTGAAATATCAGTCCTGACTTGGGGACTTGTTACAAGCTTCCCGAAACTTCTGTTAGTGGTGACATCACGAATATCCTGTAGCACTTTTGGCTTTTTCCTACCTGAGGTGAACCAGGGGCTGTAAACCGTCCCTTGCGGACTACCCGTTTATTAGTTTGTCTCGTATTTCTACTGGTGTCCTGTGGATCCTCTCTCGCTGGCTTGCAGTTGCTTGATTTTTTAAGATTATCCAACAGCTAGTTTGCGACAGTAGGAGGAATCAAACCAAGATAAAATATCGCGGTGAGAGCTTACCTTGAGCAGTCATCTTATTTTTCAACTCTAGGGATGTACTGCAATGCCACTGGCTACGTACAACACATGGTATAATTCCCGTCACCTAAAACCGCAGTGAAGAAGCTCCAATCAGCTAAGCCCTGTGTGCTCTGACTCGTTCCTGAAGAGGGTTACTATCATGAGATCCTAATAATTACTACGTCCTGTAGTTGGTGGCCACCACGTTCATAAAAAAATTAGCGGAGAATGAGTAACACTATACGTAGTCAATCCGGATTCTTTTAATTTAGTTTGTTTTCTTTTCTGTTTATTACCTACATGCGGTAATCGTCTTCATTTCATTTACCTTTCCGCGATTGCGTTCCAGCACTATCCAGCTCAGGTTTTCTGGCTCTGTCAGCACGCTTCGTTTTAAGCCGCGCGATAATTGTTAAAACAAGAGTAGAATTGTGTTTAGAACCATTTGGCGTTTTTCTTACCAATTACAAAGAATTGTAACAATGCGCTTGGTAACAATCAATCTGGATGCCCGTTTGCTTGTTCAAGAAGCCTTCGTCGTTTTTATGCTCCTATTAGGTAGGGGATTTAAAACTTTTAAAAGCACAAGAAACCCATTAAAATTTGTGTTGAATCCAACCAAACTGTAAAAAATATGTAATTCAGCAGCTGAGTAGAAAGAGAGCATGGTAATTAAAGTTCTTAATTCAGAAAGACTTGTTTTTAAAACAGCCAAGGCAGCATTTAGGTGATTATAAAGAATGTCTGACTACACAATCATTTACCAGCAGTGAGTTAATTGTGCAGCTGACACTAAAATTATATGACAATCCCTCGCCCTTTTGTGGGAGCACGCACCTCGCAAACGTAGGAAAGGATGGAGTTTGAACCTTATCCTGGATATTCAAATATTATGCATTAATTTTTACGTTCATGAAGGCTGATCCTATCTTCATTCCGCCTTGGTCACAGCGACGAACTGAAACCATTTTCCGGCAGTCGAATACCGTGAATCATGGCAGATCGGTTTGCAGCAAAGATATAGAGAAGCCATGGTCGTCGATAAGGACAATTCTAGCATAAATCCAAAAAATGCGAAGAAAACTTCCCTCTCCGCTTGCTCTGAATAGGGTCAAAATCCCAACGGTCAAAAGCCGCCAGCCGTCATTTCAGGATCGAATGGAATCTGTTTTGCCGAGACTTGAATTTGAAGCCGTATGTCTTAATAGAAGCAACAACGATATTTATATGTGAGCCAAACAGCATTGGATGAATTACAAACAATGAAACACTCTTGCCTAGTGCTACATCGGACACGATATCAGTGAACCTAAACCATTTACTCTCACGCCGAAACATCGATTAGTAAGGCTCTCGGCAGACAGTAAGCCGACTACATTATGTGAAGGAACCAAACCGTTAATTTTGTATATTACATGCGTTTGAGGACTAAGCAATTATTAGGGCCATTACTCACGACCGGAATGTTACACCTTGTTCTGTGATAAACAAAAACAGGCCAGGTGCCAAATCTTCACAAACAAGTATGATGATTCCGCAACAGTTCTGGTCTACCGGGGATATGAGGAATGTTGAGCCATGGTCGCCAGAATTTAAGTGTTACTTGTAGCATTATAAAGTCAAGCCTTAGATGTACATCCAAAATTTCTTAGAAACCTTAGTTTGAAAAAAACCTTCAACATATCGTTTAGTATTTGATGTTATATAATCGGGCCATTGAAATCTCCACCTGCGGCCGCAGTTCTATTACAAGTCGTCTAAAAGAACTCGGAGTCCCCTGTGGGCACGGAATTCGTATTTTAAAGGCTTCCGGTGGCTACGCGCATCGCGTCTGAGAAAACGGTAGGGAAGTTTGTATAATAGCTGATTTATTCACTTATTTTACTCCACCTTGGATTCAAAAATAATCTCAAAACAACACAGACAATAATCACGACTTTACCTCCATGCAAGCTCAAAATAGAGCGGCCAATCGTTACTTGTAGATAAAAAAAATTCCCCTATCGTTGCGGCAGGCGTCCCGTCGAAGCCAAGGGATTCGTAATAGCTAGTAAGTGTTTCGTATTTTTTATGATTGTCAACATTCGTTATACCTGGCGCAAGGCAAGGTTTGATCTTCATTGATATACATGGTCACCAATACTGTCGCCGAGCTAAATATTGGGTTTGTGGGCAGACAAGAGGACGGCACAATATGTGGCTACGTCTTTGAAGTCCTTGCACGAATTAAACGGACTGAAACGGTCTTATAGTTAACGCGCTCGTCTGGGAAATATTAGGGATATAGTGAAGTACACGTAAGCTATCAGACTGGGCATGGTAGTCGCGGTGCCGTCATCGCGGCGCCGTACATCTGTACATGGACAGCCCCGTACATGAACAACTTATATGGGTCGTTTATGGTTGTCATTGAGTCTATCAACGGTTCGCATTGGTTTCTTGCCGCCATTCAAACGGGGTAAAAAGACAGCCATATCTACACTGAAGACTCTAGATAGGAAAAGTGTCCTGAAAGGTCTGCTAGAAAGGAATTTGATGTGAGCTAGAATGCCGCCCGAAATAACAGACAATCAAAAGTTGTCATAGTTTTTAACTGCTTCAATGGGATAACACTGCCCGATTTCAAAAACGATAGTCGGTATTAGGGTGCAGAGGAGAAATATGAGGTTGGTACACGTAAGCTATCAGACTGGGCATGGTAGTCGCGGTGCCGTCATCGCGGCGCCGTACATCTGTACATGGACAGCCCCGTACATGTAAACCTTAGATGGGCCGTTTATGGTTGGCATTGAGTCTATCAACGGTTCGCATTGGTTCCTTGCCGCCATTCAAACGGGGTAAAAAGACAGCCATATCTACACTGAAGACTCTAGATAGGAAAAGTGTCCTGAAAGGTCTGCTAGAAAGGAATTTGATGTGAGCTAGAATGCCGCCCGAAATAACAGACAATCAAAAGTTGTCATAGTTTTTAACTGCTTCAATGGGATAACACTGCCCGATTTCAAAAACGATAGTCGGTATTAGGGTGCAGAGGAGAAATATGAGGTTGGTGCGAACTGGTGTGGATATATGTGCGTATGAGGGACGCGCATTGGCTAGACTGTGTGCGACTAAGGTACCTTGGAACTTGCAGAGACATGAAAATAGAGATATCTGGTGGTGTTGCGTGTTTTTAAGATGAGCTGACCTCAGAACAGAGCTTTCACAGCCTAAAGACAGGCGCGGAGGTTCGCAGAACCAGCTGCCTTCGAGGCGCCATATCGCGTATATCTGGTGGGTCTCTTCGCGTTTTGGCTCTTCTGTTACTTAATTTTCCGATTCATAGGATGATTGTTCGGAATATATTCCCCAATTGGGACAAGCCCTGGTCAAAAACACAGGCGTTCGATAAAATTTGCTTCCTCTTTAGCTTTCCCTTCATTTACCAATAGACACGGACCCAGCAGTTACGATAAGTAGTCGGGGTGAGTATCAACGGCTACAGTTCTCGTGGCGATAGCTTAATGGAGGTAACCACCTATAGAGCGTTGTATTCCTGATAGGGATGATACACTTGTGTTGGTAATTTACCTATAGCTATCTGGTGACAGTTTAATGTCTACAGGCTAGTTCTGCATATCTGGGAGATGGGATCATTTACAAGGACGGATTGCGCATCGCCACTGCATAGTTCATGCCGTTGATTTTAACAATGTTGTACATAACCGAGGTAGTGCGCCAAAGGAAAATTTATTGTGACGAAGTTCGCTGAACAAAATTATCTCATTTTTTTATCTGAAGGGTGTAAAACAAAGAAACGTCAAGGACCAATTTTCCTGGATGGAATTTGCATTAGATATTCAGTTGATGTTATTTTATTCTTTATGAAGACCGAAGAACGCCAAAATATGCCATAGTGAGATTTCTGTTTTACCTCACGTAAACCGGTAGCGAAATATAAGCCAGCGATAGTTCGTGACCTTGAAGTTTGGCTCACTTAAACAAAATGCTATAAGCAACATGCCACCAAAGGTGCAAATAACCCAAATAAAAATAAAGACTTACAAAACCCTATAGTTTCAGCAACAATAATTTGGGCACGCTTATAGTGAGCGATACATTACAAACAAGACGACACTCTAGTCTGACGCTGGCATTATGTAGGCACAGGATCCTCTAAGGCCAAGCATTCTGGAAACCCAAATATTTAAATTATACGATTCAGAATTTTTTGAGTGTCTTCTCCCGCGCTCTGTCCTACAAACTGGTGATCACATACGAATCAGCGGGGATGATGGCCTTGAACCTCCTCCCTCTTAACCAAAAAGCTACAAGCAACGCAACACTGAGATTAACGAGGGGATTAGACTAACTCTTTCCAAAATTCTCAAATTCAAAAACCTCATAGTTTTGGCGGAATCGATTCCGTTGTTCCTCATAGCGAGCGGCCAGATGGAGCAACTACGGGCGCTCGGTATTTTGGAAAGCTACTATATGCGTCTGGTGGACCAGAGCAGACAAACAATTGAATTCAAGGTTTCGGTCAAAACTTTTGAGCCCCATCTAGGCATCGCGATGTCTCAGTAATGCTGGAAAAGTATTCCACCAGACTTTTTTCGGCATATGTATGTTTGCTTCTGTGGACAATGACATCTGGGAGCCGAGAAAATGTGAATGTATATTAGAGAGCATTTAAATTTGAACACATGCGCAACAAAATAAAACATTTCGGTGAAAAACGTTCCACTCTCCTAAAGGTTTTTCAGCTAAGAGCATTGTGTCGCTGATGGACCCCGCAGCCACGAGTTTTGCGGCGTCATTCTCATCATGGTTGGCGGAAATCGCAGTGGTGGTAACATCCAAAAGCCGGAGCTGGCTGGGTGGAATTTTATGACCGACCCTCTTAAACGCTGCATGAAACCATCTTGGGTGACGTGCGATGAACCCAATTTCCTGATGTAATCGTTACAGAGAATTTCGCTTTGTACCTGTCTTGTATGGTCTGCTTATGATAACGGTTGTCGCCCATCTTGGCCGTAAATATTATTATTTGAAAAATCGTCGGTGAGTTGTCGGTTCAAACAATCTACATAACGAATTTAGCGGTTTTTGATTCTGTTTTGTAAACTCTTTTAACTAGACGTCGATAAATCGCATATAAACATCCACTGGATGGTATACACGAGATGGATAAGTGTAAGTGGAATTTCGCCCCGGAATGCACGATTTCGAGGCGTGTAAAACGAGCGATCCTGGTCGATCATTTTCGGGAACTAATTTCGCTGAATTTTGCAAGCTTCACAACTACGATCCACGCGGTCACCAGCAGGACCGTTGTTTTTCGTTCAGGAGTAGAGCTATTGGGTACGTAATCAGTTTTACTTTTAGGCGAATACACATTCACTTACAACAAACAAGAAAAGACATCATATGCTCACTGGCCAGCCTTGCGCGTATAGAATCCTGCTCATATACAAGGGGCAAAGAGTTTGGTGGAATCCTGTTTTGGGCAACCATATCTCATGGATGAGGGTGTTATAATTTCAAGGTGCGTTGGTCACTAATCGAGAATAATAGACAACGTCAACAAAGAGGGAGAAAACCATAATTAGCCAGCAGTTTGTTGGATCAATTTTTATGCTAGCCTCATACAATGAGCTAAGCTCATCATTAATTCAATGGCTGGAAAACGAGTTGTATGTTTGGGCTAGTGGTTCCCAAGATTACCTCCGGAATGGAGGTGATCCAGAGGGTAGGTAACGTCACTTTCTGCATATGCACAGTTAGGCCACACCGCTAGCGCCCCCCCCAAGGCGCCCCTGGTGCACCGCTTTGGGATGTACAGTGGATATAGGTCCCACTATACTTCTCTTACTCGATCCTCATTGGCGTTGTTTACCGTAGTCGGTCCACGAATTCCTCCTCATCCAGACGGTTAAGCAAGGATGCTCCAGTTAGTGGCTTAAATATGAGTGACTTTCATTGCTCATGCGGCCTCCTGGGCGGCATCGTTGGGTTTTGGGAGTATCCTGCCTTGGCACTCACTCACATTGAGCAGCAGATCACCTGGACTGAGAGGTAAGCACACCTATCAGACATCGCTCGTGCACAGTCCCTCAAATCTCTATCTGGTTACCGCTTTTTGGTCAAATGCTTATCAAAACTCCTCCAAAACACGATGACCATCTGGCCGCATCTGCTGCTAAACTAAAGACCACAAACCTGAGAGATCCACTTGTAAGTCTGTGCCACATGAATTTTGCAAATGGACCTCTTGTATTTAGACAGATTAAACTGGAGTTCAATTCAGCAAAGAAGAATTATGCGAAATTGAAGTCTGAACAATGTCCAGCTCTACATACCAAAAGCTGCCATTGTCTCTTGAGTAGAAATCCGAAATTTTTCAGGAAGTGGCTGCGGATGACCGTGAACTTGTGAACCTAGTGCCCTTGTAACGCGCTATACTGTCGCGCATAAATTATCTGTGAAACGATGTTGGGCTTTATTTCTTCTGGAGATTCACTGTCTGCTTTTCCTTTTGTTGTGAGACACTTTCCAAATAAGTTTGATTGAGATTTGGAAAGTCGAATCGGTCCCTGACGTTGCTTTTCACGTTAAAGTGTTATGTACGCGATCAACTGTTTAAAACTCTAGGACTTGGAGTTTGTTGCCTCCTGTGACGCCATGGGCTTTATGGTTGATGGTGCGAGTTCCTGTCTAGCTGTGTGTTGCATACTGACTGGCCGTGTTAGCTTGTTTTACTGATGCCATTGAAGAGTAAGAACGACATACAGAACAGGCGAAGCAAAATAGCTAGCACCAGCGATAATCTTTGTCAGCCGATACCAGTCACTACCCTGAATGGGACCATTTTATGGTACCGAGCGACAGCGTACGTTGTCTTGAAATTGTACCAGAGTTGTACTCAGTCTACCTACTTGCGGTTTCGACCAATGGTAGTCACTCAGCCGTCTTCAAAATGTTGTCGACAAAAGCCACCCAATCCTGAAGTGCCAGTTGTACGTGGGGGAATCCTTCGGTTTCTGTTCAAAAACTAACGCAAACTTTACCTCACCTGTCTGAAAAATGTACACCCTGATGAACTACCAGTCTGCTGAAACTGACCACAGGAGCCCAAAATAAATTGTCATTTAGTTTGTCCTTTGGATCCCCTAATACTTGTTGAATATGGTTATGAAGGACGCTTTTACCCTCTAACAACGATTTAGATCTGAGCAACTTGTATTAGGGGTCCTAAAGCAGCGCCGTTTCCTTCAAGGCGTGTTTCCGTTTGTCCATTTAACACAATCCACCCAGACACATACATCTACACAAACACGTACAAATAAATCTCAGAAACTACAGTGCAGATTTGGAAACTTTTGACCTATATAGGTTGAAATTGACATGTGAGGCCAACCAAAGAAGCCCCCATAACTGGCGACGAACTGGATGTTATGTGAAATTTCATTACCAGAGACCACGTGGCACAGAGAGAGATTAGCAGCTGTGTAGGACGTGAAGAATCATCCCGAACAAAAACTAAGAAAGAAGGAAAGCTCTTCGCTGCGGAGTTTTCTATTAGAATACACAAAGTTCTTATATGCACCTTGCCTTTTAATACTGAATAGCCGTCCTCTTCATGAACCCGTCCTCTTGAACTTTCCTAGATTTTCATTGACGATCATGCAAATGTAAACGAACGCTACAAAGTAATTCCACAAACCAAGTAATACATACTACATTCCATTATAATAAGGCAGAGTTACCAGAGGCCACATACTACTCACACGCCTAATCAGTAGTCTACACCGCTACACCGGTATTATCCCGCCAGATACATCTGCTTATCAACAGTTCTTGAAGAACGGTGGCACTGCTGCACGTCTTCTGGGGAAATGAAGACAGAATTAGTCTCCGTGCTTGCGTTGCTCACCACGGTTTCATAGAAAACGGGCGATTTCACCGTGTTATCTAGACAACCTTCGCCTTCTTATGGTCACGTAGGCTAAGTATTTGTGAGGATTAAGTTTCGGACGTATGTCGGTATAACCAGACGAACTAGAAGTCCGGAACTCAGTGTAGCGTAACAAATAGCACGTATGTATTCGAATTGGCGTATATGTACAGCATATGGAATATTGAAACACGAGAATAATGAATAGAGCAATGAATAGAGTATCAGCCATGTTCATCACACTATTCTCGGCTATTATGTGTCTCCGAAATTCACTTGATTTTTGCTTTTAAACGCGAAATATGGTCGAGGCCTGTGGTATTTTGTTGCTTTTCTTTACTCTCTCTGCACTCACGTCTCCTATTTTGATGTTTTTAATGCTAACAGTCGTTAGTTCACAACTGCCCTCACACTGCTCTTCAATCTACTGAATCAAGTTAGCCCTTACTGAACAATCTAGGAAGGCACGTCCGTTGAGGCAAATACTGGCAGTCTAATGGGGCAAATATCAGGTAAATTGACCGATGTTGTACGCATCTAACAGCTGTTTCTGAGACCGATACATATTCCGACAGCAGCTATTGCTCGGAGAACGAATGTCCGTATATCCTGTGTATAACGAACAAAACACTCATTAGATAAGCGTGCGTCCGTATATAAAGTTATTCCTCGGCAATACACACATAATAAGCCCGTGTATTCTAAGTCTATGGCTATAAATAGGCGCATTGTGACGCACGTGGCATTGCGGATTCTTGTCAACATGATCTGCTTCGTGTGCCATGAGAGGGTAAAATTTCTGTTTATGTGAGTCGTCTTGGGAACTCGATGGTCACGAGAAACGGAAGCGATAGTAGTCGGCTTTTCTCTCAAATTTAAAAACAAAGTTTATGCTGTGATTGATCAGCGGGCCGTGAAAAATGCAAGCTATTCCATCACTGAGTTCAGGAATGCGTAAGGATCACACCAAGTTTTCATCGGCAATTTGTACTATACGTTGTAATGACGAGGTGAAAGAAAATGCTCGCATCTGCCAGTCTCCATTTGCTCAATGTGTTTTCAAACTTCCAAACTTCGAATTTCTCTCATTGTTAGACAACTAACGGCGAAATTTCGTACAGCCGGTTTTCCCTATTTGGTGCGGTGCATTAGGAGGACGGTAGTTTTGTAAGTTTGCGCAGTTGAGCAGTTCTCAGAACTGATAAGTGCAACGGCAGAATAGACCGACCAGACTATTTATTAGAAGAGATAATGTAATGTGGAACTACTGAGCTCTCAAATGGGTACAGGCCGAATGGAGGGAAGTGGCTGTTGATTTCAGCGGCTTTTTCGATTTGGAGGTAGACATTTCGGAAGTTTTCATGGGCGCAGCATTTTAGGATGTTGAGATTTGCTGGATTTTTCTCAGTGCGATTTTCTCGTTCAGTCTGAATTACGAAAATAACACACGACACCCACCAAATTCACCTAGATGGGAGTGAAGTGGGAGTTGTTGGATCGGCCTCAAGAAGTTCTCCAACGCTGTTCTTCCTGTCTGATAAGCTGACACAACTAGATGGCTGTGGTCACATCAGAATTGGCGAATCGCCATTGGTGTACGGCGGTGTGCTGGGTTCAAGACACGGAAGTCACTTGAGTTTAATTTTTGGTGGACAAATACGTTTCACAAGAACACCTCAATCACCAATCCTTGAAGCCTTAAGCCAAATAGTTAGTCACATTTCAAATAAGCTGTGGATTACGACAGCTAGAAAAACGCGTCCTCAGAGTGGATACTAACTATTTGCACACAGAAGAGAAATGGTACGCACTGGGTCGTAACTTTCTACTGGGAAAATTCCAGTTGAAGATGGAAACAGCCCAGAAATATACGTTTACAAGAGGGATGACTATCCGCGATGGTCGAAAAACCCACCAAGAACATCGAATCTAGGTGTCACAATCCGGTAATCTGGGCCGCAGGTGGAATTAATCGGATTATCTCACAATCTCTGGAAACCAGATTATCCGGTCACTTAGAGGACAACTTAGAAACAACACGCAACGCAGCAGTCATGTCATGCACTGAATCACACAGGTATGTCTCATGTGTATGCAATGAATGCATGAGCGAGTGAGCAATCGAATGGTAGGTATCACATGTCCATAATGATAGAACGCTTATTTCTATGTCACAGAAGAAAGCTCGAAAACCTCCAGCCTGTCCATAGAAGATGACATCTGGAACGAAATGCTCAAATAAATGAACATGTAGTGATATTGTCTATTGTCCGTATAAGCACGGAAGTCATCAATGTGACAACTGAAAGAACAGTGGCAACGGTGATGAAAAAGCTTGGCCTTTTTTTGCAAAATATGTGCGCGTACTAATGGATAAATTCAAAAAGTGCATAAAGTCGTACAAAAGCACGAGGCATACATAAAAACGAAAACGCCGGAAACCGACAAACTTCTAAGTTTGATAATCATCAAACAGCCGATTTACGTTCGGAAAGTCAGTTGTTCAACAGTCCCTGAGATCATAATTTCTTACATTTTCAAATTCGACACACTCGCTGAATAGTCAGTAGTCTGTTTTGGATGAAGCCTCCAACCAAACTTAATGCACGGTGCCAAGATTCACAGAGTGTACATAGCTAAAAGGGAATCCCGTAGACATAGCAAATAATATCACAAGTTCAGAGGGTCCGGCTGGGACTGGCGGTCTTAGACGCTAATCTAGTCGATGCCCACAGGTCAGTTCTTCAAGTAGAACCTTACTTTATGATCAACACATAAGTCGTGTTGTATGTACGCTTCCATACACTGATTGTTCATTCCGCATATTATAAAAGGTCGATTTGGCATATCAAGGGCAACGGTAGCTAACACAAAACACTTTGATGATGCGAGTCCTTGGAACATTAGTAACTTCTGGCTGGAAATATAGAATTTATCCAATTAAATCCTGGAGAAAGATGTCGCAAGCCACTGGATCCTTGGGCTGTCCGTGAACGCCCACAAAATAAAAGGTTTTAGCGTCTTTGGTAATGAAGGGCTCTTATTTATGGACAACTTGTGCCATTATGAGAGAGCGAAAGTCTCACAATCATTGATTTGTACATACACACTTTCGATTACCTCACCATCTGAATGAGGATCACTTTCTTCACACACCTAAAGTAACAAAAATTTCTTTAAAAATCAGGAGTCAACGCAAGAATGTGAGTTTCCCGCGATGTTTCCTCTAGGGTGTAGTAACCAAGTGGGAGTTTCATACACATCTTCAATAAATGCGGTCAGCTTCAACGACTCGTTCAAAACACGACCTCCACATTAGGCTAACTGGCCCACTGACGTAACATTATATGTTTTAAAAATACACGTTGTCCATCTTCGACACAGCTCATTCATCCGAATCAATTGCTTCGGGTTGTGTTTACGAAACAAGCATGGAGCACCCATTTGTCGCCAAACACAGGTGGCACTTGCGAGGTAACCGATTCATTGTAGTTGGTTCCACAAGGACGCGGTCTTGATGTCTCATTCGTTTTATGGACGACCACTTTCGCTTTTCAATGACGCGTGCAACGTGGTCACGTGGACATGCTGTGGCGCTTCAATTGTGAGCATCGACCCATCGCAAGCCACACGATCACCGTTAAAGTGGACGCGTAAGCCTACACATTCCTCTTGGACCTGCGTCGGCTTCAGGCTCTGTACCGGGTTAACTCTTACGTTGGTGCTAAATACGGCTCTTTAACAATTAGGCTTGAGAAAAATTAGGTTCATCCACCCATAAGAGCTAATCGGAACCTTAAGTACGAGCTTGTAGCTTGTGGACATAAGTGTTACCAAAATTTAGAACGTTTCTTGACGAATTCTGCCACCGGTGGACAACTGCTACAATGCTGAAGTCAAGCAAGAATTACGCACTGTTTTAATGAAGTGTTTACTGAATTGGGATAACATTTGTGACAAAATATTATGAATTTTTCCACCAAAAGTTACCGCTTAGAGCGTTTTGCGCCAACAGAATTAGGGCACACCAAAATCCGTCCAGATCCCAAACTTCCTGCATTGATAAAGAAGGATACTGATACTATCTGACTTTGAATTGCCGCTGATTATAAAGCTAAACAACAGTATTGGATTACAAAAATAAGCAGTGGCACTCTTAAGAGAACCAGCTCGGAACGTAACTGCCAATGGAATAGCCGTTTTTCGTTGAGACAGATTTCATCGGTTGTTCTTTACTCGCCCTTGACAGATGAGTTGTATTTTTAATATCACTTTTGACCACTTGTACGCGACAGTGATCAATAGAGCAGCTGGCTCGCACGTTCAATGACTTTTCTGGTTTGGCCAAGCGCACCAGGCGATCAAGCGGCTATCCAAACTGGGGTAATAAGGAGGCATTAAGGGACTGTTGTCCACAAGAGGTATCTGATTGGTTGTGTCAGAATCTACGTCTATCCATCTGCGGACAGCATCAAGACAGCAGAAAGCTTAGGAGGATAATGAAGTTTATGGTAATTCGTTAACGACGAAAAAGACTACAATGGCTGAACGCCTATGCACCCATGCACGGAAGGAGTGCTTCGGAAGCTATCCGTGCCATGGGAAGGAATGTATCTTCCGAGGTCTGTGTCATCCACAGTCTCTTTGATCCTAGTCATCAACCTTTGGTATACATTCTTACCAAGTTGACTCATGTGGATTCCGACATCCATCCTTTTGTCTGCCTTCCGAGCCATCAGTCAAGTAAATTTGTATTCGGACGCGGTCAAGCGAGAGAGGGCGGTGTAGATTGGAATGATAGAACACCAACGACTCTATGAACTCTCCAAACACAACAATAGCTTCTATTCAGGGGACAATTATTTTGGGTGTTTTTATTGTGTTTTTAGAACTTACCGCTACAAAACGTTTTGGATACTTGGTCCATTAGAGATCTGCAATGATCATAACACCTTAGAGGGCATATTTTCAGCCGCATTGGTGGCATTTCTCCTAATAGCGTTGAACTTTATTCCCAGTGCCTTTTTTCGTTCACAATTGTTGATTGCTTGTGTTTTGTATTGTCTGTACTTTAAGGATCTATACTCAAGCACTGCAACCAGAATTAGATGTACAATGATTGCAGTCCTAACCTCTTTGACGTTCTTATCGTTGCACGGCTGGCGTGGACTATTCTTACAGTCCATCTTTGCTGGTTGTTCGAAATAACAGCTTGTAATGTGTTGGTTGGGCTTCCCAAGTACTCGTCATATTCTTATCTGCCATGACTGGCACCATTAAAGTGGTTTACAGCCATGGCGAAATTTGGGTTACGGCGCTGAATGAACACGTCCCGGGCTAAAGAGGCTCAGCGAAGTACCCATGGACAAGCTTAATGCTGTTAAGTTATCAACTAATGGGAGCTGTGCTGCAACAGACGTTACGAGCGCCGACTGTGTGAGATTGATGGACTAGTCGAGACGTCGGCAAAAGACCAGTGACGGCCTGCTGAAGTCTACGCTACACAACTTTTTCTACTTGGCTGTGGCACGAAATGCCACAAAAGAAATGAGCGACTTTGCGCGTCAATCAGTTAATAGATTCTGAGGAATTTCGAATAACACGATCAGAAAAGGATAGCTGGAGAAACTTCCTATGGCATCCTCAGTATCAGAGTGAGCAACTGGAAAAAGAGCTGTTTTTATGGGCGAATTTCAGATCAAAGATTGTCGCATGGTCAAGGAGCAGATGTCTGGAGAAGTGAAATCTATTGCATTGCTAGGTACCAGGTAGCTTGAGAATCACATCAAATTGCTTCTAAACAGATAACGAAAGCATTTACTGATTTATTGCAAGAGTTTCGGCAGACTTTGGAACACATGCCTTTTGATGTCGCAGAAGGATAGTAAATGCTGAACGAGTACATGGCAAGCCGACTTCTGTCCATAGAGGACCAGGATGTTTCCCACCCACAACTCAGTCCAGCATTTTTTGGTTAGACACTATGGAACCCAAATGGACTCATGCTCTCTCATTTGAGTGGCGCGACTTTTACCGATTCTCTGTCAAATTAATGTTTTCCACAGCGACATTAAATCTGGTGTACTTGGGGATTTTACTCCGCTCTATCGGCCATTTTGACTAAGGGTGGTGGTAAAATCTAAGTGTGTTGTGTTGTGTGGTGGTGGTCGAGCGATGGGTTACGCCTGCACTGCGCCTGCCAGACTACGCAATAGGGAGAAGACAGAGAACTGGGGACATTGTAGCGGACTAGGACCTTATCAGCGTGTTCGGATAAATTAAGAAGCAAAGTAACCAATGCAAAATCACAAAATCACAATAGGAAAAGAATGAGTAGTCAAATGGGGACTCACGAATGTGTAGATCCAATAGTCCACTACACCGATCCAAATGCAGTAACTGGCTGTGAGAGGAAATACTCCCTTGTCGGAATTCCCCACAGATGGTTCCGCGTGAGTGATATATTCCACGGTAGGAAAATTATTCACGGCTAAAAAATGTCACAGGAATTTATTGTGACGTTAAACAGTTGACACAGGAGCTATTGGGTTACGCCTGCACTGAGCCTGCCAGACTACGCCATAGGGAGAAGACAGAGAACTGGGGTACACGGCGGTATTGCCAGGACAAAACATACAGAGCCTCTGCGTAAATATATAGGAGGACTAAACGGCCAAATATGGTCGTTCACTTGTTCACTCCATACAGCCAATGGTGGTGTTCCAGTTGTGAACACTCTCAGGCCCACTACGCTGGTCGTGTGTCGCTAAGCCGTTTGGTGAGAGCCGTGTTTCGTGGGAGCCGCCAACTCACCTACTTTCCGGACGTGTCGAACCGATGGTGAGCTTGGGGATGCGTCACTCTCTGCACATGTACTTTTTCTTCTGTCTGGGCGCGCCCTGACAGAGTCCGATTGAGAAACTGTGGTTTCGCCGCATCGCATGACCGTCTCGATGGCCAAAATAGGCAGTATTTTAATTCCGTTATTTCGCTGTTCCCTTTGAAGGGGTCCTTTATTTGGATGGACCTCTTCGGTGGAGTCTTATGATCACTGGTATTATCTCCTTCTTTGGCATGTGTCTGAATGAAACGCAAAGAATACCCGTTTTGTTCCAACTCACAGGTGGAAATAACCTGGTTGAGTAAGTTTCGAATCCACTCTGGCGAGAAAGTGGTGTAGGCCCGGTACACGATGTTACGACAAGATCTTTGGCGAAACGATGGCTTAATTGCATATTCGGATTCAGGCGGCAAATCTATTTCGAATGGACCGAAAGTTGCTCCACAGCCTACGAGTACTGATTCGTTTACACTGAGGTTTTATGAAATGATTCCAGCAACCTGTGAAATTGTCCGTCGTCCAAACTAGGCCTTGAGTGTTGTTGGGTTTCACACAGTTTGTTTGAAATGAATCATACCAGTACGATAAAAGGTCTTGGACAACATCCGTTTAATGCACTGAGTAGCTATTGAGCTAAGTTGGAAGACATACCAAAGTCTCAAGACATATGTGGTCAAACAAACGAGACCTATCTGATAAGTGTGTCACTCACGAGCAAATCATGACCACGGATAACACAGTTTGAGAAGATTCCTTTGAAAGGCGTTGAAAAGTGAGTGACTGTGTACTCAAACCTCATCAAACTTCGGTAAGAAAAGATCTGTGATTGATTATTAGACCAAATTAAACGGACGATAGTGATTACTGAACAAATATGTCCAAACTCCGACAGCTGATAGCAGGTTCTCAGTGAATAAAATCGGAAAACAGTCCGTGATGAACGATAAATTTGAGCACTCAGATAAACCAGGAATCCCAAAATTCTCCCTCAATTTTACCAAGCAAATGCAAGCTCGAATCCATAGCGATTTGGTCCATTCTTTTTTAACTCCATGACGTTAGCATTCGTGCATTCACTTATCAACCGACCTTAGGATTTCCGCTTTTCCATTTACAATTAGTCAGTCAGCAAACAAAAAAGTAGTCCCTAGTGTGCATCGTGTTAGGCAAAACCACTGTTTTAGGCACAGCCAGCAGCAATGCACACCATTTTTCATCAACTTCCATTTCCAAAATCACGTGAGGGATTCGGAACCATACATTAGGAGAGTTATTGCTCATTGCTCCTTTGGTATTATCCCATTACGCCAGCTGGTAACCTCTACTTTATCTACAGATTATTCTGTCCAATCTGTCCGAAATTCGACGTTTTCTTCACCAGTACACTAGTTGATGAGATGCTCGATAAAACCAATCGTAAAATGGGTTGGAAAAAAGCGGTCTGATATATGTCATGCTTTTACTATAGTGATGATGTGAATCCATCAGAGAAAAACTTTTGGGACAGTTTATCTAGATGCTTAGGTGTGCGATTCATTGAGCAAAGAAGCAGCAATACACAGAAGTTCCTGTGTTTTGGCCAGAGCATTATAAGGCAA
The DNA here is from genome assembly GCF_000715545.1 of Opisthorchis viverrini. NCBI lineage: Eukaryota > Metazoa > Platyhelminthes > Trematoda > Opisthorchiida > Opisthorchiidae > Opisthorchis > Opisthorchis viverrini. Next base: position 323,913 of record NW_008751703.1, on the reverse strand, counting down.
CAGGGAAAATAAAATGAAAACAGGATGGGAATATCTGGGTTTGAAGTACATTCAGTGTCTAAATAACCCGTTTGGTTCGTCTAGATGCATGTCATAACGGAAGTCTGGAGCACAAAATAAGGTGCGCAATGACAAACTCTATCTAACCGAAGACAGTAAACTTGAGCTACTAGTTGGTAGCGTAGATGGTTTGTGCATAAGTAGAACGTCATCTTCATCATCATCATAATCGTTGTCGTCGTTGATACACCCTCATCGACAATAGCAGGCCAGTTAGGTATTCGAACTACGTGCATGATGTAATTTACCCTGTTTGTCTGTCTACCTGCCTGTCTATCTGTCTATCAATCTCTCTGTCTGTCTGTCTGTCTGTCTGTCTGTCTGTCTGTCTGTCTGTCTGTCTGTCTGTCTGTCTGTCTGTCTGTCTGTCTGTCTGTCTGTCTGTCTGTCTGTCTGTCTGTCTGTCTGTCTGTCTGTCTGTCTGTCTGTCTGTCTGTCTGTCTGTCTGTCTGTCTGTCTGTCTGTCTGTCTGTCTGTCTGTCTGTCTGTCTGTCTGTCTGTCTGTCTGTCTGTCTGTCTGTCTGTCTGTCTGTCTGTCTGTCTGTCTGTCTGTCTGTCTGTCTGTCTGATTTCTTATTCTTCTCGTGCTCCCCTGTGGATGACCGTTTGGTGCTCCTCACTGAACGTGGAGGACGTATTCCTGACGGCCCAGCGACTGCAGTCTGACGACTGTCCATCTCTGCTTTCAGCGAATTCCCCAGGTATATGGTAAATTCTCGTCTATAAGCACTCGAGTTATTACTAAAATGACTGTCCTAGTGTTGGGTCTACACAGTGCGCACGGAAGTTGTTTTCCTAGCTTACTCAAGTATTTGAGTATTTGATCAACCAGCGCCCTGTCAACCTAACCAATTGGAGAGCGTGATGACTTCAAGAGAAATCTTAAGCCAACGGACAGTGATTACAAAAAAAATAAAAAATGTTGAAATATTGTAATGAAACTTTTCAAGAATTGGTCAGTTGTTTGAGCGACTTTGATGAGTTTTGATTTTTTCGCAATAACATTGTCAACCATCGACAATTTTGTAACTTACTGTGAGCACCTAACGCCATGTTCTTTATGTAACGCTTCACTTTTCACTTTTTTCCCTCCCCACTTTATTCTTCGTAGAATGGTTGTAAGGTACCCTCTGCTCAAAGAGCAACAAATGCTTGTTGTCCAAAACGCTTTCCATGAGAAATTTCGTTTCTTCAGTATTTTCTCCTCGCAATCGACTGCTTCAGGGCGTTAACTTGCTTCCTCGTTTTAATCCTGGCATTCCATTCCCTGCAATAAAGCAGCTGTGGTGAAAAGTAGTTTTACAAAACGTCAGTCATATGCTGAGTCTAGCTATTCACTGCACGATATAAGCTACGCCCATTCGTGCACCACTTATTGTAGTCTGGCCATCCACACGCCACTTATCTTTTCTGCATCTTAAACAGGAGTGTGGTTATTCCTACGGCGATTGTGTACCTTCGACTCTCCGAACAAGTGAACTCGCATGACCAAAAACTTTCATCTGGGTATGGTATTTTGAAATACCCCTGTTACAAATGAACAGCCGGTGGATGTGGGTAGCTGTCCATTTCCGATAACATCTTGTCTGAAAAGCCGAAGTACTGCATCATATATATATATATATATATATATATATATATATATATTTACTAGTGCTATCTATTAATATTC
>NW_008751703.1:302360-321921 GCF_000715545.1 Opisthorchis viverrini | reverse complement strand
ATATACATATATATATATATATATATATATATATATATATGCTTACCAGTGCTATCAATTAACCTTGGAGGAAAAATGCATCAAGCCTTATGGCCAAACTTGACAACCACTAGTTCGGCCGAACTAAATGCGGACCACCACGAGTGTGATTACAGTCATGAGAATTTCATAGTGTTCCTTTCTACGCTGTCGTACGCACACATTATCCCACTGTCACTAACATTGATTTGGGGCGGTTGTATCAACATATTCGTCCTCATTGAGCTGATCAATACGCTTCTTGGTTCCTTGCTCACGAAGATCCTTCTATGCAACCAATGTGTCCTTGACTGCCTGGCGTGTGCCTACCTGGCTTATAATGCTTACCCCAGACCTTGGACGGAAAATATGTCAAGCGTAAGGTGCTACTTAATCGAAGATACTATCCTACTGCGTATCGTCAGAGTAGCCATTTTGTCCAACGTGTGTTGCATTGCCCTCGATAAGTTTTTGGCAGTTTATTGTGCACAACACTATAAGCGCCGCACAAACCTTCATCTCGCAATATGCTACATCTTTATTTTCACCTATACCACTTGTGCAATTTATGCCAACAGTGGAGGTACCCGATATACTGAACTTGGCTTATGTGTACCTGTCGATGATGATCCCGTACTGATGGCCTTGGAAATCCTGCTTCAGTTCGTGCTACCAACCGCATTCATCCTAGTAACGCATTTTATGATCAGAACTCGTCTTTCTCGATGCCTTGGTGGATCCATGACTAGCCGACACACTATTGTTGATGAGGAGTCGCGAACAGCCCATACGGAGCCAACAAGTGACACCGGAGTGTCGAGTCTTCCGGAGAAAAATAACTTTGAATTCCAAGCTCAAACTACCATGGCCATTGGTACTTTCGGCTACATTGCTACCACACCATTGGTGAAATTGTTGGAACTTTTCCTGGCTGTTCTCGGTTTGTTTCACATCATTGATTTTAGTGCGCGGAGTATGTTAAGGTATTATTACTATTTCATATGTGGTCTACTGTCATGTATGCACCCCCTCATTTTGGTGGGCTCCATAAGAGCTATACAAGAGACGATTGTAAAACATGGTAGGGTTTTTCTGTCAAAACTTCTTCCCTGGCTTGTGAAGTAACAATATTTTGTAGTAATCTCTTATTCTGCAAGGGGTCGATTTGCTGTTCGCACAGTTACTGTTAAATGGACCTTGTTTACTGTTCTGTACAATGCAGCCACGTTAAGCTGAACGTTTTAATTTAGTTTTGTAATATATTTGCAAATCTGAGGTTAATGAAAACTAATTTACTGGGTCTATTGCAAACATATCAATCAGAATGGATGGACAAAATGGGTGGATTGCTATCGGCGTTTTTCTAGGTAAATCAGTGCAGTGCCGTAAGTATGTCTTTCAAAATGAGGTGCGAAATTTATCGATGACCGAAAAAACATGGGACGTCAACATAAACATTGGCCGTAGGATTCCTTCTGACCTTTTGTGAACTTGGGTTAGTGCGCACGATGTCATGTGTGCTCCTGGTTGTTTTCACATATTCCCGCTCAGGGGTAGAACTCGTCAGGTAATGGTTGCCTTAATCCATCTCAACATCGGATTACTTTAGAACAGGAAGATCGCTGCCTCCCAGGTGAACGACACTTTCTTCTTCGCAGTCATATGCCCCGCCCCCGTAACAGATAAGTATCTGGTCAGCTTTTTTTTCGATTTTTCTTCGCAGGATGCTCACCGTTTTGATTGATGACACAAGTAGCCCTGTTTCATAACTCTACGCTAGGACAACATTGATATATCCAAGGGATTGCTTCATTGGGCATCGATATCGTCGTTAAGGTGCTATCTAAATGCATCAATAGTAAAACTCGGAATTCGGAACGTACAGGAAGAGTATTGTTTTTGTATTAGCGCATTCGTGCAAAAACGAAGCACATTAAAAGTACCGACAGAAGTTGGCTGGCCAAGTTAATAAACCTAGCTCATCTCAGCTACCATCCCGGATGCACAATACTTCACCGATAAGGAACAAGTAATCTCCGCCCTTTCAATGGAAGCCAGATTTTCCCTTGAAACAGTGACACTTAAGGAAGGTTCGTTGGCAAAATAAACTACAGATTGCCTAAGCATTGATCTTGTGCACGGACGCCGGTCGACTTAGGTTCCTAATTTACGGTCACTGTAACAGGATGAGTCAGCTCCACAGATTTACCTTCATGCCACTGCCAAAGAACGGTGGTCACAAGCCAGGTCCACAAAAAGTGAGGTTCATTTCCGTTTCCAGTAACGAATGCTTTATATGAGGTTGAGACAGAACCAATCCATACTGAAAATGATGTCAGAGGTCCATGCTCTCAGCAACCCCGTGAGACAACAGGACTACTCCGGGCATAAGGATAAAGCCAATACAAATTTGAAAAGTTTGCTTCTGGCAAAAGTAAGAAAGTCGTTGCTTTATTGCTTTGTTGTTCACATACTAAGTGAGATGCTTAAGCAGTGTTCATTAAACACCAAGTTGAATAATTTTTCGTCTGTCGGATTGCGCCTTAGACAACAACAGTGAAAGAAATTCCGGGTTTGCAGATGCCTCGCACAATAACCAGTAATTCCAATTCGTAAAGAATTTTTATCATCAACGGGATCATCGAGGACAAAAATTAAGATTATTCACTTCGTGTGGAAAGGAATCCCTCATAGAACCGATGTCCGGGACAAAACCAACCGATGGGTCTGTCTGGATACCAAAAAATATGTTCATCGACTACATTTTCATGCCATTCTACCGGATTAGCATCAGTATTGGTGTTTTATTACCTATACTGATCAAGCTACCTTCAAAGTCAACTTCACCAAAGTCTAGAGTAAATTTTCTACAAGGCTGGAATATTCTAGTACAAGTCATCAGACTGTCGAAAGAAAGCACGATCTATCCCGAAGGAGTTTCTCATCGGAAAGTGAAGGTTCTCCCGATTTGCATATGATGTTATGTTTTCAGCTCTGTCTGAATCTTTACACCGCTTGCATTATGCTGCTTTATATTTATCAAAACGCTAAAATTCCCAAAGCGGCTCGCATACGGAACTACCTGCAAGTTATATGGTTTGTAGGAACAACACTGCAGACTGTGTTGCATACTAGGAATATCCGCGACGCTTTCATTTGCTTCATGTTTGTCAGAAATGTCCAAATCATACTTGTTAATATTGTATTCAAAGCAATAAACAAAGCATTTGGCAAGGAGGGTAGTTGAGTCGATAAACAGCTCACGGGACGTGTATCACCCTTGGTCTTTTTTGCTACCTTCAATCTATATAAAGAAAGAAAGAGGGTAAAGTTGGAGGGAGTGGTTCATAAATGTGATCATCGCATCACTTTATGCAGGAATTACCAAAATGTGTCGTGGATACACATTAGAAATAGTCTGAACAGAGTTGAGAGTGTTCTGAGAACCTTCTAGAATGTCACCTTTGTTGGTCATTAGATTTCGTCTCACAGAGTTCAATAATAGACTACGGAATTCATCCAGTTTCCGCTCCCACGTGCTGGCCAACGACAGCGTATCTCAAATGGCTTTAACTGTAGAAGAATGGAATGTTTTTTCTGGAAATTCGCATTTGCTATTTCTGCTTTGAGTTTCCTACGAGTACAACCGGATCACATGATGACGTGATGTTTTGTAACGTTGACGATCGAGTTGCTCGTTCAGCTTGGCATTGCTGTCGCCAAAGTTTTGTCACCAAACCAGATGACATCATCGGTACCTTGTTGTGACATGAACCGAAACTATGCGTTTGTGGTTGTGCGCTGATGACTGTAGAAGTGCGCTCAATCCGCTATTCAGTGCACCACTGCTCTGCTTCATGATAACGCACTGCCGCTTTCATCCTCCATTGGTGACGAAACGTTTGAAACAAGCCTCAGTCAACAAATCTTGGAAACTGAAAAAAGTACCACCATGTGCTTTAGAGTAGTGTCTCTTACAGAACTATTGCTGATACTGTTTTATGAAAGCGTAGACATATATACTTCTCAAAAGTCATGTCCGATGTTCATATTGAGTTAAACGCTACTAGATCCATGCAAGCTGACTGAATTCCGCCATCATTCAACCTCGGCTGGTCAGATTTTCACCTCACGCCGCCTAACGAAGTTTGTCAAAGGATTATGACTTATCCAAAGAAAAGGCATCTTGTTGCCAGCGCATGTGACCCCCAGAAATACTTTGGTAAAATTTCGCTAGTTGCTTTGGGCCACTGCCATTCTTTTGACTCAGCCTATCCGAAAAAGAGCTTTCAAATCTTAGGTGGCCTGCATTTTCAGTTGGTTCATGTCGGGCTTTGATAAGGGTGCAAGTCTTCCAAACTCTCCAAGACGACTGGTTAACATAAGGCGATAAACAACCATTAGAAAACACAGCATTGACGAGTTGTTGTTCGAACTCCCTTAGAAAACTCACGGCCTTGGTAGCGTAGCAGTTACATTATCGAGTCAAACTAGCTGGCGGGATTCAGCACCAACGCACTTCAATTTGAATAGTTACGTTTGTGAATTCCGTTAGACACAAGACGAAAGAGCAACCTTTTTGAATGCAAGCAGAGGAAAACGAAAAAAGCATTACTTGCTCGTACACCGGTATAATATTGAGTGTAAAGAGGGCCATGAAAAAGTGCAGCATTATTCCCATCCCTCTGGCGACATTTTCATTAGGGTTCGCGTTCTGAGACTTGACAGAAAGAAGTCATTCCGTAAATATCCAAAGTGAGATTCCTCCCTTTAAGTGGTCCCAGGCACAACTAGCCACCTAAGTATTTATTACTAGATGAGGGATGTTCTAAACCAACACCTCCGCTCAATGAGGCTCCGGAATTCACACCGTGGTGTATAACAATATACTCACTGTGATTAGAAATATTTACTAAGAACAAAAGCATCGGAAGTGAATCAGAAAACCAATACGCAAAGGAACTATGTTTGACAAAAGGGTAGATTGGTGGAACCTAGACTGAACTGTTGTATCCTGGAAGCATTGGCATGGGAAATTGTTATTCATTTTGCTAAGTAATTCACTCACTTCAGCATTAGTAAACTGTTTACTCATCTTCATCACAAGCATAGAGGAAATGAAAAACGGCATACGAGCGCACAAACATATAACTTACTCTCTGCACGTTCATTAGTGAGGTGATGAATTCCGTCATTGTAACCTGGCCATCATTGTCCTTGTCAAACACCCTCATAAATACCTATCAATATCAAAAAATGAATGATGGATTGCTAAACTATCCTGCGTAGTGCCACTCAAGTTGTTATGCTATTTCTGCCAAGCATGGAACATAAAAGTGGCTGCTCAACTGGTTATTTCCTCCCGATGCGTGATGCACTCGTTGCAAACTTTTACACGTGGAATGTCATAAAATAGTTCATTCAACTCTGCTTGACCAGACCTTACATTTTGCTTTCAGTTCATCCTCGTGGATGGCTTCCTTTGAGTGGTGGGAACAGATTTTGTTTGGAACGCAGTCATATTTCAGATGAACAAAAAGTTTGGAGAATATTGTTCTATCCAGACTGAAGCCGAAAAGCTTTTGGCTACTAGGAACAACTGACAAATAATTGTTCTTTTGTGTAGGGTAGAGCTCTTTTCAAAGTCTGTCCCAAAATCATGCAGAAGCACTTCTTCACTGTTGACCAGAGGAGGGCTGGGAGGAAAGAAATTTAGTACTATTCCGTAATTCTGTCTTCTACGCAGTAGCCAGTCCGCTAAGGAACGCACTAGGGGAGGCAGCAACGTACGTAGTTCATGGTGATAAAAGTGTGTCGATACTCTCAAGTCTCCTATTTGTTTGGAACTAATAAAATAACGAAATCTTTTCACCTCTTTGTATGAACTGAATTGAATTTCTCATATGAAGGGAAATTTTTCAAAAACTGTCACTATTATCGAAGGGAAGCAAATGAAAACGAGTACATGTAATCCCTAAGTAGAATTGATTTATTTTGTTCGTGCTTCCATTATATCACAGACGTTAAGGATTATACCTCATTCTAACCAGGAGCTTTCTTGATGTTTTACAACTGGTCAATGAAGTTCTGAGATGAATATATATTGGTGATATTTTGAAAGATCAAATGGCAGAATTCATTGTTTGCAGTATACGGTACTCTGACCACCTTCATGAATCGTAGTTTCACCGAAAAAGGACTTTCTAGAATCACATTTGAAAGTGTCATATCTAACTGCTGTTCGCACTCTATTGCCTGGTGCCAAAAAGAACTCACCGACAACAGTACACAACAGCTTTATTCCAAAAAAGCGAGTGCAGTGAGAATAAACCTCGTTGCTCGTTCCAGGAATTTACAGGGAAATTCAAAAGCAATACTTCCTAGTAACGTAGCTCAGTAGCTGACTTTTCGGTCAAGAGTGACTGATCAGTAGTTTCGTTAATTTGCAGCGCCACTGTCATTCAGTCACACAAACCTTGTCATGTGATCTGGTGTTAAACAGGTCCCGTCGTGACCCTCCACAGCTAACAAACCGTGCGAAGTATTTCTATTTCCAACTATCTATAGATTAGTCAAGGGTTTCAGTGGTGGCAGTCGGACAATCACCAGATTGGCTTTTTCGGTTACAGCTATTTGTCCAAGCCAGGTCGATCGATTTACTTAGTCGGTACTTTCACACCCACTTCGCTGTCGTGAACATCTGACGTCTCCGTTTCCACATATCTTAGGCCTTTCAAAACGGCACGTCACTGGTCAGTGTGAACCCACAGGTGAACAACTACACGGTCATTGTTTGACCACATCAGAGCTTGAATCCTCGTCATCTTTGTTGTTGTCAAGACACAATCAAGGAAGAAAGTAATATGTCGGAATACATGAGTGTCAAGGCAAGAAAATTTGGGGCGAAATGTCGGTGTACATGGTGTATCTATTCACTGTTTCAGTTAGATGTACGTTTAACTCGTTGTTGGAGTCCTAGGTGTAATATGTGGTCCCCGTTTACTTGTAATTCATACACGAGGTGTCCTTGCATGAAGAACACTGGAAATTTACCATTTTGCAAAACTTTCGTTTTCCTACTAATAAAAAACGGGTTGGTGTTTCGCAGTTCGCAAATCCAAAGTTCCAACCCCGGAGTGCACAAACGTTGATTGGTATCAATCAATTGGAAAAAGTTTGGAACCGACTGAGAAGTCGATTCAAGATTTTGACAACGACACTAACTGACAAAAACCGGTAATTGACACTCAGCACTGATCTAATGTGATAAACTGAAGAGTTTTTACTGATTGGTTCTCCGTCTGTCTAAAATCCTGGCCAAGTTGGTGACCTGCTCACTTGGCCTGGTGAAATGTTGTGTCAGAAGCAGAACGTTGTCTAATTAATAACTACGGTTTGTTTACAACCTAAATCCTTTGAGCCCGGTGGAGCTTGTATTTGAGTTGGGTTTTGACAACCTCATATCAGACGCATGGATAAATTAGTAAATATCTCGAAAGAGTGCTCTGTTGCACTGCTTCACAGAAGTAATTTCCATTGCGTAATAACTATTTTATGGACTTTGACATTTGACAACTTTCTTTTCTGTGGTGAACATCCCTAATTTGGTTTGGTTTTTGAAAATGTTTAAACCAATTCGGGCGCAGACGTAGCCATGCTGATACCTTCTACAAGGCTACGTTCTTAACAATGACGTAAACTTATGTTTCTCCATCCAATTGCCTGAGCCTCGTCAGGAACTGATCATGTTTGCCCTTGAAGTATCTTGTTCGGGAATATCTCCCTTGTTATTCCGACTCCAGTGAGTTCCTGGCAGTTTGTCAACAAGCCCTAACGGCTGTAGCCAAAAGGTGAAAATCAATGAGACCGCTTGTTTGGGCCTTATCGTAACTATTCAATGTAGGTTTAGATGACCGACCAGCTGATGTGCAGTTTTGCTTCCTGTCGAATTCACCCACCCTGCCAGCTACCTTTAAGTTAGCTATGCACTCTGAGTGTTGAATATCCCTCCTGTAGGTAGGTTGCTTCAAGGTTTTATAAATTTCTCATAGTGAATCAGTTCACACTAATGTATTGATCGGCTTCCATTGGTTTACGAAACCCGTTATTCACATACCAAGTCGCAGCCACTGAGTAACCGTGCTATATATAATTGTCTTTTTCTATCGCGATTTTGGATGTTTACTTGTCACCAAGCCCAGTCAAACTCAAGTGTAGAAGACGTAAACAAGGCAACCTTTCTTGCGTGACTTGACGGTGACGGACAACATGCAGCACAGCTGATGGTGCATGTGTACCAGTGCAATGATGCTACCAGAGTTAAAGTGACAAAACAGAATCATACAGTGTAATGAAACAGACTTGGTTCAGGTGAGGGACATGGCGAGATTGATGTTCTGACGGAGATCCAAGGCAACTGAGCTTTTACTATGAAGGGCGTCGTAAATGGTGCTAAATGATGCTAAGGAGCTTGAAGAACTAGTAAGTTAAACATCTAGAGGGTGAGGATCATTCTTTTTCGAAATTTCGCCAGCAGGTTCGATTAATTTATATACCACACCAGCCTGCGAAGACACCATGATTAATGTTCTCTTGTGTACTACTTTGAATTTCTATTCACATCCATTCTATTTGAACTGTAGTTCTGTCTCGGAGCAACTATTCCATTGAAGCCACACCAAACAGAGGGAGCACTGGACTAAGGCTCCGTTCTCACTAGATCTTATCGGCAGTGCATATAGTTAGTTATAGTTCCGGACACCTGACTTCACTAGCATAATCTTGACGCAGATGACTTATCCGAAAGGACAAAGATGGTCACGCTTCAACGATGTGATCGTTTGGCCGACGCACTGTTGCTAGGCTCTAATAGGAATGAAAACTCAGTCCGAAGTTTCCTCCTTTTGATGTGGACCCTTCAATATCATTGTAACGGGAGAGGAGAGAGAAAACTGCTCAAATTAACATGGGGTGAATGTGAATCCAAGAAAACTGCAAAGAGATATAACTGTGCGTTAATTCGCTGCCTCGTACGTGAAGTCAGCTTGTGTGTTATAAGTTTATGGAAAACGAACGTTGCTTATCTACGTTGTCAGGGAAATGTGTTTGGATAGAATGACTTAGACAAAGAGAAGCTTAAAACTACTTACCAGAGTTTGACATGTCTGATCCCTCCACGTCCACCTCGCTAGTCTCCAAATGAACACATGAGCTTATGGCATGAATATCCCGTAACAAACTGAGCGTATGATATGAAGCTCTCTGTCTTCTCTCCTAAAGCCTGACAACTACTCATCAACCACCAAAATGTCTGAAAAAAATCATCAGTTGTTTAGACCAAAATCCACGACCGAAACGCATGACTTGTTCAACAAACTTCAAGGAGAACAGGATGACAAAACTGAACTACAGCGTACATTTGGAACAAGAACAAATTCTGCAGGGCATTACGCCTCAAGAGAAAACAAAGTGCGAAAACGGCGTCAGCAGGATGTTCGTTAGTATGCTGGTCGTAAAAAGAGATAAACGTTTTCAATTCGATGGAGCACGTCCATAATCGAACCGCATACATAGCTCTGTTGAATTGTGGTACTCGTACCAGTAGATGAGACAATGCCGGTAAGGAAGCGACGCTGGGTGTAAGTTTTAATGGCTGTCTGAGTGAATGATGATTGGGTGCGGGCAAAAAGGTTTACGCAGAAAATGGAAGCAACCGCTCGGCCTACACATTGGAGAGTTTCGAATTGTGCAGTTTCGTCCTGTGAGTAAAATAGCTACTATATTCATATTGTACATTAGAGCTATTCATGATAGTCTTGAAACAGGTGTTCCCATGTTTTTGGCCTTTCATTTAAATTCAAAAACTTGGGTGCTAGTTTCTACCAGCGATTGTATAGTTCTCATTACCAATTAGTTGTTTTGATGGCAGCTTCTTTTGAGTAATCCTTCCTCTGTCCTGCCGCAGCACACTTGACTCGCAATGGTCGGCAATGTATATCCTTAAAATTGTAGGGATTTGAACCCTGAAAACCTTGTTTGGATAAGGCATATGAGTCTCATAAGGCATGATAGGCGCCAGTGAGCTACTACTGTGAAATCAGATGTATCCCTCAAGCGTTCACCTGTTTCCCTGGTTAGATGCTATGCTTCCAGAGTTCAAGCGCTAGAACAGCTCTAAACTGGTCCTCGTGATTGGCCCTAATACGGACTGAAGTCGAGTCCACTTCATTCCAGTATCGGTTTGGATTGTGAACAATGATTCCGTAAGAAAAAGAGGACTGGTCATAAATTATTGGGATTCCGCACGTACTCAAAATTCGACGTCTGTTTGCGATTGTTAGTGGTATGAAATTTGGACAGTTTCCATTCTGTAATTGAAGCCGGGAGTCATTGCAAAGCTTTTCCATTCCTATTGATGGTCATCTAGGGAGTTGTGAACTCAATTCCCTGGTTAGTAGATGAGGCCTGAAATCTTGGTATCATCGATGATGCACCTTTACTATGGATGAACGTAGTGGACAGAATGATTTACTCAGCCTTCAATTTCATGAATGTGGCGGAACGAACTGTGGCAAACGAAATTATTCCAAATAACCTCCGCTATTCAAAGTAATGAGGAAACTTGCCTGTGCTAATGAAGCAGGATAGCCCATACGTTCAACCTCTTTAGTATATTCTTCTTTACTCAGCCATCCGCTCCCGTCACTATCCAGCTCGCGAAAACGCTTTTCAAGGCTTGCTTTGTCCAAGAATTTCCGTGTCATTGCTGGAAAAGGAGAATTAATCGAGGTTATCATCAGAGTATGTATTCAGATTGTTTGGAAGTGAACTTTATATAGGGGGGCAAATAGCTGGAACATCTCATCTTTGTTGTGGATCAGTAGAAAGGTTATCCCCCTAGTGAGTATCCGTCACACTTGATTGTGTGCATGAGCCAAAATTCGTTGGTGATCTGATTAGTCAAGTCTTTCTCATGGAAGCATCGTTGGTGAACAGCTAACGGGGGATTTTACGGAGGGGAATTAACAAGCGGATGTGACCATGTCACATCCTGGCAATTTCTGCTCGAGTTTCTCCGCGAAATGTTGGAAGGATTTCATCTTATATCCACAAGTAGCCAGATTCCTTGAGAATGTTGACGCCTGATTCGATGAAGTTCATCCACTTTAGTGAAGACTGCCACTCATACCTTAACATTCGGTAAACGCATGCATCCTCTTTTCAATAACCGGTGAAGATGGTGCTCAATAAAGAGAGGCCATCTCTACAGAGAATATATAAAAACGTGCAATGAAATTCTGGTTCTAGGGCTCGATAACACCCCATAGTGCGGAAACTTCGTTTTTTGACACAGAAAGGGGTTCTTAAGCAGTAAGCCGGAGAAAAACCCATGCTAAAAGAGGTATTGTCCGGGCTTGTAGAAGCTCAACACGGCAGTCACGATTCAATGGGAGCTCATCATGCTGAAGACAGTACAGCCCCACAAGATGAGACATGCAAGCATGCTTCCTTTTCTGAGGCTTTCAACTAGGAAGAAAGTTGTTGTTTGATAAATTCAACAGATTCCAATCCAGAATAGATGCGCCGTTAGACGCTCTTTGTAAAGAATAGAACAGTACCGGGCGTTTGTTTCCCACTGCCTTTCAGGAAGCATTTGTTGAAGAACTAGTTGTAGAAGAGGGGGAGAACTAGAACAAAAAAAGTAAAATGCTCTTGTGGCAACCTTTTACGGTTCAATAAGTGTAGGATTACTTTTCGGGTACTGGCAAATCCATGGATCCTCGTATCCAAAGGTACGTGTATGACGGAACTCAAGATATCCTGTGCTATTGTCTACGAGAGCATCATTCATAACCAAGTCTGATTTTCTACCTTTCCAGTTTGGGCATGTCAACCGTCGCACTTGATTCTGATGACCTCTCAACTAAGCACCAAATGGAACGCAGACAAGTGAACGTATGGACCAGCGACTACCTAGTAAACCCACTCCACCAAGTTACGTTGTTACAAGTGACTAAAAATACCCATGGAAATCCTGACTAGAACCAAGTTAGTATCCCAAATCTGACTGATTTATATAGTTCTAGTCGGGAACCATTCCGAAAAATACATACGTAATAATGGGCATGGCACTACTACCAAAACGTGTGACCCTGTAACGCGTGCCTGACTGATTTCTGTATTTCAACTAACTCCAAATAATCCAAGTTTTTTAGAAAGACAATTAGTTCCGAGTTCAGTGGTATGCAGGGGACTAGAAGCACAAAGAATACGTATGGTCACATACCATTCATAATGGAATTTCTCAACTGTCAGTTGATGGAACCTTATAGGACCTGACAGAAAATGCTGTAAAAATGTTCTGATCACTCTCGTCACTCATTTGATTGTATGTTAACGTTTTTGACGTATCAGCTAAGTTCACTCCATACCAACGCTCCCGCAACCACTCACGGTCCCCATCCTCAATAAAACTGAAACCGTATGAGCTGAAAAAGTGCAAGATTGCAAAACTATCCATAAGTCGCCGTAGGCTACTGACTGAATTGTAAACTGAGAGCCGCCCTATTCAAATAGCCCAATATACCCCACGGTTCATGCGACGTTCTATGACGTGTTTTAATACTGAAAGTGAGTTTGGTTGATTGGTCTAGCGGCGGTTCGATATCAGGATGATATTCTGGATCATCAATCATTTGATTGGCGTTACCGTAACATCATCAACTATCATTCATCGTCAAATCCCGTTGATGTACGGCAATGAAGCATCGGTGTTGAACACTAACGTCATGCTATCAATGATGATGACGTTGATGAATAACGTTCACTTGTTTAGCATTTAGTTAACACTTGGCCGGACCTAATATTCTAATTCACGCCATTTCATGTTTGTGAATGAATGATCAGATCCATTTTTTAATTGGGGAATCGGAAAACTTGTAATTGGGAGACTAAATCATTGATTACTGACGTGGAGTATATGTGGAACTTTTAAAGAGAAGGGAATCCTTTAGAAATCTGGCGGGGAACTACTACTGTGGCTCCAAACTGGTCATGCTACTCCCAGAAGTTTTTGTGGTAGAAATTGGTATATTATTCCTAGGTCTATTTGTCTAACTGTCCAATACCGAAAAATATTGGAGCTTGACAATGCCTGAATCCGTTAGGAAGCGGGAAATTTTCAGTTAATAATTTCTACGACACAGTATTGCTTGATTTTTCTCAAAATATGATGGTACTTGGAAATGGAGAAGGAATATTTGTCGATCTTTAATCGACCTTTTTAGAAGGTTTTGTTTTTTCGGATGTCTTATTCAAAGAATAACAGTTCTGTTCATTAGCCACGTTTCACAGGATGAATAAGCAATTTCCACCTCCAGATTTGCGCTGATTCATTTGCTCTTGGAACCAAACTCAAGTTACTAAAAATTCACTCAGTTAATCCGAGCTTCTGACTGAACTCACTCCGTCCCGTTTCCACATCTAATCTTCTCGGTTCTTAAAAGTCCGTCGTGGTCCTTGTTAAATGGCTAATGATTCCTCGCAAGCTATCTGGAGGACGCATGCAGCCCATTAAGACAGAACCAAGTTTCTCTCATTGTGCCGTGTGAAAAAAACCAACGTTCTGCACAAACTGTTAAAATCTGACAATCTAGAGCGCAAGATGTTTACCCTTCCAAAGTTACACTAGGTAGAACTGGACGCCAAATGGAGCGAATCGATAGCATTTGGAAACAGTTGTAAATTCTCTAACGATTCGGAACACAGACATAAATCAGAAGCTGCTCCATCCTTTGTGGCCTCAATCAGCTTTTAATTTGGACTTGTTTTGCCAGCTTGTTAGATAAGTGCCAACGAGTGGATGTTTTAGAGTATATCGCGTCGTCAGCTCATCTATGCGCCGTGGTTCAGGCCAACAGCCACACAACTACGGTGTGCGAAACGGTTGGTTCATCATTTAGCTATCAGCGCACTGCATCAGACGCTTGTCAGATTTATGTAGATAATATCACGCATCGTACATCATCGTGGAGTTACTATACTGTCGGAGTTTGGGACAGAGTGCGAGGCGGTATTACATACATTCAGTTTACAATTTGCTTACATGATCACACACGGTGAAAGTTTACATTAGAGTGATCGACGTGAAGACATATTACATCCCACCTCTAGGAATGGTTGTACGTCAAGGAGAGATGATATTCAGGAATAGTATTATAGAATTTGAGGAGATGCGAAGGGCTTTGTAGTCTGAATGGACGACAGGGAGGGGGTTTAATCAGCTGGCTCGCCTTACTGACGGGTACCACTAAACAAACTGTTCCTCTCGAGAAATACACTCATTTGTAAATCAATTTGGTTTTCACGGGAGACTCAATTGAATCTCTCGTTTATGATATTCTACAACTGAATGTGCTGCACACAGGTGGCCTCATGATTCAGTTGGCACGATATTCGAGATATCGCAGTATATTTTCATAAAGGAAACTACTCACAAGGTTGCAGGGTTTTCAGCAACCTTTTGAGCAGTTTCCTTTATGACAAAAAAGCTGTCCCTCTGCTTGACGGATCAGACAAGAACAAGCAGACAGAATGACTGTCATTGGGTAAGGCCTTAAAGGACAGACACAAACGGCTTGAACCGTGCACCTGTATGTAACTGCCAATGGAGAGCTTAGTCCGTATGTCACACTGAACGATGATTACAAACGAGCCTCTGGTTCGAACTAATTAAGATGCAATACTGATGAACCCAAATTTCCACATTTCTCATGATTTGAATAAACCTTATGCAAAAGTATCAAACTATTTTGGGTAAGTGGGTCCCATGAAGGCTTGTCGATAGCAGTTGCTTATCATGGTTAGCTAACTAGATGGCCGTACTCAACTAACGTACGTTATTCCAAACAATTTATCACTCTGGGTGATCACAAGCATCAATTTGTGCAGCCGGGAGATAGAATTAAGTGGCTTGACAAATACGAATCAGCTATTCATGTAATCATGTAAGTGTACATAGCAGGGCCCGTTTATGTTAGAACGAGAAAGAGCATATAGAATAATGATTGAAGAACTGGCCCCGGAAGAGTTTTTCTAGTTGAGCGACCGGATGTCGACGCATGACTAGACAACCAAAAACGGGTCACACGGAGCCGAATACGGTGTTGTGCACTAGTTTCTGAAGATCCGAGGGAAGAATATCGTCAGAAGAAAATACGCCAGCCTGAAGTACATCACATAACAAAAAACAACGACACTGACGTACCGGCGCAACGCTTTAATCCCTCCAGTTTGGAACGCAATGCCGCACTTTCTACAGTATGGCTCCTGTTCGGTTTCCTCAATAACTACTTACAAAGGTGGGTTAACGATGTTATCATCTGTAGGACGGTTGTTCAAAGATCAGAAAAACGCATGAACTTCATATATTTCTGTTTGAACCTTTACTATAGCCTACCCAAGAGCATAGTACTAGCATCAACCCGAGAAAAATCTCGAAGGAGAAAAGATACTGCCAAACAGAGTCGACTGCAAACCCTCACGGTCCGACTTCTTTAAGATTTTCAATCGCTCGAGGGGCAATGTCGGTGCATATATAAAGCGTTCTTGATTCACCGCCAAGTGGAATTCCATAAAGCGGATTTCCTGCGCTGAATTCCTGAAAACTCCATTTCAGTTTATTTTCGTCATTCGATGTCAGCTAACGCACGTGACTGCGGCAAACCCGATTGAGCTGCATGAAAGGTATTCCCAAAGCCAAAGTACATTCTTATCAATCGATTAGTTTTGGGCGTGATAGTGGACCGCGACGAACAAAACCCGTTCTTTGCAATACTGATCCAACCATGCGATCGTATCTGTTGTGGATACATCGGACTACACTGTATACAGGATTTCGATAGGCAATCTTTTAATTCAATGTTGGCTTTGGATATAAAATTTACTCAACGTTTTGTGGCTATCACACATTGAAGCTACTTATCCTGGGTGACTGAGTTATGCCCGTGCTGTAATAAAGTACATCATACACGTGGTCTTGGAACGAACAAAAAATTAGGAAGTGATAATTACGTAGAAAACAGTTCCCGAGGACCTTTAGTCCAATCGTGTAAGATTTATAGGATTCACTCAATTAATCGTCATCTCGTTAGACCAATGCATCAATTCTAAAAATCAGTAGCTGACCGATTCAATGAATCGGAAGGAATCAATACGGGCTGATCAGAGTAAGTATACCACCCACCAAAGGATCTTCGAATATTTTGTCAAATGACCTGTTTCATGAGCGCATGTCACATCCTGTCACCGGATCGATCCATAGCGGACCATGAAGCGAGGCTAATCCCTGTAAGCTGTCAAAATCCCACACTGTCTTTCGTTTAAAACACTTGTGTATAGTGACTGGAATTCCTTTGGAGTACCATCACGTTGAAATCCGGTCATTTTGTACAAATGAGATCTTCCAAAGGAAGCGATGTTCCCAGCAACCTAGGGGAATTGGCTGTTGTGTTTTCGAACAGATGGAGTTTTCATCGATGTATTTTGATAAATATTTAGTCACTGTGATGAGAATTTGTCGATTCACTTCTATCGGTGCGTAATAACCGTCACGGCAAATTCGCTCAACAATGCCCTACACCGATGTGCTTGGTAAACATTTAGTTTTCGCCACTAGACTTACAGTGTCCGGTTCAGCTTTCCAATATCTACTCCGTTAGATCCCTGTGTGCAGTAAAAATCTTACCTCACTGAATAACAGTATAAATTTGTTGACTGAAAGAAAGTCGAATTTCTATTCAACAGTCTTGCATTAACTGCGGAGAGTGAATAAAACACGAAGTTAGGGAATATTACCAATGCGAGAGGCAGAATTTTTCGGATGAAGACACTGAGATTAGATGAACACAGTTGCCGTTCTTAGTTGCCCAGTCCAACTTCCCTGTTGATTTTTGCGTGGTACGGAGATGGATTTTGATAAAGAATATAGCTGTACATACAGAAAGCTGACGAACAAATAGATATTTTATAGTTTGTTAGTATTTACTTTCTAGCTGAAGTGTCTGAAAACTTCCATTGGTTTCTCCGTTTTAGGCTGACCAACTTTATCACTGCTCGTTTTGCTCGCCAGTGAGATTTAGCGGTTCAAATAGAGCCTCCAACATCAGATAAAAAGTAATCTGACAAATGACAGCTGACACTGCCTTCATATTTAACCCGCTTCATCAGTGTCCTTGCAAACGTCACAGTCGACTTAACTAATAACCTAATTTAGTTTCGTACTCGGGAGCAGAACTAGTAGCTGAGGCAGCTAAGTGACTGATTACTAGGTTTTCAGTAAAGGCCACAATCCCAACAGGAAGATAATTAGCACCAAAGCCAGCTTGACAACTAAACCAGGTCCTTTCTCATTGGCCTGTTGATCGAGTACACACAAAACAGTCTGAAGTTATAAGTATAGAAACCGAAATTGATCGACCACTTTACTCATATCTGCTGTAATTAGACTGGAGACGTTTTTCACCTGGTCAACCACCTGGTCAAACAAGTACACCTGTGAAGTGAACAGTGAAGATCTCATTGCAGGAAATATACTTTAGATCCCCTTCCTTACTGACTAAATTGCACACGAACAACTGTCATGTTGGTAGTCAGTTTCTTGTTTATGGTGGGAGGTGGAAACCAATGCGTGATTTGAACCGGCTCATTGCTTACAGCCGAAAATATCGATATATAGGCGAGTAACGGAACTAACTTAGTCAACTACTTACCCGTAACACTACTGCTGGAGACATCCAAACTGACCGGAATCATAAGAGCATTACGTATGACCTTGAAAAACGCGTGGATCTGGTTCAGGATATATTTTTGTTCATTACAAACCTGTTTGAAACATCTCAGAATATGGGGCTTCAGAAATCTATACCACGACCAATATAAATGGAAAGGTTCGGTTCCCTGCTGTAATCTAGGTTTTTGACGTCCTGGCCTACTCGATCCCTTCGGACATCTAGATTGACCAACGACCCAACACTCTGAAGGTTATGTTCTTCTGGAAGACAGAGATATTTATCAAGCACAGATTGTTGTCGCAGGTCCCAATTCAAAAACAAGGGACCATATCTGTTAAGTTCTATCTACAAACTTCCAGTGACATATGAGTACGCGCTAGAAAATTTCGCTTCCAGTAAACGTGAAATAGGTGTTCTCATACAGACCAACCTGACCTGTTCAACACAGTGCAATCCGTTGATGTCAAGTTAAATGGATCTTGATGGTACCAATAAAAACTAGTCATCTTCAATGACTGAATTCCTTCAGAAATCATCTCTCTAGCGGATGAAATTTACTAGAATTCAAGTGACTGAGAGAAGTTTTATCGTCTGTAAACTAGGTTGACCTGACAGTGAGCTATGCATGGATTCTCCCTTACTACCAAAGTCTACAAATGTGGATTTTTCACAGAGTTCTTAGAATGTGCTAAACTGGAAATGTAGCTTAACAGCACCCAAATGGCACTTGAATGGGCCAAAAGGAGAGACATATTCCAAAAAATAGTGAAATCCGACAGCACTTTAATAGTGGAGGATAGCAGGACTCAAGCTGAGTAGATCATGTAGTTAAAAAGAAATGCTGAATGTTACCACCAATACACTTACCGTACTACAAAGTAACTCTCCGCTAAAAAGGCCAGCTGAAGTTTACACATATATGAGGCTTCATTAAACTCAGATGCACACTGGCCTGCAAAATTGTGCAGTTACGTGACGTATCGGGTACGCGAATCAGATTGTACAAACACGCAGTGATCACGTGATCAGTATTCTCAATGCTAATTGAAATATGCGTACGCTACTGGACAGTGGAAAACGATACAGCCTGACAAACTTAGATGCGTAGGAAGCAAACCCTGAATACGTGGCCTAACAGTTTCTACGTTGAACAAAAAACAAATTGCAAACTAGAATGATGTCCTTTGTTACTCTAAACAATGGCATCGTATCCATTGAAATTCTCATAAAATCTGTGTCATATCGTGCTGTAGGTTTTTTTGAATGATGATGTACCACGAAATGCGTGAACACAGTAGGATGGGTACATGCATTCGGTACAATTTTTGTTGCATAGAAAACATTTTCTATCATCCAGCATTCCTGTCTTTACTACCAGCACCTGTTACTCATCAGACAAACAGTTAACAGCTGTTAATCACTTGAAACGCAATGCGAATGAGTATTCCATCTACATGAAAAAATTCTCTCTGACAAACAAAGCACTCTGGAGTGTTTTGCTTTATTGCCTGGTGGGGACAGCATGTTTGAAATTACAACCCGGATTTCCCTTACAACATAGTTTTTGGTCATCAATTTGTCTTCCGTCATATGGGGACGGTTTTCAAAGAGTTCCAAAGAATGTCCATCTGGATATCCAAAACGAGAGCTTAACTCAACACACACTCCCAGAAGGGCATTGTCCACACAAACAAGTCCACTGTCAATTAGTTTACTGTGACCGCATTTCCCCAGAAATGCATTACCCAGCCCAG
>NW_008751703.1:300172-301922 GCF_000715545.1 Opisthorchis viverrini | reverse complement strand
ATATATATATATATATATATATATATATATATATATCACTACTTCAACAGTGCACGCCGGACGCACTTGACTGATATGTGCGGAAAGTTTGATTACTCGAATGACGACTGAGCAACATACCTTGGTTCTGCCGATCGACTGGCTCGCCAGTTGGGACTTCCCAGTCAGGTAGCGCCACAGACGCTTGAAACCTGCTAGGCACATTTTTTTTCAGGTTTTCATGGTTGCGGGATTTTGTATAATTCACCCTCATGTGACTCTTGTTTGAACAGTCGTCCTTCTATCCTGGTGCAGTCATTCTTGTCAGTCCACACCGAGTCGAGTTTTGCACTTATTCGAGCTCATCAGTATTGCATATCCGGTGGTCATGCGCAGTTTGAACACCGCATAAATGACATGCGAGGCGACATGAGGTGAGCTTCAATTTTGGTGGTATAACTATGTGGAAAAAGTTGAATCCTTTGGAGACTTGTCCACCTATACGAACTAACCGATGAAACTGACATCGGACGGCTTTCATACTTGCAGAACTCTTGAAGTTTAAGAAGTGGTGGCAGTTATAACGCCTATCGCTAACAAAATTTATCATCATGAGCAGCCGTTGCTAGGAGCAAACAAGTTATTAGACGTAATCCACTACTCATAAGGTTGCTGAAAACTCCTTGACAGCTCACGACCGGTTTCGCCCTTTTTGGGGATCATCAGGAGGCGTAGTCCTCAACTATTCGTCAATCATATGTTCTACTTGTTATTCAAGTATCCCGGCTGCCAAAAAATTTACAACAATTTATTCTTAGGTCATCTGGCTTCCTGTGTGTGTTCGTATATCGCGAAACCGGTTAGGTCAATTATTTAGCCGCCGGTGTCCCTGCTATATATTTATCCCCGCAAATTTTGCATTCATCCGGTCTGGAGCTTTCAGTTTGTCTTTCTCCACCATCCCCTGATTAGAACCAAAATAAACAACTCCGGCTTCAAACAGAATTTCCGCCTAAAACGTGAATATCTGGTATGGTATTAGGAGCTATCTAGGACTGTTGCCTCTCTTCAGGAAAAACCCTTTGTGGGAGATGCATATACATGGCAATAATTCTTCGCTTCTCTGGTAATCACATGACTAGGATGTCCGATCCGTTTTTCTTATCAAAACGCTAGTCTCCGCGTTCTCAACGTATGAACAAAACTTCTAGAGGGAAACAGCTGTTTTGAATTTTTCAACCGAAGGATTCCGAACTAAAAAACCAAGTTAGTATACCACCTGATGAACCTATACTGCAGTATCGCTGATGCGCATGTGACCATTAAATTACTTGGAAAGTCCTTGTAATGTACTACTCATAAGGTTGCTGAAAATCCCTCAACGGCCCACGACCGGTTTCGCCCTTTTCGGGGGCTCATCAGGTAGGCGCAGTCCCCG
The DNA here is from genome assembly GCF_000715545.1 of Opisthorchis viverrini. NCBI lineage: Eukaryota > Metazoa > Platyhelminthes > Trematoda > Opisthorchiida > Opisthorchiidae > Opisthorchis > Opisthorchis viverrini. The sequence goes on along the minus strand of NW_008751703.1, from coordinate 300,505 downwards.
AGATTCCTCTACCTTATGTTCTACTTGAAGCCAAATTGCACGGAATCAGCGAATATACACTCATTTGCAAACTAATTTGGTTTTTCGAGAGACTCACCCAGCTGAATCTCTCGTTTACGATGTTCTCAATCAATTTCAAGGTAAATCAAGGTAAATCAAGGTTATATTGGTCTAAAAAGCATTTTGCTTTACAATGACCAAAGGATATTGGTGTGTGTGTATGTATACAGATAAACGGAATGATATGACATATATGTTCTATTGTTTGTAATCTGCATCTCAAATGTTGATGAGGGAAGTTGGGTGAGATCTTATGTATTCGTCAAGCGAATG
>NW_008751703.1:292931-299793 GCF_000715545.1 Opisthorchis viverrini | reverse complement strand
GCAAAAAGTACGGTTTTGCACTGCAGAAGTTTCGGCAGGTCATTCATGTATACCAGGAACAAAATTGGACCAAGAACCGAACCCTGAGGGACACCACTTGTGGCGGCAATTTTGTCGGAAAACGCTCCATTGACACGAACTTGGACCGAACGGTCACTCAAATAGTCTTTCAGCCAGCTCAACAGATTTCCCGTCACGCCATGCATTTCAAGTTTTCAAGTAGAACATAAGGTTGACGGAAACCCGAGACTGCGCACACCTGATGAGCCCCAAAAAGAGCGAAACCCGTCGTGGGCTGTCAACAGATTTTCAGCAACCTTATGAGTAGTACATTACATAGATAAACACGTATCGCGATATCTCGAATATCGTAGGGACTGAAGCACGAGGCGGCCTGGTCCAGCACATTCAGTTGCCTGAGAACATCACAAACGAGAGATTCAGCTGGGTTCCTGGTGAGTCTCTCGGAAAACCAAATTAGTTTGCATATGAGTGTATATAACCTACTTAGAAAGTCGTTCTGTTGGTCAGCAACCTTCACATTTTTTTCAATTTCCTGTGTAGCAGTAAGTTCAAAGCTACTGGTTGCAACCTTCTCCGGATGTAGGCATCACACACTATGGCTCGTTTAACAAGCTGCCTGAAACCCACCAACGATCAGTGCATACTTCCAATGAAGTGTTGGTGTTTACCGATTATTTTGTAGATTCCCCTGAGATCATTGTTGACCTTACCAAAAGGAACAAATTAGTGCACAAATGAGTGTATTCGGATGAGGAGAATCCGGACTGCGACTGTTTCAGAACCATAGCGCGTGTAGGTTGGTGTCAGCGAATATGTAACAAGGCAATTAGAAAATGAATTTGCGGCTGTGCAACGGGCACGTGCATTGAAGAATGTGTCCATCATTAGAAGCTGCGTTGGTTGGGACATGTGTTTTGTATGCCTAACCATCGTTTGCATAAGACAGTCCTGTTTTCCATGTCCAATGAGTGGCGGAAGCAGCGAGGTGGCTAACCAATGACCTGGCAGGGGGGTGTGAAGGAGATTGCGAAACTTCTGGATACTGTCGGTGCTACTCGCCTACCAGGATGGGGACCACGTGATCCCCACTTCGCCTGGTCGGAGACGCTGCAAATTACGGCTGCCAACCGAAGTCAGTGGCGTTGGTGTTATCAGTTTCTATCCAGATTGCCTGAATGAGTATTTGGAGGTGTAGGCACCTCGGAATGATTGTGTTAAGCTAGCACTAAGTCCCTTCCCCGCCCTTCACAAAAAGGCTTTCAAATAAATCAAGGTTGTACGGCAGCAAGGTATCGGTGTTGAACATTGATGTCATGCAGTGGATGATGATGACGATCCAGCTACTTGACCGGCCTCAAGAAGAGAAGAAACGGTCAGGAGCTATCGAAAACTTTTCAGTAACCTTATGAAAACTGCTCCGTCAAGAAAGCTGCTGACGATCGTTTTTGAAGAACTCTAATAGACCGTCTAATAGACCTGAGCAACTTCCTGGAGGATACATAAACTGTCAAACGTAAAATTGAATTCATTGCAACTTAAAGTACTTTCCCTAAGCCTGAGTTGTAGGACTCATAGGCCTAACTGCACATATCATGAAACACAGTTTGAAATTTTGTATTATCAGATATTAGAGTTAGAACCTACCATCACCCATAACTCTAGTTGGTCTCAAAACAAGATCAACAATAATACTCACACTTTTCTAAACAGGCATTCTATTCATGAATGCCTTGTGGGTGCCACCGGAGATCAGTTCGAAGATGAGAAAAGGTTAAGGTGCCATGGTTATGGATATGCAAGACTATATTCAATGACACGTAAAAGATTTGTGTTCAACAAGGAACAACAAATGAAAAAGCCAAATAGTGCGTCACATAGACCTACTTTTCACGAATGGCTGAAGTAGTCATAAGACACGCTGACGTATGAAACACAAGTGGTTGTGACAGACGAGCTCTACAGTCTCCCCAAGATTTGTAAGCCGGATATCCCGTTTCGACCAATCTTAGCCACATCAAAACTCAAAGTCGTGTCAAGCTTGCCACACTTTGATCGTTTGATATTTTGAGGCTGACAGTTCTAAAGATTGATCAATACAGTGTTGCAGAGGTTGCTGATGGGACAGACTGTCAAATTTTGAGGTGAATGCATAGGTTTCGTGGGTGTGCAGTCATCTCCCACTCTTATGAAGTAAACATCGATTGTGCATGTGTCCGCCCCATCCCTCAGTGAACTGTTTCGAACTGAGAAAGTTGGATTCAAGTTATTGAATTCGCTTCACTAACAGGCCGGTGATGGGTAACCCACGGAAGTTAGTTCAAGCTAATTGTTTATGATGAGAGCGGATAGCCAGTTTACGGACTGTACATTGAAAATGACTCACTAGCGGTGCTATTTAGTGATAATCTGATAGATGCCAGAGACGTGGAATATATTCGGAGCACCAGGTGTTCACTCGGGTCATGTTGAAACACAGGTAGAGAAAGTCAGTAACTACTGGCCGTTTCTGGATATGCTGATTACACACGAAGCTTATGGATCTGTCAAACGTACTGTCTAGTCAGGTTACTATAGGCGCTTGTGTAAATTCAGCCCTTTGTAGCACAAATAAACCGTGGAAAAAACGTTGTTTGCAAGACCACGCGGGATACCTAACCAAACTGTGATGAAAATAGATTATTGTTACTTATGAAGACCTCCAATAAACGGCCAAACTTTATGTTTCCTTACGACACATGCTAAACGGGAAGCTGAATCGAATGACTGTAAGATTGTATTCAATAAGCCGATCCAGAAAGCCCCATCAAAAGATAAAGCAAAATGTCGGAACTAAGGTGAACATACAGTGCGGAAAAAAGTCACGTGTTCTGAACCGGACTCAGGGGTCAAAAATACCCTTAACAAAAGAGGCCAACCTGTTGCGGCCAAGTCACAATGTGCATACCAAGTTATACACAACTCAGGGCAGGTTACATTGGAAGACCCGAAACAAATAAAATGAGAGAGTATCAGTATCTTTGGGCCCTAGACTGTCTTATTCAAAATACCGGATCGAATTATGGGTGCAAAACACCACCGTCCTCTATACATAGACATGGACTCACCGTCTGCTCTCTCGGCTTTCACTATCATTACTGAAATTTACGTGTTATGAGATCGACCAAGGCCACTGCAATAGATCTATCAAAAGCTACGCCGTGTTCAAAAACAACTTGATGTGACCCCTAAGCTGCCTTTCATTAGTGATTTAGTGAATCCTACTTTTATCTGGTCGAATGGCCTAGGCGATCAATTAATAATGAGATAGCTTCATTTGCACGCCAGTAGTTGAGAGGCAATGGTAGTTGTTAAGCGATTAGTGTTAGCCAGTTAGTTCCAACCGATAAGTGATCGGTTCCAGGGAATAGTTGGTGTGGACGAAAAGAGAAATCTGGCGAGATAGGATACTGGTAAGTGAGGAGCAGAGAAATCAATAGAGGAAAGTCCTGCGACTTAGATAATATCGAGATAAAAGGCAAGTCGCCGTTTGTACATATTCCGACCCGTAAACGAAGCCAATCTATACAAAAAACCAAGGAGCACTGTACAGCTCTTTCATCCTTATTAAGAATCATCCTCAGTGCGCATGTAACGAAACCTTAGGGAGTTTTCAGTTCTCAACTCTCCGACCAGTGGTTGAACACTGAAGCGTCTAAGCACGAAGGGCTGATCAGCACAGTGAACGATAGGTGGCGAAGTATCCCTTCTATTTGCTTGCGAACCAAGCTTCTAATCAGTTTTTCGTGGCTAGACGGTTGAGTGTCCAAGCTGCTGATCAGGAAGTGACGGGTTCCAGACTCTCCGAAGCTTCGTGAGTTGCGCACTGGTGATAATTCTTAATAAGGATATAAGGGCTTTTTAAAATAGAAGGGTTTCACCTACAGGGTGAATTCTTCACTAAAGACAGTATGCTACACCGCGTATAAATTAAACCAAGTTTCGTTTGGTGACCTAGTATGGTGTGTACCTCTCATTTTCCCTCCGTTAAATGCTGTTGGGTCGTAGAGTTATGATTTGTAAAACGAACTCGAGGACCTCCTAAAGACCGTTCCAAACACGCATACATCAGTAATCAGAAAAACGTGCAAGGAGTACCAGAGGAAGAGCCAAGTTCACTTTTATGTACATAGGGGAGGATGGGATGGGAGCGAGGTGAGCAGAAGAAAATAACATAGGTATACAGATTATGATGAAAATCTTTATTCAAGTAACATGGTCATTTATGCTCATACACTCAAATCGACAGAAAACGGCTTCAATCCAGGCCCTGCAAGTATGGATAAAAGTCAGAAGACTTGATAAACGAGAAGTCGGAAAACCGTATTCCATTTTTCCCACCGTCATGATGCTAGGCTTTCAGTTAACGGGACCCTAATACAATCACAAAGTGTAGAACTGCTCACTGCATTATTAATTCCCGATAATCTAGTCCCATAGTGGACAAACTAACTGCTGCAGAACAACAGTGTCAGGGAACTGGAACGCAAAAGGTTGATCCCATATGGTTATTCCGAGGGTAGTATACGGGGAAATTCAGAAATTAGACCATCGTTTTCAATCACTTGGAAATTGTTTAAGACCGATTGGATAGCCTTCCTTCGCACCATCGCAATCTGCGTCCCGAGGACAACCATCAGACACAAAGAAAAATATTAGCACAGGACCGCAGCGACCATTCTGTCACTGGAAAACTTTCTATAGCCGCATCGTTGGTTGTTTTATGTGACCAAGTTAATCACTGCTGAAGGTCATCCTATTGGTTTTTAATTCATACTACTTATTTGTGGCGAGTAAGCACCATACTAAATAGGTGAGCAATATATTTTCCGACCAAGGACCCAGGAACCGCGATCACCAGAGACCTAGACACCTTAAATAAAGAATACATAGAGAAGTAATATGGTAGAAGTTAAGTGCGTGACGTCAGGAGCGAGAAGCGCTAGGATTTCAACAAACAATACTCTCACCTGCGATTACGGACCTACAAAATTTGGTATCTTCATCAGTGGGACCTATTGACGATGCAGAAGTGCTCCTCACAGTAAAAAGTCAGCCAGTTTACAAGCCCTAACAACCTAAGGAGTGACATTTTATTCTACACAAATAGCTGAGTTACTCGGAACAGGGAAAAATAGCAAGAGAGATGCACCACACCATCGATCCAAATCCACTCGATCTCAAGTACCTGTAACTCAATGAAGGTGGACACGGCGAGACTGACAGTTTAGCCTAGAATAGCACCATTTTTCAAAAGACTCAGTTTTCAAATATACTCTCTCGTAAGAAGGCTGGAACATAGGAAGGAACAGAGAACTATGAACTGGTGTTTATCCGGTGCCCAGTATCTACCATAGTTTTTTTCAGTGTCATAATATATCTAGAATTTCACTCGAATCGGTTTTCTTGTTTTCAGCTTCTTTTCACTTGAGAATTCTGGCATACATATTATACCGGACGATTTCGAATATCTAAGGATATTGACTTAATAAAATACTCATATGGTCGCTGAAAAATCTTCATCAACCCATGGTTCCGCCCTTCTTAGGACTCATGAAGTAGGCGCAGTCCAAGAGTTTCCGTCAGCCTTATGTACTAATTAAACGCAAACTGGCGTGAACAAAAGTATTCACAAAACGCAGAGCAGAAAATGATCCTTCCTGGGCAGCTCATGACCTTATAGTTGTCTTTTTATTCCTATGCTTCGGTCTGGGTTCCGTTATCTTCAGATTGATGCTGTTCACATCATATTTGTTTGTATTCTTCAAGGTTCCACGCGAAAGCCGATTGACATAGATCGAAGTTCAACTGGAATAACAAACAAATTGGCCTTTAAACTGCTGAACGTGGTACAACGACTCGTACGACAAACAAAAGCAGTCCTTGAATCCGAATGTGAGTTTCAGTCAGAAAACTCAATCGAAAACCCAACTTTATTTGGAAGGATGAATATTCTACCCATAATTTTACACCTCCCGCTTTTGACGCAAAAAGGCCTCTCACGAGACTTGGGTACACACAGAGACTTGCTTGCCCAATTCTCTGTGTGAAGCAACCAGTTCCTCTACGAGTGGAACGTATCACATCTAGCATTCGCTCATTCGAAAAGGGACAGAAGATATAGTGGTCCAATCTGAACAGGCGGATGGTTGCCTTCTTGACTCACACGTGAATGAAAGTCCATATATGGTCCATATCGCGCGGAGAAACCTCCTTCCACCCAAAATCGGTGTTCATAACGCTCTGATGAAAGATGTAGAATCAATCGGACAGAAAATATTTATTGAGGTTTAAGGCATTTCAGAGAACTACCACGACTATATGCCGACAGTGACATTCAGTGACATTCTGTTCACCGAATGGGCAGGGACCTCAGGCATGTTCTAATTCATCTGCAATTTATGCAGCTGATACCGCCTCATCATAGATACATCATCATCATCATCATCATCATCGTCATCATCATCATCATCATCATCATTGTCAGCTGTAAGGACCGCGTATTTGTCGTAGAGTGGTTGTAGCTGCCGCAGTTTATCATCGTCACATCATCATCATCATCATTGTCAGCTGTAAGGACCGCGTATTTGTCGTAGAGTGGTTGTAGCTGCCGCAGTTTCGTTCACTCACCATTTTGGGGGTGGGTGGTAGGTAGCTGCGCATTGCAGGCGGAAGCTGATAATTTGGTGCATAAATCCAGCATTGTCAGTGGGCTGTCAGGTGGGGGGGGTTGGAAAAGGAGCTATGCATTGAAGGCAATAGCTTGGATGCACGAACGCCATTGAGGGCGCGACTGGGCCAT
>NW_008751703.1:248702-289659 GCF_000715545.1 Opisthorchis viverrini | reverse complement strand
ACCTTTTCTAACCCGTCCTTCCTCGGGGGAAGGCAGCATCGCTGCTTCCATAAATATGGACATGCTGGTCGCCTGGGGGAAACACCCTACTGCCTTCACACTCCTGTCGCAGAGGACAGTACGACTTTACTCCCAGACCGCCTCGTACCACCATTGCTCGTAGTGCGGGGTCTCGCTGCTCCCCTTTGGCCTTCCTGGCATGGTTGCACCTTGTGGAACGAAGTCCCAACCAGTGTATCCCGTGGGAGCATTGCAGCACTCAAGCCCGACCACCACGTCAGGGTGGCAGCTTAAGGTCGGGATCATTGATACAGATCTGAAATGAAACCCCTCTCTACGGTTGCCACCCGAACAAGAAGCAGATTTTGGCGAAAGGTACGCTGTCCGTGCAGAGTTTTTATGAGACAAATTAGGGAACGATTCTCCAGAGTGTCGAATTGTGGAATGACTAAACAAAGGTGTCTCTTCCGATAGTCAATAATCCAAATATGAAACCGTTATTGGCTCTATTATCACCGCTGGCTTCAGCGGTATTGGGACCAGATGTACGTGACTTGTTCCGCAAGTACGCACAAGCCTCTCATCTGGATTCCCTACATTCATCAGGTCCCCGAAAGATTATTCTGATGCGGACGATGGTAATCCAAGTGACTTGTATTAATTTGCATAGCACAGTAAAAATATATAGACTGCGAACTTTTAGCAGTTCTTCGCAATCCTGTCAGTCACATACTAAACAAAGGAATAAACTGATGGGTATAGTCAATCAATAAGTGGATCCGTCAGATCGATTTCTCTTCCCCCAAGAGAATTGAGGTGTGCATTTCAAAGCTTCGTGCGCGCATAATCATGGACGATAGTGATTGATCACGTCCCACTAAGATTATACAGCCTGCGAAATTTGGAATACGAAAAAATTTCTGCAGAGAAGAAACAGGCCTACCTGAGTCTCGATTTAAAAGAGATTCTGCTGCATCTTTGACTATCGGAAAACTATGAAGGACAACTGATCTCAACTATAGTGCATCTAACTGATGCTCGTGTTTTAGTTGCACACCTACCATCAGATTCGATTGATAGAGGATAGCGAGGCTTGCCACCAGCTCCTGTGGGTACTCATTCTACGCTGGTGTCGAGAGTGCGATGATACGATGGTCATACGATAAGATGTTTGTCGAAGAGGACGAGGGAAGCAAACTTCAATTCACCCAGGTGTGAGACTAAGAGTGAAGCCTCATGCTTTATTGCTGTCCACTTGGTCGAGACCGATCACCCCGCAATGGGAAAAACGTCTTCCGCGTAATCAATATGGCACCTTCAAACAGATCAAGACCAGTACTATTGAGGCTGTTATCGTTCGCTATCGTCGCCCGCGACTCTGTATCCAGGAGAAGCTAATATATGACCTTCGAACTTGTGTTGATCAACCGTCATTCTAGGCAATGAAGTAATTTGTTCACAGCGAACCCAGTAATATCTTCACTCACTTTATGCGAAAAACGTAAATGCGTTTCTGTACGTTTTCGTGAAAATTCCTAAAGTCTAGGCCTGATGACAATTGCAGTAACTGAGCTTGTTCGTCACGCTATTTGTTTTGATGTTTGTAGAGGATTGTAAGATATCTGTTAAGACGGGCACATCAGGACTACCGATGACCACACAATCAACTTGTCTGGACTGCTTCGCTTCGAAGTAAAAGTGGGTATTTGAGGTACGTAAGGGAAGCAGATCCCTTAGATAACCCAGTGGTATACATTAGGGGGAGGAAGTGCTGTAAGCATTAGCAGATTAGGTCGCTCCCTGGTAAAGCGAATTCTCATCTATAAGTTGCGCATATTCTGTGTCCACTGCGATATGGTCTATGCACAGAATGGTAAGGAAACAACTGACAAGGTGTTTAAATTGCAGGAAAAATCTGGTCGTACTTAGTATGCGGGGGACGAGGAAGAAGAGAACGACTTGCACATGCATCCGCATACCAGCTTGGTTTTGAAGGGAGGCTCATCTGGATCCCGGTTGAATATCTTGTTTATGATTCAGCCAGGTTCGAGGTGAGTTTCCCATAACAACCAAACTTGCATGCAGATGAGCAATTTGGGTTCAAGCAGAAGGCTGACGGAAAGTAGGAGGACGTGCCTACCTGGAACCGGTCGTGGGCTATCGAAGGATTTTCTGCAACCTTATAAGTGGTTTATTACGTGTGAAAACGTGCTACATTTCACGATCAACGTCGTCTTGTGGTATTATGCTAACGGGTTAAGTGGACTTGATGTCCTACATTTCATATCTCACAAGTTATTTAGCAGTATGCACTACCAAAGTAGAAATGATGACTTGCTACAACAATATTAAACGGGAGAAAACTCACGCGCGGATGCAACAGTGTATCTCGAGAAATACACTCATTTGCGAACCAATTTGGTTTTCACGAGAGACTCAACTGAATCTCTCTTTTATGATATTCTACAGCTGAATGTGCTGCACACAAGCCGCTTCATGTTTCAGTTGACACAATATTCGAGATATCGCAGTATATTTTCATAAAGGAAACTACTCACAAGGTCGAAAAGTTTTCAGCAACCTGGTGAGTAGTTACCTTTATGAAAATCAGCGTATCTATTACGTGAATATATCCAGCTGGGTAGCCATCAGTGTCCTGGCAGACTGACGGCACATATCGTAGGAAGATCATTTGTTTTTCCAGGTGTCAACAAGCATGGCCTAGGTGGCACTATTTAGTCTGCTAAACCAAGGTGTCTTTCCTTTGGGTCGGAAGACAGAGAAAATATGATAAAAGTTCCCATGATTCCACCTTTTTTGACCAAAAAGCACTGCCTAGATCTGGTCGAATCAGCACTGGCGAATTAGAATGGAATACTTCCGTGAACGAGTTGGTTAAATTCATTAAATAAACCGATCAATTTGTGAATTTTGCAAGACGGAGGACCACTAGCGATGTAGAATCCATTCGATAAATCGGGTTTATGCGGTCATTCTAACCCAAGGAGTGCATATACCTCGGACAGTACACTCAGTGAAGTTGGTGATTGGTGCCCCAGGGGTTGCACACCAATGGTGGTTGATACTGATGAACTTTCCAAAGTGAGTCACCCGATGAAGCTGTACTATGAAGACTTATCGTTGGCGAATACGTCTCCCTAACTACCTTCCCTCTGGCATCTAAAATCCACGTCCGATCAATAATAAACCCATGGTGAACTATTCTGACGAGCGACGAAGTGTCTGTGACTAGACTGAGTTATGTTTCCCAGTTCCAAATGCATGAAGCCATGGAAGTACTACACATGTACCGCATATTTATCGATTACAGCCAAAGCTACTCATCACGGGCAGCTTGTAGCAGATCTGATCACTCCGTAAGAGTTTCCAGATGACATCAGTACTTCACTGTTCAATGCGATACGAGTATTCATTGTAATACTTATGCCGGCTGATGACTTTCAACAGGCTTGAGCAAGCTCGTCCGCCGATTGTTTTCCTTCGAACACATAAGCTCATTCGCAGTAACATATTTGACGCCACCGGCCTCCTACATTAGACGGGTGCTTTGCCGACTGAGACAAAGGGGACGCTCTCTCACTACGGCGCTTATAGACCGAAACATCTGGTTCACCACAACTCTGCCCGATGGCGAAGATACACCAAACCCGACCGGGAATCGCGGGGCACAGAACCCCTCCCGACAATTTTGGAAAACAGATCCGGAGGACGCTCTCTTACTGAGACTAGTTGGACTAATTAGTGATAATTACGAGTAGCTGGCTACACATCCTGGTGGTCCGGGACATTCGGATTAGCAGTGAATGACCCTTCCGCGTTCAGTTCAGCTGTAGCACCCTTCCGGTGCCCAGCTGCCACGCCACCCGAAGGAAGCACGAGGGCTGGGATACTTGCCAGGTTACCAAGCCTAGACAGGGGAAGTCGAGAGGCGGATGTCGGACTCGAACCACGGACCTTCGGGTCAGTAAATTCGCGCTCTAACCACTTAGGCCATCTCACCCCCCGAACGAATGACCATACGAAAAAATATTGAACGGACGGAACTGCATCCACGATAAAATAGCTACTCGGCTTCGCTTGTCAATAAAACTGCCAACTTTGTCCGTGAATTTGCTACTAGAATGTCTCATTCAGAAGCCGAGTAGGACGACGTATAAGAGCGATTGTTAGCTATCATCACATTCATCCGCTCATTGTTTGCCTGTCCCTCGTGTAGATGATTTTATCCCCCGAACCAGTCATGATAAACAGATGTGGAATAATTTGATGCCTTCATTCGGTATTAGGATCTTGAACGTTAAGAGCTGGCGTGTAATTACGATGCGCGTGTCTACGGGACTCTTCATTGCTAAGTGGTTCAATGCTGGAAAACGCACGTATTGACATGAACGTGTCCAAGAACAGGAAATGTACATCCACCCGGCTATGATTACCAACAAAACGATTCCCCGAAAGTTCTAATAAAAAACGTGATTTACGATGCTGACCGCAATATTGAGGCACTTGGTCTTGGAAAAGCCTTTGAGACGTTGGAGGAGTTTGCTGCTAACCAGATCCAGTATAGAAATTACAAAAGTATCTAGAGGCTGTTGTTCATATAGCTAAACTAAAGGAACAATGGACGAGATTCAGGGACCTTGGACCGAAACTACCAAACTCAACTGAGAAAAATGTCAAGACTTGTTTTGTGAAAACGGTACATTTATAGTTTGTTTATTCCATGATAGGATGCAAAAGTCTGACTTTCCTACTGGAGATAAACACGTTGTGATCTTAGAATAAAGTCAAAAAGCTGTCATCATAAACCGATTAGAGCCCATACAGACACGACCGGTCTCCTAAATAGGATACATTGGAAACCAGCGATGTTGAAAGAGCGAAGTAACAGGATCCGCAGATATGTATTGTGGCAGGAGAAGGCTCGTGATCACAACAGAGGAGAGTAACAGGCAATTGGTGGTGAATTGGGCGTCTAAAACAGGATTTTTGCATGCAGAGAATGTACATGGATTCGAAAAGCACATTAGTGTTCGGAAAGCGAGTCTGAGCAGACATGTGAGTACTAGTTACCTCGGTATAGGGCATGTATCCAGTGACAACAGTACTTACAGTATCCGTACGTTTCGAGCGACATTTTTTCTACGGTTCCATCGATAGCCAGTTAGTAGGGTGACGCTGCGTGTAAACAGCGCTTTTCAACCCTGGACCTATGGTCACTCTTGGGGGAGCGCAGTGCTCAAGTTGGCAGAAGTACGTAGTGCAGCACCAGATAACAGTAAAGTAAATGGCCATAAATGCGCCAAATTTACAAAACCTGTCTTTTTTGTCAGTTGATGCTGGCTGTTATATTCGCGTCATTCATGATACCAGCATTTTATTAGACAATACTGAGAATTTCTATGCATGCATGCAGATCGACGTCGCGCCGTAGGCGTTTCGGGAAGATGCTCCAATATGAATGCAGAAACCTTATCAAATGTTTTATAAAGATACACACGTGCGCCTCTCAATTAAGGCATCTACCTGAAAGTCCATAGGACGCTGACAAAAGACGAATACACGGTTTGATAACAATACACGCATTTTTCAGCTGAAAACTAAGGGTGAATACAACAGGGTGGTCAATGCACATATTATGCACCACCAACACAAACTTCGTGAGGACGAGGTAGTTTTTATTCGTCTAAGGGGGTTAGAACCCGACCTTTGCCTCTCGACTCCCCCTGCCTAGGCTTGGCAGTATCCCAGCCCTCGTGCTTCCTTCTGGTGGCATGACAGCTGGGCACCAAAAGGGTGCTACAGCTGAACGATTATTATTATTGTTAAAGTAGATGATCCAGTGAATGAAAAGCGTACTTATATGTGACCGTTGTACATCAGCGTACCATGGTGAGCCATCTAGACTTAGTCTGTTTCAACTGGTCAGTATAAGCTACCTTTTGTATAAAAAACGGATATTAGAACCAGCAAGCGAGATAATTTATCTCGAAGAAGCATTTCGAAATGGTTGCGGGAATCCGATGGTCACTGTATTGTCGCGACTAAATCCTACTCTTCAGCTGAATATTTAAATCTCAGTGCGAATGCCAACTATTTCAACGGTGCCGAGTGCACATTCAAAGATACTTCAAGCCAGGGGTAGTGGGATAGGGAACTAGCGGCGCTTGTGGCAAAGACCGACCAAAATGATAGTTCACTGACATATCTGGTTCAACAACACAGGGCACTTACAATCCGATGCTTCATATTAGGAAAACGAGGGCATGTTTCTCGTACGGTTCTGAAGAGGCTTCCATTTCATCGAATAACAGGCACACCAGAGAACTGTATCCCAAACGGATGCATTTACTCCCGCTGATACTGCTAGAAGGACAAGAGGTGCTAAAGAGCTGTAAAGAAGAACGATACTTATCATTTGCCAGGGCGGAAGGAAAGAGTTTGGCTGAGGTACCCAATGGTGAGCCTCTGACGCAAAATCCTAACCCACAAGGAACTGGGAGTGTAAGGTATTGCTCTGAGAAGCTTGCCCTAGCGCCCGACTCAAAAGTAGGAAACAATGGCTCAACAGTCCGACCCACTTCAATACAGGGAGTCGACCTGGTCCGATGGCACAGGGAGCGAGACACACCTGTCTGACTTCTAACGCAGATGCTCAAAGAAGGTCCAACTTGAGCAGCACCAGCATCTTCGGTTTTAGAAGTATTTCGACTGTATTCAACGGTCAAATGTTGGGCAATCGGCTATGCGGTTTTTAGGGCTGATCATTTCTAAATCGTCCTTCCTTGGAGGAAGGAGCATTGCTGCTGGTAGCCTGGAGGAAACACCTTAGTGCCATCAAAATACCAGCGCCGAGAACAGCACGACTTTAACTCCAGACCACCTCGTAAAACGATTTCTCGCTGGGACCCACTGTTCTCCATCGCACTACTACCGGTCGGTCTTCCTAGCATGGTTGAACCTTTAAGAATCGGGTTCTAGCTAGTATAGCCCGCGGGATCATTGCGGCACTAAGGCCCGACCACTATGACAATGTTACAGCTTCAGGTCGGGGCTAGGAAGACCACCATGTACCATTCCTCGCAGTTACTACATACTGAGCTGGCATCCCTTTCCATCATTTCAAACTAGACATCGCTGAGTATACGCTTGAAAGTGCTGAATGAAACGATAGCTATTAATAGTTTTTTTCGCCCAATTGGCTACGACGACCCTACATCGCCTCTCACCAACCGGATGTTAATCAAAAGATAGCTCCAACAGATTCAATCAGTAGACCGTGAGGTCTTGACCGCAATCAGTAAAATTTTTACCCGATTTTTTCCATACAGGGAGCAGAGCTATGCCGCTGGCAGATGTCTATGCAGCGATTCCTCCTGTCCCCAATCCACGTGCAAGAAATGATGAAACCCTCTAATACAAAGTCAAAACCACAGGCAAATCATGATTCAATTGTAACACCATAAAGAATCCGACAATGCTCTGGCACATTAAATGAATACCTAAAAGACGAGCGTGTGGATGGATTAGGATGGGATACACAAATGATGAAAATGGTGATAATGAAGACAGTTATTTCACGGGTTTGCACGGTTGATCTGGAAGGACGCATCACAAGTTCGCAAGTAAACGTGAAGAAATAGGCTGATGCGCCACACACTCGTCAGTAGGGCCGACGCGCTTGGCATTCGGAAATAGCGCGGAGAGCATATAGGAGACAGGCCTGCTGTCTGGCCTCCACGACCATAAGTATCACATGAACCTAAGAAAAAGTAGGAAAACAAGACCGCACATCACGAGTTGCATTGTTTAGGTTCAGCAAAGCACCTAAGTCCGGTGACTGAGTTCGGTCGCAGTTTTTACCTGCCGCAAGCAAGCGCACCGTGACAGAGAGTTGGAGAATAGAATAGTACGAGTGTGCCAAATCTACGTAAAATCCATGGGAAATCAACTCACCACTTCTGAAGGTGAAAGCACTGGAAACAATTTTTCGAATCGGTGTCTCGCTGGATCGATGGCGACCGGTCGAGTGGCACACAATTTCAAAAAAGCCCGCTGCTGCTTGTTCAATAGTCGATCGATACAGTCGTAGCGAAATTCGTCATGACAAATCCCGAACAAACTTTGCACGTGATTCCAAACTGATCGGCGGTATAAAGTGGTGTCTACGTTGGTGATGAAATTTAACCTGAAGGCAACATAATAAGAAAGCATCAGTGAGAGGTTTTTCATTTGTAAAAAAGAATTCGTCCTTAAACTTTGTGTACGCAGAAACCAATGTAGACGAAGGAATGGGAAGTGGACCTAAAGAGAAAAAGGTGGTATAAGATGGGAAAAAAGAAAGTAAAACTGAGCGCTAACAAATATTTGTTATTCTGTTCGAACCCATTCAGATTGGTAATACGAGTGTCTAGACGATTTGATCACGTGGAACAATATAAATACGAGCGGTGTTTGTAGAATACCAGACACGGACACTTATATGAACCCCGGAGGAATCGCGGTGAGATTCCAACCAACGAAGTTCTCGAGTGTCAAGAAGAACAAAAACAATCAGACGAGCGACACTCATGAATGTTTCTTTTCTGTACAGCGTCATGATGAGTGGGAGAGAGGCCGACAACTATGGCCAGACGAAAAATGCCTCCAGTCCCATATATTTATCAAATGGATCTTATGAACACAGAAGCTATGTGACACCAAAAAACGCGTTATCCCGTGGCAGGAATCCTTCTTAAAAGAACCACGAACCAGTTGAACACACAGCATTTTGAAAATCGAGGCTACAGCTTGTTAAGGGATTTACGCTGGAAAAACTTGTGCTAAACTTTGAGAAACCGAACACAGGCTCGTTTACCAGGAGTTCATAGATGATTCAAAATATATCGATTTGGAGACTTGCTAACCACGTGCATTGAGAAGGAACGCCTTCACATTAGACTTAATGGTCGAACGACACGGAGGCAAGTATACATTTGTAACCGAACAGAGTTGTTGAACTTTAACCGGCAATGCAACAACGAGTACATCTGCAATTGTAGTGGAACGAAAGTGCTATTGATCAAACGTTATTTAAAGGAACATTTATAATGACTAGTATTCTGTGAAGAAAACTTTTTATTGCCCACCTTACTTAAGTGAAGGTTGCGTAAAATGGAAAAGTTCCGTGGTAGTCATCAATGCAACAATAAGCTGGATAGTTCAGTCTTAATAGACTAATTACCCAATCCTCCAAAATTTTGAGCTTGTGCATTCGACAGGTGGACATGTGAAACTCTCACAAAACATCAGGTTGATAGGTTTGATCTAGCGGGCGCAGGTGGTTAAACTAAACAATACGCCAACTAATATCGTGCTCTGGTTTATTAATTCAAAAAAAAACTTGTGGCTGGAGCAATACGCCTGTCAGCATAACACACATTTAGCTCTCATGCCACCGGTATTTACCAAAAGTTCTCCAAAGGTGAACTCGGACGAACGGTACCAGTTAGGAATATCCGAGAATCGGAGTATCAAGCGAAAGATTAGACAAACCTCTCCGTCAAAATAATTGTGAGAGCAGTCTGCTGTGATCTATTGGTTTGCTTCGAACAGAAGAGTTTGTACTACTCGGAGTCTCCGCTTGCACACGAATTACATCTAACTATCTACATCTCAGATGGCAAAAAATGTGAGTTGAGGCTACCGGAATCATTGACAGAAAGAAGTAATCGAGGAAACTGGATGGAATTATTAACGCTCAGAGGTAGACTTGGATGAAGTGGAGGTAGTCTTGTTCCCCGAAATTACGTAGGCATAGAACCACAATTCCGGCTCTGTACAGACATGCTTTCCTTCAGTTCCAACTTTGGCCGCAGCAGGGGTGAACGAATGGCCTAGCGCTCACCAGTTCCTAACGATCCATGAACGCGCACCGATTATACCGCACTCAGCTATCTATGGGGAGACTGCACACACTCCTGGAACTGATGTGCGCGTCTGTGAAAATGACATTGCGCTTTGCTACACAGCCGCTCGCGGGGCTGCAAGGTCCGAACGCACGAGACTCTGTACGAATCACTTCGTCCAAAGCAGCACTTGTGTCCGAATTTCGCCGGGTGTTTAGAATCTCAAAGGAAACTATAAGAACACACATACAATGCACACAAAATGCGTCCGAGCTGGAAGTGGCATTCATATCATGGAATTTTCGAAAATTTGCAAGCACAAAGATGGCCTACCCATAAATAATTTAGACAAATGGATAGGACCCTATACAAAGAACTTTGAAGTGTTTAAGAGAGACCTTCGAAACTCGGTAGCCGCAAAAATACTCAACCTCAAAGAGAACCAAAAACATGAGCGTCTCAAGGTCAAGGAAGTCTACACTCGACCTTATTTAAAGAATAGGGCCACACCTCCAAGTCAGTCAACCATACCATGGCAAAGATTATGGCGAAGTTCTGTCACTACCCATCCTGCAGAGACGAACACGATGGTAGCAGTGCTGTGTCTACGCGGTAGAGCCTGCAGATTTCTAGAGCTGAGAAAAAATGTTTGCGAGCTGAGCGCCTTCCAAATGACATATATGCTAAAGGAGCTGTATAAGAATGCGTTGAACTCATTCAAGTGCACCACCTGTTCAACAGCTCGGGATGGAGCGTGTAATCGAATGCAGCAACTTAAAATGGCATTTCAATTTGAAGATTCAACATATACTAGCCTCTATAGACTGAAGGCGTGGTTCTGTGACTAGATACATATGTACTAAACTACCTCTCCCGACTATATCGCCCATGCAATTTCGTAGCTCACCCTACTACACTGACGCCTTCAGTCGGCAAACAAAGTACAAATTTCGTCTCCTGAGCCCTCGCAGCAACACGACGACCCCTTGGGGAGATAATCGGAAGACCAAGAACCGTCCACAGATTGGTCCCTTTTGGGAGAAACATAGTCACTGAACAAGCGAATTCTTTCCTCCAGATAAATGGCGCACATCGCTCTTGGGTCTTCCAACGCCCGCCTCGACAGTAGCTTCTCACACATTGCATAAGGGAATGATTTTAGCCTTCGCTTTGAAGTAGTCACTTCAAAGGAGGCCAAAATAAGCCGTCTCTCACAAAGGGCCACGCATTTTGCCAGTGTTGCCTCCAAAAGGAACTGCACCGTTGATACAGGGGCTACTGTGTAAGCTGAAGAATAAGTACTATATTGAATATGACCGCACAATCCGAATGATAGCATATTGATAGGTCCCCTCACAATGAAGCACTGTATATGCAGACCTCAGAGCCAAAAAATCCGGTCCCACGAGCCCGTTGACATTGACGTCACTTACCCAATTCCGTGATCCATTCACCTACCCCCTTCATTCAACGATATAAATTTGTAATGTATTAGCGAAGAGGAACAATCACAGAAAATAAGCTTTGTTCGCTACTTTCATGGTTGTCATGACTTCCACGGGTATATTCAGCCACTATGATATCGCCCTGTCATAGTATCCATGAAGTCATCCCAGTGACGTTTCTGCTGTAAGACAGTGTGTTTTTCTTCTCTTTGGGTCATCGAATTGTATTTTCTCAGACACCTTCAGATGAAGTTCCTTGTGTAGCTTCCTTTGGAAGACCCTGTATGAAGGTCTCTCTTATCTTGGCTTGGATCTCGTTGTGTCACAGTGTCTCAGTTCGCTTGAATGCAGCTCTGCTTGTGACTGTTTTGATGGTTGTGTTGTAAGTTTAGAATTCTTTCTGAAGGCTTGCTGCAGGAAGTGCAAACCACAACGCAACACAGATCACGAACGGACCAATCAAGCTCCAAGTGAGATGATTATCAACAGACAATAAGGTGATAGCTTAAAGCTGCTCTTTGCAAAATATATAAGCGTAAACATGGATCAAGAAACTACCCACCCAACAGTGCACTGATGATGTCTTCTCGAATGATGACGGAACGCGGGCGAGTCGATTGCCAAGCATGGAGAGCAGATCAACAGTCGCCTGATCACCTGTCACTCGAGCTATCAATGTTCCAATATGTTGCCAAGTTAGCTGAGTAGTTGCTATGAGGAGTATATCTGTATTGCGTTTGCTGAAACTGGGTGTTATGTTGGCCCCGGATTCTCCTTTCGACTGACATGGCCGTTTCCAATTTAGCAAATAGCGTACTCATCTGAAGGCAGCGTATACTACTATTCTACACTAGATAATACCCGAAAAAGGTCACAAAACGTACCCTGACAACCGCGACAAGCATACAGGAAACGAAAAAAAGGTTAATCCTTATGAGAACACATTGGTCCGATCGTGTGGAGTTCTTCACTGGTGCTGCTGCCGAGAATGAGTGTCGACGGAATTCAGAAGCAGTACGCAGTATTCTTGGATCACACGACGAACAGAATTTCGGTCAGACTGGTTTACCAACTAGAAGCAGTGGTACAGGTGAGATCGTATCCATGTTTCATGCAGTCTTTTTCGGCAAAAGATGAGGATGTTTACAATGGAAGCGATTCTGCTGGAGAAATTGTGCAACGGTGTTTTCTTGTAATGTAGCCGTCAAGTGATGAGCTAGATACAAGACCAACATCCCCCCGAATGTTGGCTTAAAATAACCAGCGAAACTTGCACTGGTGCAAAGATTTTTTACACGAGGACAGACCGTTTCAGTCAGAGAAGGACGTTCATATATAAATAGCACGAAGAATGGAAGATCACACCGCGTCTTGTGAGGACTTTAGTAGTATGCAGTTCCAACATCAAAGCTGTCTAACAAATCGGATATAAATCAAAGGCAAGTTGCTGTAACATCCATTAGAGGAAATCCATAAATACACATCTTCCCTTAGTTGAGAACATCGGGCGAAGTCAATTCGATGCCCCAGTAGGCACAAAGAAACTTTCGTGTTAAAAAAATTCGTTAAGCAAAAATGTTTGGAAGAACCAACCAGGTGATGGAACCAGATGTGTAGAGAAAATCGTGTGTTGACGATTAAGCAAAAAAGCAGACCATATGAGTCTTTACCCGTCGAAGCAATACTAGCTCCAGTCACCGTTCGGTTTCCCATCGCAAGAACACGGCGAACGGGTGACACTAGCACTCCTATTACAACGGTATCGCATTGATATCCTTACAATGGTCATGCATACTGATTTCAACTTTTCGGAAATGAGCACTGCTGCCGATATGCATCCCCCGGTCAGGCTCTCACAGATGTAGACAGCTTAGTTGGACAAACAGTAGTTGAGGGGCGCACATCCACTATGGATTCCGTCAGATTCAATTCACTCATTTTCAGGGAATCGGAACGCTCCGACAAGAGGGAATTCCAAGCAGGCATACGGCAATTTACTACCGGTTTGGCTCCTCTTGAGCTTACGAGATGGGCGTAATCGAGGAATTTGCTGTTGATCCGATGACAGCTGATCTGCTCGACCAGATTGGCAATTGGCTTGCAAACGTTTCATCACCATGCGAGGAAACAACGTCAGAGAGCAAACTGACGATCTTAGATGACCAGGTTAGTGTCTAGCACCCTACGTCATCCTCCTTTATGTGCCAACCTACTGACTACTGGGTCTTGATTCCGGGACCAGTAAACTTAATAGTCGCTTTAAACCAGAATCAATGAAGTCTCTTGGAGTCTTTTTTTTACCTCAACCCGGGCTGCTTTCGGTCAAGTTCTTTTGTACAGTGCTCTACCTCGATTAAACACCAATGTATTGCTTTGAGCTAGGCTGACAAGTAGTTTATGACGTCATCTGTTTCTGCTGGTTTCTGTGGATAGTGATTGCGATATGAGTAACATCGACACAACACAAAAAACTCTAAGTGAGTAATCGCACCCATACATGGCTTCCTGTTCGAAATATTACACATAAATATTGGCCCAAACCGGTAGGTTGGGCTCTTAGTAATAACCGCTCGATCACTTCCAAAGAGTCCACATATCGAACTAACATCAAAAACCACCAGAAATACGGGTAACTCAGCCGCGTTCACTGATGGTTTATCAGACGGCCCTTGATTTGTTAGCCGCCGTCAACTGCGCGCTAACTATGTATCTTCGGCTGGGGACCAAATGTTCGCAAGCCTATTGCCAAGCTAGGCGAACAGACCATTCGCCATCTGACCAACCACAAGTAAAACTCACAAGAATTGGTCGGTGTTCAAAAAGAACCCCATTACGTTGGTGGCAAAATCGTATAAATTCCTGATGTAGGGTGCTGAATTCCTCGTAAGCGACATTCGTATATCAGCTGAGAATCTAGCTAACCGATCTGGTGGAGAACTTAAGTCACCCAATATTGGTTTTGAGACATCAGCCTCTTGGATCTTTGAAGGCATCTACTCGAGTCAGTTCAACAAGTGATGCTCTTTCTGGTCCAGAAATTCCACGGCACTCTGTAAGGGCGATGCAGGGACATAGTAACATGACAAAAAGGGTCATAGAAGTCAGTGTCGATAGATTTGGAGTAATTACACTACCCACATTGCCTGCTTCCTCCGACCAGGGATATTTTGCTCAACGGTACCCGTTAGAAAGGCAGACGTATGTGAGGAACCATGCGTGTCACAAACTGTGATCAATAGGTCCTGAACAGCAACCGTGAAAATGCCACAAAAAGAACCATAAGGGTGATACAACACAAAAGAGCTTGTTGCAAACAGGCCCATTGAGGCACGAACACGTGAAATTGAAAACAAACCGCTAAATAAATCTATAACTGTGGCAACTAGCGACACGATTGAATTTCAGAGCTCAAGGCCAACAGGTGATAACAACAAGTACTTTCAGAAACAGAGTGCCATTGATGTCAGTGCAAGTTTGTTGGAATTTCCAGAGCTCAGTATCACTGACACAATAACATTAGGACAGCTGTAACCTGTTGGAAGTTTTTACCCAAAAAGAACCGGAGAATCAAATATGAATTGGACTGAACAGAGGGTTAGTATATATCACCTACATCACGTTCCTGATCACCGCTTGTGATTGGTACCTCATCCACAGGAGTACGAATAACCCAGTTCTGGGGATAATTTTCATAAAATGCTCACTATATTAAACAAAACGTCAGATCACCATCCACTTGCTATTTATCGGCTTCGAAATGACGTGTAGAGACAACGAAATTGAAACCATCTATGAGGGGTGCGCAAGTAGACAAGTTCACGGAACTCACGTATTGTAGGTCAGTTCGTAAGTGTTGCGGAACTTCTCGTCCAGAAATGTGCCGAGGTCAGGGCAGAGACGATCAGCAAGAGCGCAGCCTTCTTCTTGCCAGCAGTATTCCTAAAGGATTGAAGTGGGGACAGGTACCAATTAAGATGAACAAACTAGAGTGTGGCGAAATTAAAATGCGCATTGAATTACGGTAACCGCCGAATGCGAAATTCAAGAAAACATTTAGAGGAACTACCAGCAGTGCAAATAAAATTTTTTTGCTTCAGATTATACGGTTGTGCACGAGCTGAGCCGTGGCTACACAGAGTGGTATACACTTTCTGTGACACTTAAACGCTAGTATTTACTACTGATGTAGTGCGGCCGATGAAGAGTAGGAATACACTTTCTGCCGAATATCATTATGTTCACCAGGTTTGGATATAAGAAACTGGTGTGTGCAAGCAATGGATCCTTACCAACATGAGAATGACAGTCGGCGTGCGATGGTACAGTTTATACTAGAATAATGACATTATGAAATTGGTGGTCAAGTCAAATCCGGTCAACTGGAAAAGTTATGAGTTTTCACATTGTTGCTAATTTTGAGACCGTCAAATAGGACCTGATATATGCTCCACAGAACGCGTGATCTCATCCCGATGAGTCTAACACCTCTGAACTCATCGGTATTAAGCCAAAGAACTTTCACAGCTATGGAGAATAGATGTCTGAAATCACATATTGCGGGGCTAGATGAGTGTTTTCCCTGAAACGGCAGTGAGTTTTACGAATGATTGTTGGTGTGGTTGTGTGCATGGCTGACTGAGATTAGATAATTCAGGACAGATGGAAATTTATATGCTCCTTTAATTTTCATAAAGGGAACTACTCACAAGGTTGCTGAAAACTCTTCGACAGCTCACGAACGGTTTCGCCCTTGTTGGGGCTCACCAGGTAGGCGCAGTCCCCGAGTTTCCGTCAACCTTATGTTCTACTTGAACACATGGACCAATGAATATGGACCAATGAATGGATGAATCTGTCAGCCAATCAATCATCCAGTCAATCAATCAAAATCAATCAATCGGTGGGAGAATGAACGAATGGATTACTGGATGGATGAACAGATGGGAAAATGAGGCAACGAATAGATGAATGATGAATTAAATGCTGTACGTAATCAGCACAAAAACAGATGACTTCGCTGTCATATGCGAACTGATTGTAGGCCAACACAAATTCAAAGGCCATATCAGCTTCTTTTGAGCAGATTGCCGTATTCCAACGCCTCAATAATCGATAGCATTCTGAATATAAGTCCGTAATCGATTAGAATACTTCGAAGTTTTTTGCTTTTTTAAAGTAATCTACCGATCAATAGGGCTATTGGAAGTTACGCAACCCGGGGCTTTGTTCAGAAAAAGTCGATATGACTTCTGAATTTTTGTCGCTCCACAATCTGTACAGCTAAACCGTCAGATTTGACAGCAATGCTATGTTCGCTGAATGACCTCATTTGATTCCACTAACCCCATACTACCCTCGATTTGTCCGTGTAGGTTTGCGTGTAAAGTAGAATACACCTGACTACTGGTTATTTTTATGGCAAATCGTGATGTACTTGGCCAGATGACTATTAGAGCAACCAAGCGCTGCTCGGTATGCTTTTGTTCTGATGACCTAGTTGGGTACCATCCAACGTCCAGTTAATTATTCATCCATCTAAAGCCTCATTTATTCGTTCATGAAGTGCCGTAAAGGAGGTGGGTGTCGGTGTATTGCTTGTGCAAGACTCAAGCGTGTTACATAAATTTACTTCAAACACGCTCTTCAGATTCTCTAATCGGGGTGTGGGTATGTTCTTTACTACATGATCCGAACTCGCAGTTCTAGTATGGACACACCGTAATCTGTGCGCTCTCAGATTATTGAGCCCCCCAGAGTGATTGCATATCGCGACATTAAATTCAGTCTTCTCATCCTCTCTGCCTAAGCAACAAATTCCTGCAGTCCATGTTCAATGAAAGATAACTTTTACATTCACCATGTGTGCTCGATAGAAGGTCACTGCATCAACAGTGAAATAGGTCTTAGAGATCTGAAAGAACGATTGCAAACGGAGGCACCAGATGAACCGATGCGAACCTCAGTGACAAAGACAACAGTATGGTGAGTTCGTGTATAGATGACCGTCTGTTTCTTGCAAGCTCGAAACGCCACCTTGCAACCTGGTGCCCACCTTCTGCACGGCAAAAGTAGATACAGCGTGCTCACGTGACTATCAGTAACCGGCAGATATTCTGTCCAAGACCTTCACCCTTAGTGGAATGCCACTCTGGACCGGGACCATGAATTAGTACGCCAGACCGTGCACACCATTCTGTGAAAAGAAGGATACACAAACCGGTATGAATCGAAGTTAGCAGTCTAACGCAAAGGTGAACTCGTGGCGAACCTGCCAAGAGCAACTTCTGTATCCATCAAAGGACACTGGTTGTCGCTGAAAAAAATGCTACTCTCGAATCTGCTGGTGACGTCTACAGTCATTCTCAGTGTGCACTAAATTCTTGGACTTCCAGTGGCTCTAACTGACTAGTAAATATTCAGATAACCATTTTCCATGAGGCAGGAGGTCATGAGGCCCAACTGTCGGATAGATAGGGGGCGAGATGGCCCAAGTGGTTAGGGCACGAATTTATTGACCGGAAGGTCAGTGGTTCGAATCCGACCTCTGCCTCTCGACTTCCCCTGTCTAGGCTTGGGCGACCCCGCTCTCGTGCTTCCTTCGGGTGGCATGGCAGTTAGCCACGGAAAGGGTGCTGCAGCTGAACGAATTTTTCGTCGGATAGTCTTACGAAAAATAATGTTTGGCAGAGCGCACAGTCCAGAGAAATGGATCACATCTAATGGCAATAGTCATCATCTGCTTCGCATGAGTAGATTTTTCGCTGCAAAAGGAAGTGTCAGCGAAGGTCTTTATGACTTCGACGAAATGATGATCACGTATTGTTTTCACCGGATGGAAAGCAAGGTAGTGTAAATTAATTCACGGCCGCACTGATCCATCATTGTCCGTAAAGTAGTTAAGCTCACAAGAATGAATTTACCGTCCGCTCTGTTGGAAACAACCCGTGAAGTCGCGCGTTCACTCGAAAACTAGCAATCCCTTGGCGAAAATGGATTTCCATCCCAGCTGTTCAAGTTAGTTGGCAAGACAGTAGCCGTCGACTGTCCTGCCGTATTGTCCACACTGTTTACAAGACAGCGTTAACATTCATTAGTCACAGCGGATCCCGTACACGTATCTTTTTCAGTGGGGATTATATATATAAAGTCGATAACATCCTCATCAGCTGCGGCAGGTGTGTCACATGAAACGCATCAGACCGCATTCCCACAGTGCGTATATGGGAGCAGAAAAACAAGATGAAAAGTCGAAGACTACGCCAAAACTGTGGAACACAGACGAGTTCTACTTGCGTTTCAAAGATCACGGAGAGTTCTGGTACTGGAACACTTTGAAAATCCCGTGTAGCGATTGCTGCGTGGCAACCAACGGAGAACCAAGGAGGTCCCTTCTNCGAGTTCTACTTGCGTTTCAAAGATCACGGAGAGTTCTGGTACTGGAACACTTTGAAAATCCCGTGTAGGGATTGCTGCGTGGCAACCAATGGAGAACCAAGGAGGTCCCTTCTAAGGGAGGCAATTCGCAATTTATCAAGTAGGGTTTGGTTTCTGAATTCCATAAGCCTCAATCGGTCCGGAATAAATAAGAGCGTCTAGTGGACAAAAACAACCTCCAAAATGCGAGAGGAGCGTATCCAAACTTAACAAGATTTGTTCACTCAAAAATTGACTCGGTTAACTAGCTATTAGTCTGAACTGAAATTCTTGATGTACAAATCACAAAATAAGCCCGACACTACGCAATAGGTTGTCTGAACTCTTCTTGGGACTCACCAGAAGAATGGTCGACCTTTAGGAAATTAATGTTCCTACTCAGTTTAGAGGAAACACCCGTACGCGGTGCATTCAGTTGAGATACAGGAATATGAAAAAACTCTGACATCTTCCAGCAATACAGTCCAGGTTTAAAATGTGTGATTCGGCTATCATTCCCCAAAGGAGCCTCTACAGATCTTGATGTTAATTTACAATTACTATAAATAGCAGTTCTTGGCTCCAGATTTTATCTAATTGCAGGGTATATAAGCGACATGTCTGCTTTTTATCTAAGCACGATCTAAAATCTCAGTTTTCAAGAAACTGTGCGCAATAATACTGGTCTGAATGGACATCCCGTTGGTTATTCAATTTGTCGCAACACAACAGATTCCGGTCGACATTATCTGGTTAGATGGTAAAACAAGGAAGATAAACCTCGGGTCGATCATGCAGCGATAGCGGGATTGTTGTGGCGGTATGAAGGTTAAGTGAGGCGGGGTGCTAAATTCACACATACCATAAGGCATCTTTGTGCCACGCAGTTTGGCACAAGCAGTTACGACCGATGATGCAAGTATAACGGTGAGGATTACACTCATTCAACTCATAAGCGGAACCGTGTTTGAGCTATGCGGCAACTGAATAACCGAAATGCTGCAATGTAGTTCACTCTGGCGAGCAGCCCCAGCATCCAACACCTCCCTCCCTGATGTAATGGTTTTGAACGAACCAGAAGATCTCCACCGTCAAGCGAAAAACCTCCCAGAACACAACAAGTCATGTCATACAAGTGACGTGAAGTGGCACGAATCATCATCTGAATAATATATGAGATATTTTGAATGCAAAATGAGCACAGGACTGAATAATCTTTTTTGCAAATGAATGATCACTTAAAGCTCCCCAACGTTTTGTTCATCACATCCCGTTCAAGTTTCATTTCAGTGAACGAATACGTGCACAGATGACAGCTGGATCTGAAGAGTCAACAGTAGTATTAACAGGCTGTTAAATACAAGCAAGGTGTGGAATACCAGAAGTCCTTTCGGTAGAATTCGCCGTGTTATGGAACTGTTGGGAGGGAAGTGAGGCGGATCAGCAGAAATTGGGCACTTCCGGATAGTCGCAATCAAAGCGATCGTGAAACGAAGTGTTCTCATCAACATCTGCCAACTATGAAATGTTCTGACAGTACGGATCAATTCAGTACAAATACCCACCTGCTGAGACTGTCGCAGTACTCAGACGCCAATAGATTAGGACAAGTAGGGAGATGAATTTAGACCGATAACTTAGGATGAAAGGCAGAGCAAACGGTTGATTACAGGTTAAGGACGAGCGACTTAGTACGCCATTGGTTTGTTAGAAGTCATCGCGAAAAGGCAACGTGAATGTGATTTCCAAACAAAAAATTCCAGAGGGTAATACGTTTTCTGGGAGACTTGCAAGCAACCCAAATGTTAAAATTATGCTCACTTAACATCATATCGACCATACATCCCTCAGGGAAATGCCCCAATGAAAATAGGTAGGCGGGACGGTTGGTGCGGCGTCCAACTTACTAGACCAACTAGCTTTGTTTTGATATGTAAGCCGTAGACCAATTATGGTGGGCGAAAGCTCAAGCGGCTACAAAGTACAAACCGTGCTGTTTCACACGTACCGTGACATAAGACGGCCCGAATAAGGGAAAAGGGGAGTCGATAACGATTCCGCGAGATGAGGCCAAACATACAATGGTGTAAAACCCACATACAAATCATTATATTCAAACGTCTTTTGGCAAAAGACAGAGAAGAAAATGAACCTCTACCAAGCAACACGTAGGATCGTTCTCCGTCATACTTCAAGTGAACGTGGGAAATATCGGAAAATTGGTAGCGATTTGACCAAGTTTAGCGTGAGCAGAAACTGTGTGGTTTTCGACTGAAAGAATCGATGAGGAATGCCTAACCCCCAACTTATCGTGGATGTAGTGGAACAATAAATAATGACAAGCTAGCTGACAAAGTCAGAGATATTCTGCTCGACCTTTGACCCCCACTAGAGGGCCACATTACCCAAACTGAGCAATTTTCAGCGCAGACTCATCACACTGGCACTAACTAGCTAACGATGCTCTCAAAGTTACTCGTCGACCAACAGTGTCTCAGTAGACCATTCTCGTCTACTGATACAACCTCGACTTTAGCCTCTGTGGGGGACTCCATAAATGAAATCCGAAAGTGTAGAAACCAGATGACCAAGAAAAGTTAGACTTCAGGTGACTGCATCCCTAACGCAGTAAAACGTTTCATGTGTGACTGAAAATCACAGGAGATCGCCTCGTCAGTGCACTGTTGACAAAGAAGTAGCAATCACTCACCGCGATATGGAAGGGTCTACCTTCGAAGTCGACAAATCCTGAGTCTGGGTGATCAACAAAACGGGCGATAGCTGGGTGTTGGCTGAGAGTGTTGACAAGTTCGGAAGCCCAAGTAAGGGAAGAAGAGTCGTATTCTGAATCCACTGTGATCGAAAGCGAAAAGATACGATGGTTTCGGTTAAGGGTCAATCACGAACAAGCTTTCCCATTGCACGAGTGCTGAGGTTTAGGCACACAACTCATTTAGTGATTGATAGTGGTCGGTAACAGGAGTTAGAGGAGTTACTAGGCATAACGAAAGCTAAAATAAGAGTTACAACTTCCGCGATGCTAATTACGAATGAGTATGGTAATCTTTGGATCGTATCACAAATGAGAGCAAAACCTTGACAAAATTAGCATCGAATCGAGCGTGTGCATTATACAAACGTCTTCCGCGTTCAAATGGTTGTTGATCAAACAAGACAGCTTATTTCGCAGCTGAAAAACAGTTGAGACGATTCTCGAACGCAGTGGCTTCACAATGGCACACAGGGGTAGAAGAAAAAGTCAAGTAAAAGGGCAGCAAAATATACTAGTTAACGAAAAATGAATAAAGACACTGCAGTGAGACTGTCCACAAGTGATTGCGTAATAGTGACGTAAAATCTTGCGACCTTTTCACTGATCGCAAGAGTGGCTTACAGAGGAAAATGGTCAAAGGTCAGAAACCTCCCGTAAGGCATCCACACATTCATTGATTTCTAACAGCCCAAATTAATGCGTGATCAGGGCATTCTGGAGAGGGTTCACCGAATTTACGAAAATGAGGTGTAAATGGAAGCATTTTTTTTTTATTAATGATGCTTGGTGGTAATCAGTCAGAAGAAGACCAGGGGTACAGATGTTCTATACGAACAGTAAGAGAGGCTCCGAAACCTACTAATCTGACTCTGGTCTGCGTATGGTACAATCACAGTAGACTTTTTTTTACCTAAAAATATAGCCATACTGGACGCGCATATCACAAATACTAACATGCCATCGGTCAAGTAAACAATGATCACTGAAAGGTAATTGCGACTATTGTGATCGTTTCGCCAGAAGAAACTGTAGGGCCTTTGACTGACGACTCTTATCAAGCACGATGGTGAGAATCCGTGGGAATGCAAAACCGGTCCCAACTACTGCCGTCCTGTTTTGGGGTTGCCCTATGAGCAGTTAATATTAAACAACGAGTCACACCCGAGCACGCGGGTAATGATTTAAGTGGTTCAGTAAAGACTGACTGCGGGTATACACCGTCAAAATTCGGATATCGTTCCGACTAAAACACAGGACGGTCTTCCTTCACCACATTCAGTTGAAGAATACTATAAGCAAGAGATTTAGCTGCGATCCAGTAGATACCCCCATGAACACCGAAATGAAGTTGCAACTGAGTGTATTTCACCCGTTGTGTATAATTTGAGTCCAAGAAGACTGTAAGATTGATGAGAACAGGGCCGTTGCGGCTAGCTGATGAGCACCAAGTTGGGCAAAAGCGGTCACGGGATGTTGAAGGGTTTTCAAAAACCTTATGAAAAATTTGTTCCACCAAGAAAACCAAGAGAAAAGTTAAACTTACAGTCTTTATTTAACTGTGTTACAACCATGAACTGCTCGGCGACGATATCTTCGCTGACTTCATCTACAACGTCGTTCTCGGTTTGAATCAGTTCCAATAACTGTGTGGCAGGAAGCTGATCCGTATGAGCACTGTTTGAGGATAAAACTCCGGAGGTGGGGCGATCTGTGGGCGCATTTAACTGTTATCAAAGTAAGGAAAGACAACAAGTTTACAACTTCTTCTCATCTTTACTTGAAAGTTATGAGGCTGATACTGCCTCAACGTTATTATCATCATCGTGGGTAAGTTTTTAACTAGTGAACAATCAAACAATTTATTCAAATCAACTCTGTTGTTAACACAACAATAACAATATGGGGCCGGTTGCGAAACAAATACGGACAAAGTAAAGTGCGCACAACTGCGAGCAATGCGTCAAAAATTTCAATGTGCACATTACTAGAACGAACCCTCTAAAACGCACACATAGCTCAAAACCGGTCGTCGAGCTGCCCTGTCAAGCATTCTTCCTTGGGCTGAAATGTTTAATATTGTCTTGAGGAGGTATGGATATCTATTTCCTCATAATGTGACTGTCAGTGGAGTTGAGCGAATACAATTAAATTGTTGGTCCCACAATCCAGCGACAGTCAACAGTTCCATGCGTTCCGAGTTCTAACAAAGAGATTAGAAAAACACTATTGATGTCTTACTGGATGGCGCGACACACGGTTTCCTGTGACGCACACAAGTCACGTAACTACCTTGGTTATCGCTCGCTTCACTGTCACTGGCCCAGTAGAGGTAACCAATGTAACGAAACATGGTATCCGAACGCCTTGTCCTGTCACAGCGGAACGAACATCAAATGCCTTGGCAAAAGTGTTACTTCGGAAAGGAAGTGGTGATCTGTGTCGGGAGAGAGACGGGTCAAAACTGCCAAAGTTAGCCGGCCCACCACATACAACAACTTCATTACAGATGCAGTGGCTGACCGGCACAAGTCACCGACACGCTTTTTATTCCTTGGTCCTAAACGGTGCTTTGAATTCGTATGGGAACGGGCTGAGAGCTTCTCATCAGACCTTAGGCGGAATGCGGTGTGACTCTAATGCTCACATCTTGACAGGCCGTTGTTCACTTATATTTAAACAACAAAGGAATATACTTGATAGTTTCTATTATTACGTGGCGTTTTTTTTGCATGTATAACAACGGTATTATGGTCACAGCTTTAGATATTTGATGATTCCGCTGTAAAACAGTTCATAATCGGTCGTTTGGCTTACCACTTCGTGGTTCTTCGGGGTGGGGTTTGCACCATTGCTAATAGAGGTCGGTGACTCCGGGGTATAGGAAGTGTGCCAGTGAGTATTCGTATGATCTGCCACATCCTGTTCGTCACCGTTCCCGTTGGTCTGGGCCACAGGATCAACTAGATTACACAAACTCTCGTGTTGGTCGATCTCCGGTCGAATACCACAGCCAAAAACGAACGGGGCCAATGAATGCACATGAGTCATAATGGCGACAGCGTGCATAAGTTCGGACAGTGATAGTTTCTCTCCGGGCGACTGAGCACCGCCACCATGTATAAGATTGTGGATTTGTGTCTAAAATATGGACACAACTGTGAAGTATGATCAAGTTCGATAGGATTGAAGTCACAGGATGTAGGAACATGATTGAGCACAATAAGCGCTGAGATTCGGTACCAAGAGGAACTATGCCACTTCAAATATAGAGGGGTTGTGGTATTAAGGTCATTCAGAGCTTCCCAGATGCAAACGTTGATTTAGGACTATGAGTCATGGAGTACCACATGTTCAGCCCTAAACAGCAGTTAGGATCCTCGTTTTGTCGATAGACACGTTGGGAATTGGACTGCTGTAAGAAAAATCTGAGCAGCATACAACCTGATAAGAAGTCGACAAGCCGAGTGAGGTAGAACGTGCTGCAGAATGTCGACAGCTCGTCAGTGAAAAGGAAGATAAGGCCTACATAATTTAGTAAACACAAATGTGCTAAAAGCACACTAACAATTTCCACTGTCTTGGAACCAGCTAGTTGGTGTGGTTCTTAAATTTCTGTTGCTTACTTCAAAACTAAATGGAATCGGTGCGATGATAAGCACTCATTAGTACACCTAACTGGTCTTCAAGGGAGGCTCATTTAATTTTATAGTTCCAAACATATAACGCGAAAAATATAGACGCCCGTGGATGGAATTCTAAACTCTATCCCTACCAGCTGAAGTGCTGGAGAGGCTAAGCACGTCGTACACATGCTGTTGAATTCCTCTCTCACACATCGAATAAATCGGCAATTGACGCCGACCCGTGAGCACTTCGAGAGGGTTCCTTAACGGCTCAGACACTGACAGCAAGCAAGTACTATGAGGGGCATTGATTTCAGCCATTTCAGTAGCGACGGAGTCTGGATAAATAAAATATGAATCCGATTTTACAACTTAATTCCAGAAAAAGCCCAGACGAAAACTTTACCGAAGAAATTTACGTATAACTGTCCAAAAGACCTACCCACGTCACCATCCACGGTTGGCTCGCTAAATTGTGATTCAAACCAGCCAGCTTACGCCACTTTACTGGTCCGTGCTGAATGCCCTGAAGCCACGTAGGGTCTCCACCCGATGCGAGAAATTGGCGAGCAAACAATAGGACTAGATACACGCATTTGTGTTCGGCTGCCGCCTGTTGGGATGGGGCGAGCAGAGTGAAATGAATATACAATTGCACTCAAACCAGCGTAAAAATGACAAAACAACAAGATAAGCGAAAATGGTTGAAATGCCTGGTTCCTTTGGTTGATATTGCGGTAATCAGTGAGTAAAAGACATTACGAGACTATTTTTGCTCCTGTGGGCATGTACACGTCGGGAATATTTCACGAAAGACGTGTGCTCGAAACATAGTAGCCACAAAGGTGGGAGAGAGGAAGACGAAAGATTCAAACTCAACCGTAATTAGGCAAATAGTTATGCATGAGAATTAATCGTTCCACACAGCATTTATCCTTTGTTGCCGAACAAAAACACATGCCAACGGTAAGTAGTGGCAAGTGACTGCGATCATACCACCATAGAAAGTGTCACAGATGTTAACTGAGACGGAATTTACAGTTCCAAAAGACTGTCCACCATACTACAAGTGCACCGCGATCATCCGCTTCAACTATTGTGAAGGTTTCACCAGTGGAACGCACGGAAATGAGGACCGTTCGGCTATAATACTCTTCCGGCGCCTCCGGCCATGCCACCCGAAAGGGCTGCACAAAGACTAGGATGCTGCCAAACTGCCGACGCCCAGACAAGAGAAGTTGAGATACAGACGTCGGGTTCGAAACACGGACCATGTAGTCACATCAAAACAACCGCCAAACGTGCAAACGGTATATTAACACCCAAAAAGGAGACTAGAACACTTGTACAGCGCTTCGTGTATTTAGTGTGAGCAGCGACAACTGAAAATTCTGACGCCTTCTGGATGCGACTGACATCAGTCAAATACTGAATCACGATTGGCTGTTTAGTCCAGACTTTCGACCAATCAGATCTCGGCGTTGTGTCAATCGAATTTCGGCTTGATGCCGGACCAGCAAGCATCCCGAACTATTGGTCAATCTTGCGCAGGACAGTTTTCTTGGCCGTAGCAGCACCTGACTGCGAGTGATAAAGCGGGATCTGTGTGGAATTCCACCTAACACATGTGTAGTGACCCCCTACGACACGTCCTCAAATAAAGTTAAACCTTTTATCAGGAGCGGTTTCAATTTCTAAACAGAACGGAATAGTCAGGCAAACAGCGGCTAACCGAATATCGCACCATGTTCATCCACTGGCATATATTACCGGCTCAACCACCTGCTTCTACACAATCAATAAGCCTCTGATGTCTCTGTAAACTTGGATCATCAGCTGCATAATCAGTGAATAGTAAATAAGGATCTATCCGTAGAAAAGCTGGTCTTTCGGAGGGTTAAAAAGCGCGATCCTCGCTAGTTGCTGTCCAGCATAAGATCCCGCTGGAGAGGTCAACCTACATAAGAGGTCGGACTCCCTCTTTCACCGTAATCATCTCTTTGGAGGGATTGTTCTGTGCTGCTGAGTGGTATTTTTCTATTGCCGTCCCTATCCAATGTCAGCTGCTTATGATAACACTAACTAGCTAGCGAACGACCGGCCGGAGTGCGCCTTTCGTTGCTTCAGGAAAACATTGTGATGTCGGCTTACTTGGAGCAGCCATGCTTGGACATCTGGTATAAAAACGGGAGAGTTCAGTCTTTTCCGCGCACATGCCTACTTCGGGTGTCGGCGACGACCGTTTTGGTAGGGTCATGTTGTAGCAAACCCAGTGCATGGAATCACACTAGTGCCAAATTGGTTTGAGCATAAATAAAAGAATACGATGGAGAGCGTAGGGTGGCGCACCAAGTGTGAGGAGACATCCTAGGATCATAAGGCTTCAAGTCGAGGCAACAAGGATCCTTTATGAGCTATTCTCACAAGAGCCGTTACTCTTCTCTGTTCCTCCCGCCATACGTAGCTGATGCATTAATATATGGCTTATGACCATCGACTGTATAGGTCTCAAATATAGGCTGCTCTGAGAGCTAGAACGGAATTTCATTGAAACAGGAGCACATCTTTACATAGAGTAACGATGCGTATCTCCGCATAAGGTGCCTTGTTGCTACATGTTGCTTTGCATGTAGAGACTACGTGTTTCTACCAAAAGCTAAATGACGGAAGCGCGCGTGTATTGGATTGTCCCTAAGACATTTGAGTGTAGAATATCCAGTAGATCGATTTACTCTCAGTACTGATATTTTTGGGCACTGCCGATAGACCTAAAACGTCTAAAACATTGACTAGTAATTTTTGTCACAGTAAAAAATCGTTCGGTTGTAGTACTCTTTCGGGGCCTAACTGCCATTTCACCAGAAAATGGCACGAGGGCTGGGATACTGCCAGGTTGCCCAAGCCCAGACAGGAGAGGTAGAGGTCGGGTTCGAACCACGGACTTTCCGGTCATAGTGTCCATCGAAAGTAAAAATCGTGGATGGTTGAACCGTTAGACAGTTTTCTAGGATGAAGGTATATAATAACGTGAGAAAGGCGTACGGATGAGTTCGTACTTAGTTGGTTGTAACCAAACACGTAATCATAGATAAAAAAACCAGTGCAGCAGGACGAATGCTGTGTGTATAAGTACATGTACGAAAACGAATCCCCAAAGCTGGTCGAACGCTGCGGCGTTGCTTGGAGGCAACTGATGGCAAGTTCCTATGCAAGACCAGAATTGCTACAAATGGATGAGCACCAGTAAATTCTAACCAGATACGGTCAAACTATATCTCAAAAATTCCTCTAACCTGTGTCGAGTGGCACAACAAACACACATCGAACTATCTACTCAGACTCGCTCAGCTTCTTAGATAAAAGTAGACAAAGCTCGTTGCATTAATCTAGGCAACCAGTTCACTTACACACGCACAAAGCGCTGACGAATACAAGTTAACGTCCTGAATCAGTCCAATAGCTAGGAAAACAAGAAGTGGACCGAAATAAGAAACAGTATGGCGTGTGTTGTGTTGGTGGCAGTCATCGTAAATATGCACTGAAATACCAGATTGTGATTTGTTTGTCCCCAAACGGTGTCGTGGCATCCGCCCGATCAGTAAATGACTTGACCGGTGTTCAAACTGGAACAGAGGAGGACGGTGAGACCGTGACTAGCTCCAATGGTAATATGGATTCTCGCAAGTCGTGTTTCTCAGGGGTAGATGGATAAATCGACTGTCCGACACGTAGTTTACACGTCTATCGGTTTAAAAATTGCTTACTTCTTAGATTGAAGGACTTTGCATGGCTACATGGAATACGATTATTATTCGAAAGGAAAAAGGTCGAGGGAAGTCCGACAAAATCTGTCTTTTTTATATGGAGCATGCAACCATGACGGTGAGTAGTCAGACAACTGCCACCGTTGGACCACTTCGTCGGGTGATTCCTGACAGAAAATTCTGCATAGCTGTCAAGCTGAACGTGATCGACTGCCGGGTGACAGATACCGACGCGATCAATCACACGTGAACACAAAGTTGGAACTATTGAGCCACAATTGTTTTTCATCACAGCCTGATTTTCAAGAGAAAATTATTCCAGGATCGACCCAATTGCACATATCAGCAAGTCATTATTCATCGTTGAGTCCCCCGATTGTATATACTACCACCATTCAGGCACCACTACACAAACTGTTTTGTCAGGTCTAGAACAGTGACACGTTTCAATTCGATCGTGGTACGTCTATTCACCTCCTCACAAAAACGGCTGAGAAATCTGGTTGCGGAAACTAGTGTGATGTGAGTTGACTGGATGCAGCCTTTAAAATACTTGCCGTCCTTCAGAAGAAGTGCTTTGCAGCGAAAAACACTAACACACAATACTGAACCAGGCGAAGTAGAACGTTATGACGACCGGATGTTCGACATACGCCAAAATGTGGAACGATGACACAAATATTAATGGCCCATTGTTACGCGCTCGACACAATGAATCCGGAAACACCGTGGAAAATATTGGAATCGGTCGGTATCACCACAAAGTCAACCGGGTCTCCGAGATCTCACCATGCGGCGACCGCAGTACGCAGTACGTTTGCCGGGGGATCGTCACTTGGCCGGAATTTTTACAGGGCCGCTTACTGTACCCTATACTATACAACATTGCGGTTGATTGGATAAAGTGTCAAGCGGTCAGTACACCCCAACACGATAGAGGCTCGAAGGAATGTGTCGATCACGGACTCGAGGTTCGCAGATAATAGTTGTTCTCACTTAGGATCACCAGTCGACAGTAGGTTCTCCATGGAATCCGCTATGGCAAAACTTTGTCCGTCCTCGTTCAGACACCAAGGTCACTTCTCCACCAGCACCCATATCGAACGGAATACTTCATCGTCACCATTATCATGGGCAGCATTAACGGTCTGCGGTCAGCACACCGCTGAAGCAATCACCCAAGAGTGCCCGAACGTACCGAGTTCGATCCATTTCTACCACCTAATCCAGTCTCCGAAGCGCTAAGCCAGCCTACTTATGGATTCAGATCTCCGGCAACCGCAACAATATCTGACCTTCTAGCTCGCCGAAACAGGGCATTCAGGGCGTCATAAAACGTCTTTGAGGGTGCCAAAGCTACAGTGGGTTGGCACCTAAACAGACAGCGACCAAATTGCCGCTCCTGAGACCCCTTCAAAGATGCTGCCAGACAGACCGCAAAGAGGGGACCATCAACGGGTGTAAACCCAAGCAAGGATACTTTCGCCCGGTAACTTACGACGATATCAAACTCTGCATATCCTGCCGAAGAAGCCTACGGATCACCAGAGATGTGCAACCAAAAGCGAGCGGAGAGTAATGGGGTGGTTAGTTCAAACACTGTAATTGCATCTTGAATTCTTGTTTCTGATACACAGGACATATCAATGTGAGTCAGTCCGGTGTGACAGCGAGATCACATGGTTTTCCTACTTGCTTCAGAGTGCGGACATTGAAGGCAGCCAGAGACATAGAAGAATGGTTTCGAGGTGCCTGAGGATGTGGGTCCCGGATGATGCGCAGATGTTGCTTGCAAAACTTGCAGGACTTGCTTGCAGAACGAACGGATTCATCAGTCCTAGAAGGAGTGCAGCAAGGCAACTCGGTCGATGGCGCCACGCGGTTGTACGTGGGTCGGATACTGCCAGGGTGCTCACAACCAGACGGTATGACGACCAGGGTCCTCAATCAAAGCCCTTAGCTCAAAAGCCCGACCGGAAGATAGCGGTGTTTGGCGGGAAAAGCAAGTGTACTTAAATTTTTATGGAGCAAGTTGCTATACGTGTTCCAAACCCAAACCTAGATGTCCAGGAGACTGGGTTCGTCAGACCTCTACCCATTGACTGATCTGGTATGAGAGACTCTGAGAGTGTCACGCAGACACCACCTAGCATAGCTCAATCACGCTATTACAAGACTGGGTGTGTGTATCAAAAAAGGTGGTGGCTGTATCAGAACCAATTAAGATAGCGGACAGGTTTACCCATCTGATTTGTTGCATTGTCGGACGACAGCATAGCTGAGGAAGCAAATGCTAGAATTGCAAAATCCCGACCTACTTTCCTTCAAATTAAGCACTTCTAAGATGAATGTGATATAAGGCTACCGTGAAAAGGTAGGGCCTACGATGTGACAATGCGTTCAATGCTCCCTTACGAGTTGTGAAACCTGGCTATTGTTGCCTGAAGATAGAGGACTTTTTGTGTTCGACCATCGGTATCTTTGACGTACTGTACACGTATCATGGGTATACCGCGTTAGCAATGTTGTAGTGTGACGAATGATTTTTGGTGAGAAATCAGCTGCACCAGCCACACTCACGTGATCATTTTCTACGTGCATCAGCTGAATGACGCCTCACTGTGCCCCTTTTGCTGGGGAGGGTTCTGTATAAAAGATGACCCAATGTGGGACCAACAAAGAACCGGAGGAAAAGTATGGAGAGCATGGCAAAAAGTCATGGCTGCACTGGAGCATGTCGTCTGTCAGATTAGGGTGTAGCCACCCCGTCACCCACACACTTGACTGTTCAGCTCACAGTCGCTCACTGGATCACAAGGCTTGTCTTTTTGTTCATACTCAAGCCACGTCACACCAAGCTGACTCACCGGACATCGATTGTCTGTACCGTCTAGTGAGCGTAGCAACCACTCATGTGCTGACGCGCCCACGTATACGCAAACGGATCTGCTTATAGGGAAACCGAACACAGCAGCACACAGACTCGCGCGCGCACGTAGAGCAAGGAGCCAGCCAAACAATCCAAGTCCACGGACAACTATGGAGTACGTGTAGCAGTCGCACTGCGGAGAAAAACACGTTCCCGCGGTCTGGACTTCCACCAAGGATATCTCACATACGATAAGTTCCCTGTTGACTTGCTCCACATTCTATATTGCCTTTATTTTATACATGCTGCAAATCTCTTCTGTAAACTACTGTCAACCACAGTAAAGACTGTTATTAGTGCACATACACCTTCTGAGCTGTGTTATAGCCACCCTCACCTGTGCACCAATAAGGGTATCGGGGACCCGCGGCATCCACAGCTGGAGATACTAGATGACATGGAGATAACATGTAATTCGAGGTGAGGCTGCATCTCTTGTTCCAAACCATTGACTTCTTGTTGGTTTCTAAGTTATGTTTTTCTGCACCCACTCTATCCTACGTTACAAGCTGACATAAGCTGCGACTCAAAGCATCGTTTGTGCGTACACGGTCCACGGTTGTCTAACCACTGAACTAGGGTCAGAAATTAGGTTGCAACGATTGGCTCTATGTAGCAACTATGTATTCAGAAAATTTGCATAGATTCCGATTACGCTTCACAAAGACTTGCTTCTAGAGTAGAATATTGTTCTCACCTTCGAATTGATTGATTTCAACAAGCTCTGGCTTAAAATACTGAAATGAGATCCAAACCGCGCATAATATCGTTCAGAGATCAGCCAAATAAAATAGTCTTGACAATCATCTCTGACTGTCTGAAAGCCGAAACACAAGTGACTTTTTCCGGGGGCGAAATTGCTCAGGAGGGTTAGATGACTCAGTGGATGGAGCGCGAATTTACTAAACTGAAGGTCCGTGGTTCGAATCCGATCTCAACATCTCGAGTTATCCTGTCTACGCTTGGACTACCTGACAGTATTCCAGCTCTCCTGCTTCCTTCGTATGGCATGGCAGTTAGGCACCGAAAGGGTGTTACAGTTGGACGATTATTATTATTAGTAGTAGTAGTAGTATTTTTTGTGAGATCAAAATAACTGAGTCCACTTTTTCCATTGTCACGGTACAGGCAGGAGATATGTACCACCCAAATTCCTTACATCAAGCGGTGTTAACCAAAGCGGCCTGGTTTCACTCATTCATTGTGACAGTGTTGAGGATGTGACAGTGTAATGATACCCGCTTATCGAGAAATACAATCACTTGCAAATGAATTTGGTTTTCACGAGACCCTACTGAATCTCGCGTTTATGATATTCTACAACTGAATGTGCTGCACACAGGCCGCCTCATGTTTCAGTTGGCACGATAGTCGAGATATCGCAGTATATTTTTATAAAGAAAAGTACTCACAAGGTCGGAGAGTTTTCAGCAACCTTGTGAGTAGTTTCCTCAAGGAAGATACCTGCTCATGTTTACCAACTGCAGTCAAATCGCTCTGGGTTCGTTTGGGTCCAAGTGAAATAGCTCTTCTAAGATCAAACTTTATGTAGATTGAGAGAATCCTGATTGGCGTGGAGAGCTGTACCACACTTTTTGGAACAGACCTCACATCCGAAAGGTTTGGTAGTACTACAAATCCGAATACAACGCCCGAAAACTAGCAAACAATTAGATGTTACCGACAAGTCTGCTTATTTTGACTGCCATTTTAGTCCCTGTGGCTTGGAAAAAAGAAGCTACTTAATATTGATGGCTAGGGTGGATTTTTCTGTTCTTCGTCAGCGTAGAATCGACTTGCCTTTCAAGGGTTATAACGCTTAAGTGTACTCAAGCCGACCGAATGCATCACAGACTATGTCAGTTCAAGTAAAAGCAGACAATGACCATCGGCGTTGCCGACTGTCTTTTAGATCTGATGAAGACAATGGAGCCAGTAAAGCTGAGTTCCGTCAGACGGTTTACGGACGGTTAACTCGCTCTTGAAGGGTAAGCTAGTTACTTTCTAACGGCTACATCGGTTGGTTCACGTATTTCAAGCGCTAAACCACAACCTGCCTCACAGAGTCACTTTGCCAAAACATGCGGAAAATGGAAAAGGACGGATAATAACCTGCAACAAGGTGGGAAAGCCACGACCAATGAAATGAATGACGGTAGCGACTGAGGGCTTTCTAAGTGTGGACCCTAAGATGAGACACATAAATAAATAGGAACCCTGAAACACGTGGGGCAATGGCATAGTCCGCGATTCACACCTAAAGATTTCAGTGTGTAGGCACCATGCCAGTCACCGAGAACATATGCACTTTTTAAATAAAACTAACGCTTCCCATCAAAAAGGTCTGCAACAGACTGGCGCGCGCCATTGTCTTCAATGAGTAGCGATCCACATTCCCTACCCTTTCATCGTCGGTGAACGAACTGCGAAGCTGAAGCCGCTGTAATTATGGACGATGTTTACGGATGGCGGACGTTAACATATGAGTGGTTAATTTGCCCATCCAACTGGATCCAGGTCCCGACAGTAGACGGTACTCCGCTCCAACAAACGAAAATCTATCCCCTGTCCAGTGGGATTAGCAAGTTAAGCAGGGAACCAGACTCCTTCTAGGGCTTTCTAAGTGTGGACCCTAAGATGAGACACATAAATAAATAGGAACCCTGAAACACGTGGGGCAATGGCATAGTCCGCGATTCACACCTAAAGATTTCAGTGTGTAGGCACCATGCCAGTCACCGAGAACATATGCACTTTTTAAATAAAACTAACGCTTCCCATCAAAAAGGTCTGCAACAGACTGGCGCGCGCCATTGTCTTCAATGAGTAGCGATCCACATTCCCTACCCTTTCATCGTCGGTGAACGAACTGCGAAGCTGAAGCCGCTGTAATTATGGACGATGTTTACGGATGGCGGACGTTAACATATGAGTGGTTAATTTGCCCATCCAACTGGATCCAGGTCCCGACAGTAGACGGTACTCCGCTCCAACAAACGAAAATCTATCCCCTGTCCAGTGGGATTAGCAAGGTCAGCAGGGAACCAGACTCCTTCTTTTACTTTCAACTGGGGTGAGGTCATGTGCAAATCTCAAGAATAACGTCCGAAGATAAGCACTGCAGAAGTGTGCAACTAATTTTTTTCGAACAGAATGTCGAGCAAAAGCGGTCACTGCAACAGCGAACTCACCATTACAGCGAGGTAATGCCGATCTGGATAGGGTAACGGCAAATCTCCGTGGAAGAGATGAGCCTGGATTTTCATATAACACTCTAGGTATTCGGGATGGAATCCCATAATGTAAATGTAATTTTCAAGTCTCCCCCATTGAAACCAGTATTCGCGGAACAAAGCGTAGGTCTGAAAACAGAACAAAGAAACATGTGCGTTAAAATGAACGGAAACCTGAAGTTAGTAACTTTATCAATGTCATCAATATCAGTATCATCGCTTTTTCATACCATTTCATAACAGTGGAGCCACACACCACGGTAAGATACCGAGAAGCCAACCCAAGTCCTTCCATACCCCTTACTGTTGCAGCCCCATACCCCAAAAGAATACACTACCAGGACAAGCTGAAACCGTACCTATCTTGGAGACGCGTTCGGTCGGCCGGGATGAGATCAGGTAAAGCCACGAGGTGTCAAAAGGTCTTTACTGAGAACACACTTCTGTGCCAGTCAAATGAGATAAGGCTAGTAAAAGTGGTTTAAAAACCTTACTGTCCACCGTTTGCACACACTGATAAGCATCAAGCTATAAACCACTACAAAGGGACACATACGTTTTTACTGCGGGTATAGGTCTCCACCGTTACGCGGTGAACGTTCATGTTATTTGACAATCGTGATGTGTCCGGTCAAAGTAAATTGGCCCTCTGACGCACCCCAGCATTTTCCGAAGAATGGGCTGTTTCCATTTCGTTGCGGTGGCACTGCGCACAGTACTCACTCCATTGCTGAAGAATTTAGCCATGGATTCGTGTGTGTCAAGGCGGCTTCACTTGAAGGTGGACAAAGAACTGGTTTATCAGATGAGTTCACACCTTCGACGCTCGTCGCGAGAGCATGACGTTATATTGCCTTACGAATCAGAAATGAAGCCTCTACGAAAATTTTCGGTTCGACTATCGGTGTCTCCGGAGCGGGACATACGCTTAGCAAGACCTAGGCAAGCTAGATGGTTGTAGGGAGAGGACTAATTACGCTTTGTGAGCTACGTTGTTCACTCGGCACGCCAGTGGGTCGTCACTCTCGGAAAGCCCTTTTTACCAGCTTTTGTGAGGAGTGAAAATGACCAAGGGCGGACAGTCTGGCAACCAAGTATGGAGGTCCAAACCAATAAACTCAGTCCGGTTGACAACTGTCCTTCCTCTGAGTAGGGACCTTGGAACTCGACACATCAACACTTGAAGACACTGGCTGACATGGCTCAACCACGCAGTCAGTGGTGCTCCTTCAGCAAAGTTGTAGTCTTCGATTTCCTACCTCATCAGTAAGGTAAAATATCTCAACCTATTAGGCTATAATCTCTAAAGCCTAGCTACTCCAGTCCTGGTCCCTAATTTCTTAGTACGCAAAACTTGGACCAAACCCTTTTCGATTACGTTTTACAGCTGATCAACTGAAATGAACTGACAAGACAGTAATATATCAAATACCAGAGTGACTGTGACAAGATCTGAAAGTGGGTACAATTAATAGGTATGAATGACAGGGAAAAACGAAGGCATGAAGATACACAATTGACGTAATCCCGAATCGAAATTCACCGTGATACTGAGAATAAAATCGATACCATAATGAAAT
Organism: Opisthorchis viverrini; assembly: GCF_000715545.1. NCBI lineage: Eukaryota > Metazoa > Platyhelminthes > Trematoda > Opisthorchiida > Opisthorchiidae > Opisthorchis > Opisthorchis viverrini. The sequence continues at coordinate 252,994 of NW_008751703.1, read as the reverse complement.
GTGACAAGTCGACGATGAGAAAATGGTTGAGTAGTGTCGGTACACGGCGAGACAACAATGAGGTGACCGATCTTTACATACGGTCCAGGATTGAGAAAGGTGGAAGAGATCCCAACCCTGATGTGAAAACAGTACCACGGGAAGGTGGAGCGGAGATTTGTGCTGCACAGAGTTAAGAGATAAAGTAACTGAGAAGAGAACTCATCCTGTTGGACGCATATAAGGTACTGTTTAAGGTAGCAGACTTGGCGAGGTCATCAGTAAAACCTAGACCTAGTGCGGTGAAGGAAGAGTAAAATGCAGTTAAGACCGACAAAATCTGGGAGGTTCGAAGAAGTTCGCTGAGCTGTGAGGATGTAGAGGCTGAATATCGTAATGCATTCAAGAACCTGGTCGCGAATTTCAGGGAAAACAGTACTCGCAGAACTGATCGTTAATACTAATACTTATACCACTAATAATAATAATCGTTTAATTGTGGGTGCACAGTATCAGGTCAACTCGAAGATAGCATGAAATGTGAAAAACCCTCGCGTTACCCAAGCCAGGAAGAGTGGGAAAGCCAAGGTTCGGTTTGAACCGCGTATCTCAATCGTTGGGGTATTTCAAGCTCTAAGCTGTCGCGTTCGCACTGGGTATTTCGGAATCTAGAGTGCTGGTGTGGCTACGATGAAGATGTAGGGAAACACTGAGATAAATGGACCGTTGTTGTATAAGGAAAACAAGGTTGCAGGAAAGAGCCTTGAGGAAATCCGTCTTGATTTTGTGGGCCATGAAAACAATCCTATCGAGAAGCATGCTCAAAAGTTTGTAGTTCAACTGACCTATCTCGCGTGCAGTGTATAAATCGGAAAACTTGTAAGATCACCATGCCGCACTCAATCAAAAGTCTCCGTGGCAACGATTGATATCGACTGTCTCTCCAAAATTTTCCAAAGTGAGATTACAGGCATGACTTATATACCTCCTCAACCCACACAGAGCGGTTGCGTGTGAACTCGTGTTGGTTGTTGTTCAGTAAGATGACAACACAGCAGCCTTTATGCTAGAAAAGAATACATTATCCTGGATGAAACGGTGGTGAAAATGAAAAGAGGCTTAGTAGGGCCTCAGGGGTACCGATATTTGACAGTGGAGGGAACCTGAGTTAGCTCTGAGCAAAAGGGAAGAGCCATAGGAAAGGACACAATCAAGAATAAAGCGATAGTGATCAATTCTGATGTAGCTTCCTGAAAAACCGGGAGGAATATCACAAGGACCGATATTTGGGAACGTTGGGGAGTGAGTTAACAGACGTTTGACTTGACAGGATGAGGATATGGTGAGAGTTCATGAGTTCAGCTTAGGAACACCTTGAGCAGCAAATGTGCGGAGGTAAAGAAAGTGCAAGAATTACGGCTAAATGATTCGGCCAGGTTGCGGAATAAACGGCTCTTAGTAGCCGAATGCGGTTGTTGATCACAGTCTCGGTGGACGACTTTATCATTCGCTCTGTCGACATTATTTGAGGTGTTGTAAAACGTGTAAGCAGAGTGGGTGAATCAGAGACGGCTACTTATCCAGAATATAGGCACGAGAATCTCATGAGCAACAACACAGAAATACGTGTGGCGAAATGCTCTCGACAGTGTTTGTCTGGTTTGGATAAAATCGTCCTGAATAAGAGCACTACACTTTTCCGAGCTTCTCAGACCTCACAGAAAATGTCGATGAGCCATTCGAGGTAATTTTTCTAGAATACAAGGATAATACACACATCCGCTCTAAGACGTTGGAGAAGCACTGCCAAGACAAACAGTAAGTGTCATGATTTTTATGTGCTTATTATTATGCTTACCATATATTATCGTACTGAACCTTTGTATGTACATTTCAGCTCATGCACGCTTGTTCTTAGACAAGTAAAACGTTGCCTATCCTCGAAAACTCGAACTCTGATCTAACTCGTCCTCGGACACATTCTGAACGTCTCAATTTACTTGTCTAAGAACACAATGGACCCACAACTACGACCTCCGTTCTTCAATGCTGACCTTAACTCCGTAGATATAGCAAAATGCCCGAATAACTGGTTTCGTACCTTCGAAACTTATCTGAAAACTGTCGAGTCTTCTAAACCCGACAAAATTGAAACTCTCATCCACTTTGTGGATCTGCTAGTATACGATCAAAATGCTAATCACACCGACTATGAATCTGCAATCGACACGTTACAAAAATTATGTCCGTCCAAAAAATGTCATTTATGCACGCTACCTGCTGCAAGTAGGAGGATGGACAGGATATTGATCAGTTCGTACGAAAACTGAAATCACCAGCCAAAGACTGTGAGTTTAAATCGGTATCTGGTATACGATCAAATGCTAATCACACCGACTATGAATCTGCAATCGACACGTTACAAAAATTATGTCCGTCCAAAAAATGTCATTTATGCACGCTACCTGCTGCAAGTAGGAGGATGGACAGGATATTGATCAGTTCGTACGAAAACTGAAATCACCAGCCAAAGACTGTGAGTTTAAATCGGTATCTGCAACTGAATGTCAAGATGGGTGCGTACGTGATGCTATAACTAACGGCCTGTCATCCACTTCCATCCGCGAGAAACTTCTAACACGGAGCGAACTCACTCTGGACCAAGCATATCAGCTTGCTAGAACCCTCGAATTGGCTCACAAACAGTCATAGTCATATGTTAGTAACGAACCTATATCCTGTCTTACAATTCCACCCATTTCACAGAATCCCGAACTGCGTGTCGATCCGACCACTGCTGATGTAAAATCCATTCAAACATGTTATTTCTGCGGTTATGATACATATCCTCATCCAAAGTGTCCCGCTCGAGAAGCTGTCTGTAATCTTTGTGGTAAACGCGGTCACTTCCGCCGCGTGCGCCGTTCAAGAAATACCACCAAGTTCCACACAAGTTGTACAACGCCGTGTCACCACAAATTTCACTTGATCATATTTAAAACCTTAGGGTGAAAAAACGTGATATGGGGAAGAAGTCTGGTCATAGTCTAACGCACTCTAAAGTCCGTACAACTTCGAGCGTTCAATCGAACAAGCCGGAAAGAAACGAACGCAACTGACACCGGATATGGTGTCAATCGCGCCATCAATGACGCTCATGCATCCAAGCTATTGCTTTCAGTGCGTGCATCCTTTTCCTCCTTTCACTTGACAGTCCACCGACAGTGCTGGATTTATGCACCAATTTATCAGCTCCCGTCTGCAATGCGCAGCTACCTACCCCTCCCCACAAATCATCGGTGAACGAAACTGCGGCAGCTACAACCACTGTACGACAAGTACGCGGTTATTACAGCTGACAATGATGATGATGATGATACCGGTTACGCGGCATTTCTAACAGTCTCGGTCGAGCACAAGGGGGTATAAATGAGACCCCATCAGGGAAGACAGCGGGAGCACGATGGCTCAGTGGTTACAACCCGGGTTCACTGACCTGAAGGTCCGTGGTTCGAACCCATCTCGACTTCTCCTGTCTAGGCTTGGGAAACCTGGCAGCATTCAAGCCCCCATGCTTCCTTGTGGTGACATGGCAGATAGGCACCGCAAGAATACGGAAGCTGAACGCCTTTTTATTAGAAGCACTTACAACCATGCAATCCTTCGTAATCTCTCTCCGGCCCTTCTATCAAGTCACACTTTGCTCATCTCGCAGTTTGCGCAATCGACGATCACCCATCTGGAAAGATGCCGTTTCTGCATGCGTAACACATGCTGATTTGTGGAGACAGGAAGCGTCGCGTGACAGCGGTCGCAGTGGAACCTTTTTGCTTCGCTGAAGAACTCCTCAGTCCTCTGGGTCAGACAAACACCGTGAAGTACAAGGGCCTCCCCTTTACTTTCGGGAAGAAAGGAGTCTGCAAACACTGACATCAGCTGTTCAAACTGTTAATGGACTGGAACTCCATAAGGTCGCAGTCAGTGATTAGTGTTTGCTTGCCACTGTGAGCTCTCTGCGTACTTACGACACTTTTATGCGTGGTATACGCCGTTGAGTGTACATTCTTGTCAGTGAATCTCACACTAGAACCAGTACTGTAGCGGTTGCCCATCTGGTTAGTGCATCCACATCCACTATCTCGTGCTTTGTTTTGTTCCACATCCCACAACGTGCACCACCAGACAAGACGTGACTTGTATGGATTGATGACAGCGCCTAGATGATCCCTCTCTAAAGAGAGGAGTATTTGTAACGCTTACCCTTTGCTTAATTACTCCTCTAATCAATTTACCACCGGTACCTACTACCCCCC
>NW_008751703.1:241794-248369 GCF_000715545.1 Opisthorchis viverrini | reverse complement strand
CTCTAAGCTGTCGCGTTCGCACTGGGTATTTCGGAATCTAGAGTGCTGGTGTGGCTACGATGAAGATGTAGGGAAACACTGAGATAAATGGACCGTTGTTGTATAAGGAAAACAAGGTTGCAGGAAAGAGCCTTGAGGAAATCCGTCTTGATTTTGTGGGCCATGAAAACAATCCTATCGAGAAGCATGCTCAAAAGTTTGTAGTTCAACTGACCTATCTCGCGTGCAGTGTATAAATCGGAAAACTTGTAAGATCACCATGCCGCACTCAATCAAAAGTCTCCGTGGCAACGATTGATATCGACTGTCTCTCCAAAATTTTCCAAAGTGAGATTACAGGCATGACTTATATACCTCCTCAACCCACACAGAGCGGTTGCGTGTGAACTCGTGTTGGTTGTTGTTCAGTAAGATGACAACACAGCAGCCTTTATGCTAGAAAAGAATACATTATCCTGGATGAAACGGTGGTGAAAATGAAAAGAGGCTTAGTAGGGCCTCAGGGGTACCGATATTTGACAGTGGAGGGAACCTGAGTTAGCTCTGAGCAAAAGGGAAGAGCCATAGGAAAGGACACAATCAAGAATAAAGCGATAGTGATCAATTCTGATGTAGCTTCCTGAAAAACCGGGAGGAATATCACAAGGACCGATATTTGGGAACGTTGGGGAGTGAGTTAACAGACGTTTGACTTGACAGGATGAGGATATGGTGAGAGTTCATGAGTTCAGCTTAGGAACACCTTGAGCAGCAAATGTGCGGAGGTAAAGAAAGTGCAAGAATTACGGCTAAATGATTCGGCCAGGTTGCGGAATAAACGGCTCTTAGTAGCCGAATGCGGTTGTTGATCACAGTCTCGGTGGACGACTTTATCATTCGCTCTGTCGACATTATTTGAGGTGTTGTAAAACGTGTAAGCAGAGTGGGTGAATCAGAGACGGCTACTTATCCAGAATATAGGCACGAGAATCTCATGAGCAACAACACAGAAATACGTGTGGCGAAATGCTCTCGACAGTGTTTGTCTGGTTTGGATAAAATCGTCCTGAATAAGAGCACTACACTTTTCCGAGCTTCTCAGACCTCACAGAAAATGTCGATGAGCCATTCGAGGTAATTTTTCTAGAATACAAGGATAATACACACATCCGCTCTAAGACGTTGGAGAAGCACTGCCAAGACAAACAGTAAGTGTCATGATTTTTATGTGCTTATTATTATGCTTACCATATATTATCGTACTGAACCTTTGTATGTACATTTCAGCTCATGCACGCTTGTTCTTAGACAAGTAAAACGTTGCCTATCCTCGAAAACTCGAACTCTGATCTAACTCGTCCTCGGACACATTCTGAACGTCTCAATTTACTTGTCTAAGAACACAATGGACCCACAACTACGACCTCCGTTCTTCAATGCTGACCTTAACTCCGTAGATATAGCAAAATGCCCGAATAACTGGTTTCGTACCTTCGAAACTTATCTGAAAACTGTCGAGTCTTCTAAACCCGACAAAATTGAAACTCTCATCCACTTTGTGGATCTGCTAGTATACGATCAAAATGCTAATCACACCGACTATGAATCTGCAATCGACACGTTACAAAAATTATGTCCGTCCAAAAAATGTCATTTATGCACGCTACCTGCTGCAAGTAGGAGGATGGACAGGATATTGATCAGTTCGTACGAAAACTGAAATCACCAGCCAAAGACTGTGAGTTTAAATCGGTATCTGCAACTGAATGTCAAGATGGGTGCGTACGTGATGCTATAACTAACGGCCTGTCATCCACTTCCATCCGCGAGAAACTTCTAACACGGAGCGAACTCACTCTGGACCAAGCATATCAGCTTGCTAGAACCCTCGAATTGGCTCACAAACAGTCATAGTCATATGTTAGTAACGAACCTATATCCTGTCTTACAATTCCACCCATTTCACAGAATCCCGAACTGCGTGTCGATCCGACCACTGCTGATGTAAAATCCATTCAAACATGTTATTTCTGCGGTTATGATACATATCCTCATCCAAAGTGTCCCGCTCGAGAAGCTGTCTGTAATCTTTGTGGTAAACGCGGTCACTTCCGCCGCGTGCGCCGTTCAAGAAATACCACCAAGTTCCACACAAGTTGTACAACGCCGTGTCACCACAAATTTCACTTGATCATATTTAAAACCTTAGGGTGAAAAAACGTGATATGGGGAAGAAGTCTGGTCATAGTCTAACGCACTCTAAAGTCCGTACAACTTCGAGCGTTCAATCGAACAAGCCGGAAAGAAACGAACGCAACTGACACCGGATATGGTGTCAATCGCGCCATCAATGACGCTCATGCATCCAAGCTATTGCTTTCAGTGCATAGCTCCTTTTCCTCCTTTCACTTGACAGTCCACCGACAGTGCTGGATTTATGCACCAATTTATCAGCTCCCGTCTGCAATGCGCAGCTACCTACCCCTCCCCACAAATCATCGGTGAACGAAACTGCGGCAGCTACAACCACTGTACGACAAGTACGCGGTTATTACAGCTGACAATGATGATGATGATGATACCGGTTACGCGGCATTTCTAACAGTCTCGGTCGAGCACAAGGGGGTATAAATGAGACCCCATCAGGGAAGACAGCGGGAGCACGATGGCTCAGTGGTTACAACCCGGGTTCACTGACCTGAAGGTCCGTGGTTCGAACCCATCTCGACTTCTCCTGTATAGGCTTGGGAAACCTGGCAGCATTCAAGCCCCCATGCTTCCTTGTGGTGACATGGCAGATAGGCACCGCAAGAATACGGAAGCTGAACGCCTTTTTATTAGAAGCACTTACAACATGCAATCCCTTCGTAATCTCTCTCCGGCCCTTCTATCAAGTCACACTTTGCTCATCTCGCAGTTTGCGCAATCGACGATCACCCATCTGAGAAGATGCCGTTTCTGCATGCGTAACACATGCTGATTTGTGGAGACAGGAAGCGTCGCGTGACAGCGGTCGCAGTGGAACCTTTTTGCTTCGCTGAAGAACTCCTCAGTCCTCTGGGTCAGACAAACACCGTGAAGTACAAGGGCCTCCCCTTTACTTTCGGGAAGAAAGGAGTCTGCAAACACTGACATCAGCTGTTCAGACAGACTGATGAGATGGCACGCGCCCTATTGGAGCCACTTCAAAGAATGGAGATCATAAGGAACTACTTGATACTCAAGCTGACATATTCGCTCAAGCTAGGCGAAGTTCACCTAACACGTTCAAAAGTTTGAACAGTTACATCAGGCACCCGTGGCTACGTCCAGGCTGATAGGGGACTTAGTATCCCAAGTCTGAATGCAACCATCCGGATGCAGTGGAGACCTCGAATGGAAAAGCTTCTGTCCTTCCAGTGCCGAGTGTTACGTAACGTGGTCAATGATTCCGCATTTGACAAGCTTGTTCAGGATCTCAGCCTTCCGATCTGAGTCCAAGGTGCATGCGTAAACAACAAGAATCGGTGGCTGTTTGGGGCGATAGTCTGCACAACAGCGTTGATAGTCTAGCTTACGAGAGTTAGACACTTCGCCTCTCCCGAATCGATGGCTTATGCTTCCAGAACGAGCGTTTCCTCGGGTATTTATCCGAGGTATTCAGCCCCGGTGCAACCCGCATAGAACCAGAGTTAGGAGCGCCCGGTCTGGACGATCTTCCGTCGAGTAAACTGTGGTCAACCGGAGAGTTCGGTGCATAGTCTGAAGTTGTATCAGAGATCTGAAGAAGTCTCGGGTTCGTTGTCGCAGAGGCCACATCTGATACTAACCAAACATACGATAAAACAGCCCCCACATACGGGATCTAGAATGCAATTTTGCCACCTTAGGTGTCTGAAACGCAACCCGAGCCATTGAGATTCGTGTACTGACCGCATCTATCACACTACAATCAGAACTAATACAACTTCCGAGATACGTAAACTGCTCCACAACTTCGAGTGCCTTTTCTGCATTGTAAGTGGCGTGTTCACTTACTACACGTCCAAGAGTATGACCTTATACTTTGTTGGATGCAAAGTGCATGCCAAAGGATGAGATGATTGATCAGTTCATCGAATACACGTCTTCTTGTCCCCTTCGAAGACGAGGACGATCTTGTCAGCATATTCCAGATCGGTGTGTTTTGTGGCAGCAGCTATTTGGACACCGGCGTTCGTCTCTCCAATAAAATCCAAATGAGTGGCAGCGGGTGGCCACAAGAATTGTTACTCGAAGTACTCGGCCCAATGGTCGAGGGGTTCTTTATTCAAGGTGACCGAGCTACTGCGATTAATGCAGTTTCGCTCAAGACCGTTTCAGGTGACTAGTCACACGGATTGCCGTGTACCCTAACAGTATCGGAACGAATTCCGTCCGGTGCTCAGGTGAACCATTTCCACAAATTATTACACAATCCGGACTAGATACAGCTGGTCGTGTCCAGCACTTCCAAATATCGTCTTGCGAATGAATGCAAAGCGTTCGAGACAAATCTAACCACTGAAATCATGTCATCGCGCCTCCCGTTATTGCCAGAACAGTTATTTATTTATTGGCAGAATGATCAGAAGTTCAACGCCTGAAGCAGAGTACGCATATGCATACTGCAGCAAGGCCGCAAGGCTTCCGGTGATCTCGTCAATGTAAAAACGTATGGTCGCTATGAACACACGAAGTCACCGGAAACATGGTTTGATCAGGTCTCACAGCATGACTCTCCAGAAGTATCAACGGGCAGATATTAGAACACATGAAAAGTCGACGTTAAAGAAACTGAACCCGTGAGGTAGTGATTGGTAGAAAACATCCCTCAGCGACAGCACGCTTCTGGTTCCCAATTGACGTGCAACCAGAGGAAAGCACGAAGGCTGGGATACTGTCAAGCTGCCCAAGCCTAGACAGGGGAAGTCGAGAGGCAGGGGTCGGATTCGAACCACGGATATTCCGGTAGAACCTTCCATTATTTTATCGCCACCGATACCAATCGGCACTGAGCCAACCTGTCCAAGATTTTCACAGTTAGTTTCCGAGAACCAACTTTCTATTGCATGCAATGCGACACATCGGATGACGTAACAGCGGACTTACTTCCTACAGGAGAAACTGCTGCACATTTCCACATCTACGTCACAATAAACAACTGCACGCGCAATTCGTGGCGCTATATGCAGTTTGGGTTGAGCCGGATATGTAAGTAGTTTAACGTCCTGTGTCCGGTGCACATCTGAGAAAATGAGCACAGATGGTTACCAAAGGTGGACAGTTATGAAGCCACAAGCAGCATATACCCAACGCGGTCCGGTGGCCAGCACGATTCACAAGACCCACAGTCACAGGTACCCAAGGTTAGCTACTCACGGTTAGCGTGGGTAATAATAGACTATTGCTGAAAGCTACTGCTTGGTCAGCGTTGTCATTAGTCAGCTTGGTCTGTGCAGCGATGCACGATACACTATCTCTTCTTAAACATGTTCAAGACATACGTCGAATACATGAACCCGCAACCAAAGGTAATTTGAAAACCGCGACCTCGGAACGAAACAACTCTGAATCATAATTTACAGTGAGCGATGCAGAAGTTGCACATAGTTGAGGTTTAATAAGGTGAAACTGTAAGTCTCCAATTAAGCAAAGTATAAGTGAAAAAACTTAGTGGTTTATCAACTCACTGTGTAGAAAGGTTCACCTTCCGTTGGTTCATCCCGGATGCATTCAATGTGCGGAATCTACAACGGTATCGATTACCCAGAGGTAAGGTACCTGCTCCATGCTTATGGAAAAACTAGGAGACTGGAGCTGGATGTGGGGTACACGGAACCCTTTCTTTGTCTATCGGTGAACAATTAGGCTGAATTTCTTTTTCACCTTCAGATCCGACAGTATATCCTTGGCCGTAGACCGAATATCAGCAGACGGCCCTGTATAGGATATTCGAATAAGGTCAGGTATCTGCTCCCTTATAAGGCCATGCATGGACGTATCCAACGTCGCCCCTCCTGTATCATCCGCCACAGACTCCAGAAACCCAGCAACAGCGGGGCTCCCGAAGCCAAAATACCATGAATCAAATGTCCTCTGGAGCGTCTGAAGGTCCTCAAGTCGGATAACATCATCACGTTGCCAAAACCCTTGAAGCAGATTCAGGGAATCACCTGTCCTCTGAAAAAGAGCCAAGCTGTGCACTGGGCAAACGGTTCCCATTGTTTTCATTTACGCAACCACCGAAGGAACAAGAATACAAGACACTCAGATCGAGACTAGAGAGAAAACCCCGACCACGAGAAAATGTGTGGCGGGTCAGCTTGAAAAGCGCGTCAAGGTTAACGGGTGTTCAGGATATTCACGGATCCACAGATTGATACACAGGGTCGAGGCTTTTGAATACAAGACCTCAGATCGAGACTAGAGAGAAAACCCCGACCACGAGAAAATGTGTGGCGGGTCAGCTTGAAAAGCGCGTCAAGGTTAACCGGTGTTCAGGATATTCACGGATCCACAGATTGATACACAGGGTCGAGGCTTTTGCCCAAGATTCCCGGGTCGGTTCTGTTCTTGTCGGTCAGTGGCTGTCGTTC
>NW_008751703.1:238652-239390 GCF_000715545.1 Opisthorchis viverrini | reverse complement strand
TATCGAGATCTCCGCGTCAGAGACATCTGGTGTGAGCCAGGTTTTTGTGAATGCGATTATGGACGGTTTTTCAAAGCAAGCTGACTGTTTGACATCGCCGAGTTTGTTGAAAAGGCTGAGGCAGTTTGTGTACAAGCATTTCAACACTGCCTCTGCTTCCTCCGAGGGTGAGGAGCCGAAAGTTGAGTGACCAGGCTGGTTAAGAGACTTAATAGTTGTGCACCAGGTTTGATTCTGAGTCCAAGGCTCCAAGGGGGCCTCTGTAGCGATGTCTGCTTCCGGGCATTGTGGTTTCTGGCGGTGCTTTTCGTCTGCGAGGTCTTTTTTGGTTCCGTGAGAGCTCGGGTTGCTCGGGCTTTTTGGCTCTCGAGGACGGAGTTTTTTCCCCATGGGCGAAAATTTCGACTGATGCTGTTTGAAGCTCTTTTAGCATCCGTTTTTGGTCGACCAGATTTGCTGTTGATCAAAGGTTTGCTGCAAGCTTTCGCCTTTCTCGATCCTTGGGCGTTTTGGCGGGGTTTAACCGGAAGAGTGCCTCTCCGAGGCCATGAGCGCTGGGTGGTGGCACCAAGAATTAATGATTTTGTTGGCGTTCCCAAAAGGCTCGTTTTTGCGGAGGACTGCACCTTAAATCCAGCCAGCAGTTTTCTTATCTGGCGAACTTTTTGTGGCTTGTTTTGCTGCAGTCGCTCTTCTTTCGTGTTTGTGTGGACACCCGATCCGCCGGCGATCAGCGTG
>NW_008751703.1:211539-237392 GCF_000715545.1 Opisthorchis viverrini | reverse complement strand
TTTCGAACGTACCGCGCGACAGCCGAGGTCACTCCCAAGGTCACTCGTGGGCAGCAGTGGTTTTCCGGTCATATCAACCGACTGAGCCTTTGAATTAGTCGGACCTCATGCTCATTGTTCCCTACAAATTGCGAAAGAAACCTGTTATCATTATTTCATCGAATACTCCTCACTGTTCATAACGGTGTCCCCATTTCGCGGAATCCCCACCAGCCGGAAACATCACAGTCACATGCCCCATTCTGACAGTAAACGCATGGTCATGCCCGAAGGTGTGCCACCCACAAGTTGGGAAATAAACATTATTATTATAAGCGTTGATAGCTCCACGCAGTTTGGGCGCTGCTTGCATTTGGGGTTTGCCTCCTCCAGGGCATTCCTGCATTTGGTCAGCGAGAGGCCTGTGGTGGTCGAATAAAAACTGCTATCCGGAGAAGCAGCTGCTTTCGTCGGCCTGCTTTCGGGAGCGCAAGGGGACATGAACACAATCGGCTTGTTCATGAGTTTGGGGTCGGCTGAATTGGTGCCCGGCGGAAGCCTGTTTCGTGCTTCCACCCTTGACATGCTATGACCAAGCTTTCGCGTGTCAGGAGGACGATCATCAGATAGATGCCTGATCATTGGGTTGGCCTTTTGAATTCTGACAGCCCGCTCCAAGATCTCCTGTACGTCAGATGGGGAAGAAAGAATAACTGGAAGTCCAAGACGTCGCTTACTTCCCTTCTGGCGTAGCCACAGTACCCACTGATTCACGGATCAATGCAAAGAACCGATGCTTTTGTCCAATTTTGTGAGTCAGAATTACTCTTGGCGTTCAACAGAACTGACGTAATTGAATAGGCATTGTTTTTTTATTTCTCACAGTTTGTTGGAATATTCGTCATCATGTTGACACACACAATGGATTATCTGAAAGGGGCTCAAGGTGCCCTATCAGCACCTATCAGCAAAGATTGTTCCACATGCCACCGACCCAAAATAAGGAAGAATATTTTTGAAATTTGTGTTGAAAGCATTCATATTGTGCAGTGGTTCATGGACATACCCCTATATTGTGGCGTTTTGTACCTTTATTTTACTTCCATTATAACACTACGTATTTCATCAATTGCATAATCGTTTTTTGTTTGAATACGAAAAACTACGAAAACGCGCACCTGTACAATTTCACACAATACGAGTGTGGCCACCTGCTTCGACTCTCCTTTCTGATTTTGCTCGCGCTTGTAGCGGTCATTCGCGAGTCTCATGTACTAACTCTGGTACCAAAACATTTCAGACCATCTTCGGAATCTATTATGTGTGGGAAGACCTCTGGACCAACCTAATTGGCTTATTGTTTATTCTCTGACCTGGGTCAACGACGAATTATTTTAAAGAGAACAATTATTAGTAAGTCTGTTTAATCTGCCCTCTTTATCTTTTTACACCCAACCTAGCGTTATTATTTTTATTTCTTTGCCACACACTCCTGGTAAACTAACTTATTGGGTAGCCAGATCGATACAAGATAATAGACACTTAAAAAAGCCTTTGTTTTTTGTGCTTGCCAAGTTTATATGTGATGACGCTACTGCGACAAAAGATGCAAGACTGCCCATGTTTTCTCCTCCAGCTTAAGCCACAACGATTGGTTCACTACTGCTGCCCCCATTTCTACTTTTCCAGGAAAGTAAATTGTTGGTTTCTTCTGCTTTGCTAAATGTGTTCAAAGGGCATATATTTGTTCTTCCAGTTGAGATTTATTATTTTTGTCCGTAAGTTCATTAGACAGATCTCCGTTTACAACAGCATTGCCCTTTACGAGCCGCTCGATCGTCCTATGGGTTCCCTGTAACCATTTTGCTGACCAATAGATCGAACCGAATTTTTAAAATATGCCGAATTAAAAGTTGCCTTTGGTACGTCTGACGACGCCGTGTTTTAGTGTGGAGAATGCTACAGCAGCTTGCGGAATTAGCCCAACGACGGTCCCGTATACCTAATTGACTGGGACGGGGAACCAAAAGTGGAAGTAAGAAGGCCTTTGCAGAATAGCTATTTATTAGGAAATGCCAACTGACCGGTTACAGACCAATAAACGGAAGCAAAACTCTAATCTGCATCTTAGTTACAAAAACTGGACGTCGACCTTCTCCCGAACGAGTCTTCTTGAACTTTCCTGGAGACTCATTGACTCCACTCACTCGTCGGTCAAATGCAAGCAAATGTTACAAAGTTGCTCCACGAATTCCGCAACAGATCTCCATTTTTAAATAAACGCAAAGCAAAATTCTACGAAAAACACACACTTCTCGCGTGCCCCCCCACCAGTAGTATCACCGTTACATTAGTAGTATCTAAAGTCTATGGGGAACCCCACAGGGATATATATTGTTCCCCGTTTACCTCGCCGAAGCAAGACTACGAATGGCTTACAACCAATGTGATCTTCACGGAGGCGAACACTCGTCAACCTTTGAACAAGACAAACTCGCTCCTGGCGGTGGTTTCAGACGACGTCCGTCCCAGGATCCTTAAAAAGAACGTCATTCACACTCAATCTGAGAAATTGAGCATTGGTTTAAAACTTTTTTCGTTTGTGCCTTTTAGGTGATGCGCAGCCGCTGAACGACAAGCACAAGGTTGACCCGGGAAAATTTGGAGAACGTCTTGATCCTGTTTATCAACCCGTGAAACGAGACCGGTCCCAGTTCAAATCGGGAATCGGAGGCACGCATTCTGGCTGAAGAAGTGAGGAACTGCGAGGCTGTGTATGCACGAGGGTCAGTGATGATTCTTTTAATTACACGCATTAGTATTTAACATGAAGTTGATGGCTTTGGAGCATACGCTTCTGATGGATATTTTAGCAGTATAATAATAGGAGCACCGCAGTCAGTTGCTCTTTAACCCGAAGCTAGCGCTATTTGCGAATCATAGATATACCGTCTTTTAAAAGAATCATGAGCATCAGATTTTGATCGAGACTATTTTCCGAATATTATTCAGAAATTAATACACCCCGGTTCACATTCCATATTGTTAGTATCGCCATGTTATATCTCCCTTTTCATGGTGCAGACACATAACCCTCAGTTTCTCCACTCCACTCTAATTAAGTGACATATTTTGGCGCAAACGCTATTCCCACGTGCAAGATTCACTACTTATTGGAAGCGACCACCGATCTCCTTCATGTGGTTCAGGAGCTGACGGTCCCACATCTCCTACCTACTTACGCGAATGGATCCCCCTGATTTCGAGTATTATTTATTTATTGTGGGACGTTGACTCCTCGGTCTTACTTGGGTGGCATACTTATAAATGCAGTTACACCTAATTAATGAGATCACATTGTCATCAAACAACCCCGGTTATGAGGAACACATAATCCTCATTTTTGCATCTGTAAATCGCTAAATAACATTCTACGCTATGAATTTTCGTGTTAATCGTCTTTAAGGTTATTCTCCGCTGTATTCTCAGAAGACATGCGATACAGATATACAGATAATCAGGTAACACTTCACAAAAAAGAAGCTTAGCGTCTTTTGCTTCATTGTGAAAGTAATTGGACGTGAACAAAGTCTTAAACGCCAACAACGTCCCTGCCAAACAACAGCTTAAGAACACTTGTGGTTACAATAGCAGACGCTGCATGCATTCATTGTATTCTGTTGTCTCCTGGTTTCCAACCATTTCATCACATCGAATTCCTCTGCACGTATGTTCACCTACAGGGCACGCCGATCATTGTAACACGTTGCCTTCTATGTAATGCCTCGACGAAAGGCCAGGATCACCAACATCATCGAAGAGCTCGGAAGCATGTGAATCGTCAAACATTTGCATTCTACGTTTATTAGTCTCAGGTCCACCTACTTCCACATTTGAGGCCATCAGGCTGTAAACCATGAACGTCATTATCTGTCGTAGTGCTATACAGGAGGATTTGCTGTTTTTGAGAACGCTGACACGGACATCTTAAGCAGCATGTCGCTAGTCTTGTGTGTTGGGAGAGAGTCCTTACCGGCCCAGTCTTCTCTGCTTGTGAACCACCCTCATCTTAAGAATGGACTACCGTCCACCCCATAATCAAACCAGAATGTAACCAAAGCGAGTCAAACTACCATCATATCCGTCCTTTAGGTTTCTCAGGGGCCGGTGCAGCAAGCCACCTACATCAAAACTAATACTTCATCTTCTAAGGCCTTACAAGGGCTATCGAGCGGACTTCCATCTTAGCACTTTCTCAGTTTGTGGAAGCTTCCCGGTTAACGGCTTTCTAGCATGCCCAATCAACCAGTCATCCATGGTCGAGTTTTGGGTTCCCTGACGGAAGTGTGACCCAGCTCACAGCTCATCTAACCTCCACCCTTGCATCTGCACCCTTTCTGTTGACTTGTCGTTCTCACTCCTGCTGCATGAACGTACAACGTTGTTCTAGACCCAAGACTTCGGACCGCTTGGAAGTGTTTCGCTATGTAAAAGCCAATCCCTATCTTTTATTCCCCTGCCAATGAAGGACCTCACCCTTCAACCTGGATAATTCAAACGTGACTGCAAAATACTACAGCGCCAATGCTCGTGTTAAAACACCATCGTCGCTCCTTCAAGTTCAGCAACTAGTGCAGCAACGTACTAATGCAAACTACACATGTACAATGGCCTTTGAAACACTCTAGCCACGACCGGAGCCCATGGCCTCAGCGCGGCATGGCACTGACCCAAGTAACTGGTTGGTGAGGAGCAAGTAGCAACATTCAACTTCCGACTATTTTTCTGACTCACTGGCGGTACCGGCTTAGTCTGTTTAAATTGCTGCGGCCCCGTGGCAGATTTATTCACGCTGTCTTCCACCATCTTCCTCATCCCCACTCGAGACACCGATTTTGTCGGCCACGTCGACTTTCATGTGCTTTTCCCGCGTTCTAACGGCACCGCAAACTTCGACCAACATTTCAAGGTACATGGTAGAGAAGTGTATACCTCGGTCAACTGTATGAACTGTGGTTAGAAGCTTCTGTAAAATGTGAGGCGGTTTCCGTCGTTTTCCTTCTGACGGGCGATTACGTTAGTATATTATCGTCCAGGGAGCGCATCTCAAAGGCAGTGGAATCTGTCTTCTACTTGTATCGTTCTACACTTTTTGTATAGTTACCATATATTTACCATATTCATTGTAGTTATTTCTGTCACACAGCTTGAAATCATTTTCAAGTTCCTCGTCTGCTGACTATCAAATCGCCTAAGATGTTATAGCGAACTTCCAACATAAACAGCTCTACTCCTATCTTCAGCACCCATTTTTTCCTAACCTCGTCCCACCTGAACACAGTCGTCTGTTCAACTGCCTTCTATGGATGGACAGACATCCGAAACAAACAACACACTTAAAACTCGATATGAAAAAAAGATTTGCGTGGCTAATTCCTGTGGGGTGCTTCCCCGGCGGTTAAATGACCAAAGGAGTAAAACTCCTTGTAGTTAATAATTAGTGGGATAAACTCAGTGGATGAACTTTCCAGCCACACGTGTGTTAGCCAAAGCTCATGCCGCTCTTCTATCTTTTCCACTATGACTGTGCTGTTTCACTGGTACCTAATCTCCCGTAAGACACGGCAACCGCTATTTTCATATTGCTTACTTTCCAGTGATAAACGTGCACGACCACATACACGCGCAACTCAACTATGAACTCTCCCGCTTAGGGTCAAACTTTTTATTTAAACCTTTGGGCCCGGCAGCTCAGCCAGTGCGTCACCGCAATATACTTTCAGCTCATCTGTACTGAACCGATTGGGTACAGTGCCAGTGGATCTCAACATCCAGGCCTTCGGTCCTCTACCAGTGTATAAACCAATTGAAACCACGGAGACCTTCACTCCGACATGAGTTTACTCACATTGGGCATTATTCTGAATTTTGACAAGTTAATCGGGTCACTCATTGGAGCCTTGAGCAGTCCCCTACCTTCTGTGAGTCCCTACTCACAGTGAAAAGCCGCTAAGCCACTCCTGTAACCAACGAAACGGCTTCGCCATCTACAACTATAGCACGGGTTAGGTAGGTTCAGTGCCATGAACTCTGTCCCCCTGACGTGCTACGCCGTTTTTTCACTTGTGCCTTTCAGGTGAACGACAGACACTGACCGACAACAACGACAAAAGCGACCCGGGGAGCTTGAGAAAAAGCCTTGATCCTGTGTAGCAATCCGTGAATCCGTATTGAATCGATGCAACTGAAAGGATCTAGCCGATACTCAGATCTTCAAGGTGTCAATAAAACCACGGGAGACGGTTTTACATAGGGACTCTCGAACTACTGAGGAGCAATACCTGATTGGGACACTCGTCTTGTGGCGCTTGAACCCTTTCCCCCGGGGTATAGTCGCCTCCGAGGTGGCCCAGTTATTTCTTACGCCCTGCACGAAAAAAGTTAGGCAAAAACGCTATTGAATGCTGACCCGACAAGTACCCGGTGGTCATGGTAAGATCATCTGGATCAGAGTGCAAGAATTAATCAGGCAACAAATTTTATCACCCCTGGTAGATTTTGCGGCTGGTTGTTTCTACTGCAATTACCCATTTCAACGGACTTTCTTTATGTGGGCCCTCGTGCTGTCAAGGTTATTTCAAATTTGTGGGTGCTTTTACACCTTTTTTGCTTGTACCTTTCGAGTAAACGGAAGCCGCTGGAAGAAAAAAAGCAATTCGAGCCAAGAAGCTTCGGTGTAAGTCTCGATCCTGTATATCAACCCATGAATCCGTGACGTCAGTCACCTGAACTTATAGACACTGTCGTTTAAATAGATCGAGAGTGCAATAATGTAAGCGTTGTCATGTGAATTTAATAGGCTCAGCCCACGAAATGCTCAACCAACCCCTATATGTGAAATCATATCGAACAAAATCACAACAGCAAGATCAAGAGGAATATAGGCAAATTAGCCAGCTTTCAAAGGAAGAAGTAGCTAACACAAAAGTGCATGCTTCTCTTTAAATCACTTTAGGGCACACTGCGCTTTCTACACAAGAAGCCGCTATGCGTCCTCTTTCTCGGTCACCCTTGTACTGGCAAAACCTTGTTGGCTAAAAAGTTGAGCGAGAAATGGAAGCTGCAATTTATTAATGGTAAAGTTACAAGTCCAAGTAATTTTGTTCAGCCACCGAACTTATTAATAATCACTTGGATGAAAATGATCAACTGGGTAAGAGTCTCGCAGAAACTCTGGTCTCTGGAGAGGCTTTAGAAGAGGAGGCCGTGTTTTCTATGATTCATCAGAAGCTGACATCGCCAGAGTGTGCTCATTACGGATACGTACTGGATGATCTACCGACTTACGGCAGAACTTACCTAACTACTGAAGAGCAACTGAATTATATTAAGACTCTCAAACTCACGCCAGATGTTATAGTGAGCATTAAAGTAAGTTTTTTCGAAAGCTCATCTGTGAGAATTGTGTTTCACACGTATATCGGTATAACCAGGTCAATTAACCAGCCCACCCCATCCCCAAACTAATTGTCCCAGCACCCTTGGACGAACACAGGTGAACAAAATCTGTGAACGACCTCAAGAGGAATTTTCCATTAAGGTGTCCTAGACTGAAGAAGCAGGGACGAAAAAATCCGGGTTCATCATAAAGACGAAACCCCCCCTAACCGATCTATCGTAAAGCTTAGTCATCGCACTAATCAACAAATAGGGATATCAGACTGAACACCCAGCACTGATCACGTAACTAGTCATAAGGAATCTCACGGACTGGTTCCCTGACTGCCTTAAAACCCAATCAACCTACTTACTTACTCACTTGGCCTGACGAAGCTTTTGTGTCAAAAGCGAAACGTTGGCTAGCAATAAATCCACCGATTGTTTACCAAACCCCTCTGAAACAAAGAGTATCAGTCATGTTCATCACATCATCACATTGATGATATGAAAATGAAAAGTTGCAGGGGCATATTAGGCAACAAGGTAGCGCTTGTGTTCAGCTTCTTCAGAGGTGTTTACATGGAACCAAAGCTCGTGCCTGATATTATCGAACACCTGCCGGTCTGAAAATTTAATCGCTACCACAAAGTCCGAAAAAGTAGCCCGCTTACTCAGTGAGAAAACGGACCATCGAACACAAACAGGAATAATAGTGCGGGAGGTATCAAGGTCCATATTCAGGTTTATGCACGTATAAAGCAGCTAAACTAGGTTGCTATATTATGGGCTTCAGAGATTCACCTCAAAAGTCCGTCTGGAAGGTTTTCTTAGCGACCGTTTTAGAGATACTGTCCTCTTTGGCGCTTAAACTGAGCGAGTATTCTAGATTCAGTGGCATTAGTTCAGAAACCTTCTCGTTCGAATACCACTTCTGTGAGGTCAGGCATACGTCCTTCCAACCCACGAGTAGGATTGTGTTGATGTACATCAGGCTGTTGATATTGACGAGGCAACCCTGCGTGGAATTGGATGCACATAGAAGGTTGTATATGACGTTGCTTCATGAACTTTTGGACTGCATCTAAATTGCACCAGCTTGATTTTTGAATGGCACGTTAATAGTTCACACTCGCATATGGGGAAAAAATGAATAGCAACAAGTGAATAAATTCTCAGAAGTTGAAAACGTGTAAAAGGACTGTACGAAAAATTTTTTTTTGAATTAACATCAGCTTCAGTCTTTCCTTGCGGATCTTATTGACGGTAAACTCATCACATCCTGAATATCGAATGCAAGGGCGCATATTAATTGATCAGTTGCGTTCTTTGACTGTAAAAACTTGGAATGCATCCAGTGCTGATTGGAAAGACGGACATTGTCATCCTTGTAAAACTGACAACCACGTCCCTCACCAAAGTGTCTAGCTCCGGCTTTTTGGAAAGTTTGGTGATGTAATTTTTGGACATCTCCGTTTCAGTGGCAAAAAAAGTAGTACAGAATTACAAATATGGTACTTAGGAAACACTATTAAATTTGCATTGATCGTAAGTGCCGCAGTAGCTGGGATTCAGTTCATCTATAATTTTCCATATTCAGTATTTTTAGAGATTTGTTTGTTGTATGTGTTGAGAAGGGGTTGGGAAGGGACATCGGTGTACACAGAACTGCGCGGATAATCGTCACTTCCCGGTTGTTCAGGCCGAGAACGGGGACTTGGTTGAGGTACCCTACCTTAAGCCTTTGACTTAAATGTCTGACCCAAAAGACATTGGGAGGATGTAGGTCTTTGTTTTCGTACCCCGCTTCTAGCCTCGGACTTAAAAGTCTGACCAGCGGATTGTAGTTTTTTCTTTATGGACCCTGCCAGGAGCCGATGATTCAAGAGTCTGACATGGTCGACTGCAGAGAGTCATCCTAACCAGAGGGCTTAGCGAATAAGATGATACTGCCCTATTCCTGATGCGATGCCTTTTGGACAGCATCGGAACCGTTGGTTTAATAAGTATTTCGACTGTACCAGATAATGCGCCTGCGGTCGTGGTCACCAGTTGGGCAACCGGAGTGTGCGAATTTCAGGTTTCAGATTTTTTAACCTTTCAGGAAGGCAGTATTGCTGCTCCCATAGCTATAAACATGCTGGTTGCCTGGGAAAAACGTTTTATTACCTGTATACTCCTGTTGTAGAGAATATTGGGATTTTACACTCAGACCGCATCGTAGCACAATTATTCGTAGTACGGGGTCTTGCTGCTGCTGGTCTAATTGCTCCTCTTTGGCCTCTCTGGATGGTTGCACCTTGTGAAACCTGCAGAATCATTGCAGCGCTAAAGTCTGACCACCATTTCAAGGTGGCATCCTTAGGCCGGAGAGTTTTGTAGTCGACCTTGTATTCAGAAAATGAATAGGAACTTTGATGAGCTTGACCTGGACAACATTCGGCACATAAGTGCTTCCCAGAGCAACAAACCACCAGATTAGATATAAAAGTGCCACTTAATAGAACCCATGTTGTATTTGTAATGTACTACTCATAAGGTTGCTGAAAATCCATCGACAGGACAGCACCGGTTTCACCCTTCTTGGGGCTCATCAGGTAGGCGCAGTCCCCGGGTTTCCGTCAACCTTATGTTCTACTTAAAACCAAATTGCACGAAATTAGCGAACATACACTCATCTGCAAACTAATTTGGTTCTTTCGGGAGACTCACCGGGAACCCAGCTGAATCTCTCGTTTTTATGAATAAATATCTTTCGAACCAAGCGTTTACATAAGTATGGAAAACGTTTTAGCAGTCGTTTATTGTGTTGTTGGACTTTTGTAAAAATACCACCGATTTGAGCAAGCCAACTTAAGAGAGCACAGATTGAGACGAATACAGAAATGCCTCGAGGATTTTTACTGCACACTTTAAGGAAATGTGTTTGAAAAAGCGCTAGTTAACCTCGTTCTTTCTTGCGTTGCACGTTTACGAGCCGCCTGTTTATGCTTTCTTTCGCCTGCATAGTTACTTTGATAACATTTCAAGCAGCTTACCTTTTTTATTGCTTCATGATATAAGAGAGCCTTTTCATTTAAAATTCAGTTTTGTGCAAACAACCTATTTGTGGTAGCTTGCTTTCTAAAACTAAACGATACGAAACAAATTAATGTCACTCCGCTCGACAACATCAGTATGTAACCTTGCGCCCATCGTACATTTACTTAGGTCAAACAGCTTTCGGCAAGTTCTTTCAGTTACACACAACTTTGTTTTTGACTGATTTCGGCGAAATCTCTGGTTTATGATTTCAACTGGATGGGCTTCATCAGGGACATCATAAATAAGATGAATTCAATTAAGTTCCTTGTCACAAAAGAATTATTGTATGTTATTTGTAAAAATATTTCAAGTTCAGGCTTACTTAAGGATGACTGTGACTTCTGCGCCTACCGGCTGCATTTTATGATCAAATATAGGGCATGCGTTTGCGCCTCATTGTCTGCGAGCTACTCATTCTATTGTTTTCTGACTACTTCACCGCTCAGATTGTATTCATATTATCTTTTGGACTGCCTAAATACCACGAATTTTTGTTTATATGGTCCCTTATTACCCTTCTATATAACTGGTTCTCAAATTGGAGCGGAGTTACAAGCTTGCACTTGCAGAGAACTGTCCCTTAATGTTGCTGCCTAACACAATGCAGTTAGGCTCCATCTCAATGGGTGGTTTCTAAAAGACTTTGAACTGGTATGACTTTTCAATTGTGTTGTGCCTTCAGCTAGCATGTAGCATGAGTGTAATTCTGATTAATAATAACAAGACCAAGACAAATGTACGCTGCCTCAGAGTACTTCGGCGTCACCTCACGCCGCTTGTTAGATGTAACCTGATCTTCAGTTTCTTAATCCATTTTGGTCATCAAATATCAGCATCTTCTTGGGAGGAAATACAACCTGCAAGATGAACTGACTTATTGCTGCACATTTATTACTCAGACACAACCTAACATGCTAACGCAATGTGAAATTTGTGACCATAAGAAGAGTGCTGGTCTATCGAAACTGGCTTTGTAAGTCCTCGCAGACAATTGATGGTGCCTCAAGTTTCACCTGGTCGGATGCTCCCAGATACCTTTGTGTAGGCTTGCTTTGTAGCTTTGCCAAAATGCACTTTGATTCCTGACTGAGAGTGTGTATGTCCTCCTTGTGAACTCACTTTGAGCGGCATGGAAGGCCCCTCTGAAATTGCTGTCAAAAACACGGCAATGCAAATACAGTGACATCGACCAAGTGTGTCAAGTTTGATCCAGAATGATTATTATACACCCCTTGTAAAATATAACATCATCGTGAAAGACATTCTATTATCCATCTCAAATGTTTTTCGTGTGAGGAAGCACAATGCTGTACGAGCCCGCGTATTTTAGAGTGAATCGACAATCCATATTGATTACTATATTCATTGCAAAAGCAACCTGTTTTTAGGGCAATAAGTCGATACTTCATAGAATGGAAACATCAATAATAAGGCGTAAAGAAAAGGTTAATTTCAGCATTAACTGTCGTTTCAAATTACTCTAGACTCACTTATACTATCTGGACTACTACAATAGTGGTGACAAAATAAAAGAATGAATAGCCACAACAGGGAACAGGCCATAAGTTTAAGATTTTTCGCGTAAGCTCATGTACCGACAAAGCAACATACGTCTGCTATTACACAGATTTGTAATTAGACCATCACATAGAGAGAGGCGGACAGACAGACAGACAGATAAACAGAGAGACAGACAGACAGACAGACAGACAGACAGACAGACAGACAGACAGACAGACAGACAGACAGACAGACAGACAGACAGACAGACAGACAGACAGACAGACAGACAGACAGACAGACAGACAGACAGACAGACAGACAGACAGACAGACAGACAGACAGACAGACAGACAGACAGACAGACAGACAGACAGACAGACAGACAGACAGACAGACAGACAGACAGACAGACAGACAGACAGACAGACAGACAGACAGACAGACAGACAGACAGACAGACAGACAGACAGACAGACAGACAGACAGACAGACAGACAGACAGACAGACAGACAGACAGACAGACAGACAGACAGACAGACAGACAGACAGACAGACAGACAGACAGACAGACAGACAGACAGACAGACAGACAGACAGACAGACAGACAGACAGACAGACAGACAGACAGACAGACAGACAGACAGACAGACAGACAGACAGACAGACAGACAGACAGACAGACAGACAGACAGACAGACAGACAGACAGACAGACAGACAGACAGACAGACAGACAGACAGACAGACAGACAGACAGACAGACAGACAGACAGACAGACAGACAGACAGACAGACAGACAGACAGACAGACAGACAGACAGACAGACAGACAGACAGACAGACAGACAGACAGACAGACAGACAGACAGACAGACAGACAGACAGACAGACAGACAGACAGACAGACAGACAGACAGACAGACAGACAGACAGACAGACAGACAGACAGACAGACAGACAGACAGACAGACAGACAGACAGACAGACAGACAGACAGACAGACAGACAGACAGACAGACAGACAGACAGACAGACAGACAGACAGACAGACAGACAGACAGACAGACAGACAGACAGACAGACAGACAGACAGACAGACAGACAGACAGACAGACAGACAGACAGACAGACAGACAGACAGACAGACAGACAGACAGACAGACAGACAGACAGACAGACAGACAGACAGACAGACAGACAGACAGACAGACAGACAGACAGACAGACAGACAGACAGACAGACAGACAGACAGACAGACAGACAGACAGACAGACAGACAGACAGACAGACAGACAGACAGACAGACAGACAGACAGACAGACAGACAGACAGACAGACAGACAGACAGACAGACAGACAGACAGACAGACAGACAGACAGACAGACAGACAGACAGACAGACAGACAGATAGATAGTAGATAGATAGATAGATAGATTGCTTTTGATGTTCTTGTGTTTCTTCTACTGAGCCATATTGTTTGTTGGTTATTAGTTACTGCGTACAGCTGAGTGTGAATTCCTAGCACAATAAATTCTACGCGGTCTTTCTAAACGTTTCCTTAAGAAGCGTTAAGCTCTCGTGGTCTGCTATGTTACGTTAACAATCGCAACAGACATTTTCAAATGTGAGTATTCTATTTGGCGCAAACCTCGTGTCCAGAGACCCAAAACGTGTGCACCACAGATCAACTGACGGAAGCCGGGTACTCCTCAGATGTTTCTTGAAGTGGCTCCCCTGAAATTCTCGCTTTCCTTCAAGCCGATGTCCAACCAATCACGAGACCGTCTCATGTTGTCCTAAGTAAAAAATATCACACATGCTTGCTATTCAGAGATACCTAGCGATCAGCACTTTTCTTGAAATGAAGTAAGCCTTCAAGCTAGCTAATCAAGCTCGCCGTACATCAGACAATTATTCCGAGTCGGTTCAACGTATGTAGTTCACACGACGTTTGTCGGTTCGTTTGTTATTTGATCACATCTTCCGTGGACGAACAAACAGAGGTTTCTTATCAACTGTAAAGAAGAACGTTTCGAATGTTTTAAACTAGCCTGACATATCGGAGCATCCAGTAGGATCGAGCCACCTGTAGTGCAGTTTTATTGATCGCTTAACTTGTAATCCGAACAGATCATCTGTATGAGTGGCACTGTTCATTCTCTGTCTGGTTGCGCGTTTCAAACACTAGACTGTTGGTCGAGTTGTTTGATAATATTTGATTGGGTGATATTTTGATTGTGAAAACTGTTCATTGCAAACCGTTGTCTAACCAGTAGCTGCAAATATTCTTTCCAAAACACTGTGAGGCTTTTGTTCATCATTTTGCCGCAGTGCATCTCTTCTGTAACGTTTGTGGATTTTATTTCGGTGACCGGTGAAAGTGAACGACGTATGGATATTTCAAACTTCGCATCCTTCATCTGTATATGTGTATATGTATAATGAGATCTCACTAAGTCAGAATTCAGTTACTAGCCTATTTTAGTTTTTCGTCAACACTAGACTTGTCAGCTAAGCTTGATTGAAGATGCCAGTCAGGACCCTAGCTCCAACTGCTGTGGACATTTATGTGGCTCCCCTACATGATAGAGCTAAGGATAATCTTAAAATGGGAGCGAGATGGCTCAAGTGGTTGGAGCGCGAATTTACTGACCGGAAGGTCCGTGGTTCGCACCCGACCTCGGCCTATCGACTTCCCCTGTCTAGGCTTGGGAACCTGGCGGTATCCCATCCCTCGTGCTCCCTTCGGGTGCATGGCAGCTAGGCACCGGTAGGGTGTTACAACTAAATGAATTTTTAATATTAAAATAAGCAACCAGTGGTTTCATCAACAAGTTAGTTGGCAACATCAGTCTTGTCACCGATGTCTAACTGACCTCTGCCCCGGTTTGTGTTGAAAAGTTTTCGGTGAAAAAATCAGAAAGAACACCTAGGCAAACGATATTTAATTCAATAATTCCGAGATGCCTACACCTCATAACAATTTGTTAGATGATATTTTCAGTAGAGTTCCACCAAAGAGATTCCCCTTTCCTTGTTGTTGATGATAGCTCACTTTATGCTCTCAACTGAGCTGACAATTCAGAAAGCATTTTGGACACCAAATTATTTACAGAAGAGTAGTAATTTCGTCGAGATCTGAACGTAATCTTGTAAACTCGTAAACTCATTTAGGCGGAACAAAAGTGGTAATGAGGTTTGATACACTTACAAACCTGAAGGATGTATGGATTCCCTTATGGATTAGAAGTAGCTACTAAGCTGCGCACTGGTGATCTCTACTCGACTGAGGACGAAGCATTTGCAAGCCAGTGAAAACATCACATACCATCTGACTACTCATCAGTAAAGAAACCCGAGCTACATATATTCCGACAAATGAACTGCATAACTCCTGCCGTGAGTCAGGAGGGGGGCTGAGTCATATGGGTCTCCAACTAATATATTGTACAGCAGGTCTCAGACGCCTATGACAGAACCTGAAAGAGAAGTTCTGATAAGCAGGCCAATCGATCGACACTACTGGGATGGTTACTGGGTCATCAGGCAAACCAGTCACATTTCTCAACTGTGAACATGCTTGCCTATCCAGACGTTGAATCGTTGAATTATCCAGCTGTAGCATCTTTCCGGTGTCTAGCTGCTACGCCACCCGAAGGAAGCGCGAGGGCTGGGATACTGCCAGGTTGCCCAAGCCTAGACAGGGGACGCCGATAGGCCGAGGTCGGGTTCGAACCACGGACCTTCCTGTTAGTAAATTCACGCTCTAATCACTTAGTCAATCTCGCACCCTATCCAGACGTGAGAATTCAGATGCTTCTAGTGTATGCCGATGGAATACGCTCGGCCGAGGTCGGGTCGAACCACGGACCTTCCTGTTAGTAAATTCACGCTCTAATCACTTAGTCAATCTCGCACCCTATCCAGACGTGAGAATTCAGATGCTTCTAGTGTATGCCGATGGAATACGCTCGTCTGGCACACCAGATGCCTGGAGTTCAAACTCTCGCACCGCCATCGATATGCCTCTAATAGGCGTGAAAATCGAGTCCAGTGCTTTCCCTCTTTGGTACGGATTCACTAGAACAATTACCCTAGGATAGGAGGACGACTGCTCAAAAGAGAGTGATGCTGACGTGAATACGTTAGACTGGTTTGCCACCAAGTGTTTCGAACATGTTACCTTTGATGCATGGTCATTCCAAAACTGAATGACGACCGCATGTCCACTCCCCTCATTCAAAAGTAAGATCAATGTTTCTGTCTGCGCAAGCACGACTTCAGATGGACAATATAAACCGAGCACCGATATAACGTAAAAAATAAAAAAAATTGGCTAAATACTTTCGTACGCATTAGAATCCTATTATAATCCAGTACTGCATTCTCAAGATGGTCAAACGAATTTATGCGCAAATCTCTCGGTAGGAGAAGGGATCCGAACGAGAAATTTTCATGACGGATCACAGTCTTGACGGAAGGCTTCTTTCAGTGTATATTTTATTCTTTCTTTAGCTTTTATATGTTTGCTGAAAATAGAGCACTTTGAGAAACCAAAGGATTCCTGCCTAGAAGTTAACGACTGAGGAACCCTGCGAACTGTTGTTCTTTTTTTTCTGACCTGAATAAACGTAGATAGGTTAATCAAGGCTTTTTGGCGACAAGAAATTATGAGTATGTTGATATTGACGCAGTACACAATGTATATTTTCTTACTATCTACCTCGATTTCTCTAAGGCTGAGTGAAATGCAGTTTTGTGTCAGTCAGCGTGATGCAATAACGAAGCCGATCGCCAATTTCATCTTCCCATGCCACAGATTCCCGGTGAAGATTTGCGCAAACGCAGGGAAGGGATAAAGGTTGACCCACTGACTGGTGAAAAATACGGTCTCCGCAACTACGAACCTGAACCTGCAATACAGGAGGAGCCAAAAGAACCGAATGTGAAGATCTCGGCTGCGGTGGCAACTGAGCTTACAGAAACTACCGGAGGACCTGAATTTGATGTTGATGACCCTGAGGCGTTGGAAGAAGAGGGCGGAATGGCGATGGAATTGGGTCATCCAGACTTTCCAAAAACAACTAGGGAGATCAACGAAAGGCTGTTTGTTCATATTGAAGATTTGCCGGAAACAATTGAGAAAGACAGATCATACTACCGGCAGAATGTGAAATGTCACATTAAATCGTTCGTTTCCCGGCAGAGTCCACTGAATGTTATCGAAATAGACGGTAATCAGACACCCACAGAGCAGTTTTATGTGAGTTATGAAGGGTGGACTTGTAAAGTGAAATGAAATACCCAAAGTTTGATGTGTTAGACTATCCCTGTTTCTCAGGTGCATTCCTGTCTTTTAACATTTCTATTTGGGTTAGGCTCATCAGCAGTGAGCATCGTAAACTCAAAACCCGAAGGCTTCTGGTGAAAATCATGCCTGGGCTTTCGAATTGCAGACCATGAGTACATTTATAACCAATATCCCCTTAGTTACTGATGGCCGCGGAATTTGGATGACTCACAGTCAAGTCACTTTTTTTCTGGCTAGTACTCCTGCTGTCCTACTGGAATTATTCCGGCGATTCCAAACTTACGAATGATACAACACAAGCAATCCGGGCAACACAGGTTTCCGATTCTGCCGCTGAACGCCTCGCGTTTGAAGGCTCACAATGACTCGTTTTTATGTCAGTAAAGTGCACAGTGATCGTTTTCTCAGCTACTTATAATCAATCATTAATATCTCCATAACGAGTGGATACCACGAATCAAAGGCCCGAGTAAACCTTCTCTAGAATAATTTTTGGATGGCTTGTTGAAGATTTCGTTTAAAACTTATCTACCTCTAATGACCTTCGTACATGTGACTGTCATGAATCCTACGGCCAAGTCATGCGATGGTGTTTTTTGTTCAGGTTTTTAACTGATGTTACTGTATGGATTCTCGTCAGTATTTGTTATATCTGCTGAATCGTCAATCTGTGGTATCTGCTGCTGACCCGCTCCAGTGCCTAGTGTCGGAGAGGAAAGACTCATAGAAGGGAACACAATAGCTGTATTCCGAACAAGCGAGTGAGTGAGAGAGCGTGCAAAAGTTACAACGGCCCCACGCTATTTAAAGGGGACTTTCTGACATTGATCCAGGCTGTCTGATAGGCGTTAGTGATCACCCATCAACATTGATCGTGTCTCTGTGAAAAGCCTGAACGCTGATCACATTCGGTCGTGCTTCTGTGGCCGCAAGAACACTCATCAGGTCTTGCTGAATTGATTGAATGATTGATTGGCCTGGATGTTTGCCGGCTTTTCAGTTGAGTTCTTGGTGGAGCAGTAGGTTCCGGGCGTTCTGAAGTTGCTTTCAGGAATCTGACCTTCCTGATAGTAGTATTCACTTATTCATCACACCTTATCTACCAAAATGCAGAATATGCAGAGATTTACCGTTAAAACTTTTGTTTTCGCAACCTTCAAATAGTGTAAGGTGTTTCAAGCACGCGAAATGGTCTAAGCTAGCTCTTTCTGCTGGCACTCCAGTTTTATTCCTCAACCACGCAGCTAAAAAACCATCCGTGGAACGAAGTCCTCGTCATCATCATCATCATCACATCATCATCATCATGATCATCATAATCATCATCATCAATCATCATCATCATCATCATCATCATCATCATCATCATCATCATCATCATCATCATCATCATCATCATCATCATCATCATCATCATCATCATCATCATCATCATCATCATCATCATCAGAGATAGCCACATCAGTATTGACACATGCTTTATTTCCCACAAACACTGAGTTCAATTATATCTAAATTTCCAAAGTGAAAAGAAGGGGAAGGAGAGGTCGATGGAGGTACCTAGTGATAGCCTGAAGTAACCCTTCTGAAGTGTCCACAAACCCAAGCGCTCGGTCACACAAAATGAAAGAAGTGACAGTGCAAGCGTCAGTGACGACGATTAAGCGTCGTTCCTTTCAGTGTTTCCAAATAAGCACTGGGGTCGCGGGAACATCATCCTGAGATGGTTTCATCACCATCATCGACAGCATAACACCAGTGTTAAGAACTGATGCTTTGCTGTCTGGAAAGCTCACCGCACAAACGACACAAGAACTGTTTGTATACTACTTCGTGAGTTGCGCTATTCTTAAAGAAGCACAGAAAACAACACTCATCTCGGTAGACTCCATTTCGGCATGTGTGGCACATGGTCCTGGTTGCTCCCCGTGAGTGAAGTACCTGCTGCCCCATTAAATATCCGTTTCCTAATTATGGATTTGTTGACGTCATCCGACACCAATAAAGCTTCTGAGACATCGACATCACACATCCTTTTGTTGACACAGGTCATGTCTCGCAACCGTACAACATTAGGGCCATTGTTGTTGTCTGGTACACTCAACCATTCAGTCCCAGCGGTTGGGATGAAAGTGTTACTTAGGCATGTCGGCAAACGACTACCCTTTACATCTACCAGGTCTGCCGCGGTGACCACCATAAAAATGTTGTCAACTGAGCAAAAACTTTCGTTGGAATATTTTACAAGTATTTAATTCACTAGTCGTTGGACACTTCAAGAAGTTAAACTACCAATGGATTAAACCTGTTTTTGTCCGTATTTTAGAATCTGATGACAAGATTACAAGCAATGAATTTGTACCCGTCAGTAGCTCCGGTACGTTTTTTCTCCGCAGCCACCGAAGAGGAAGAAGTACCTGAGGATATGGAAACCGATGAACTTTTCAAAACTCTTGCTACGCGTAAGATGCCTGGGCCAAGATGTAGATGGAAACGAACAGCTTGGCAGCGATTTTGTCCGGTAGCACTTTACCAGGGTTACTTGGCTCAGGGAAAGCCAGAATTCACCGTAGGGTAGGTATCTGCGTCGATTTCCAAGAGGGGTATTTCAATTTTTTGAAAGTTGCTTTTGAATATTGAGATATGAGTTTGTCCATCGACTGCATACCTTTAGATGTATTAGCAAGTTTTTCGTACACGGTAAATTTCCGAGTTTAGGGATATGGGAGAAGAAAACATACTCAAATGAACTAACTCATTTGGAATGGTTCTTGCAGAAAGATGAAATTTAGGAAGCCACCAAAATTTCTCTGTCGGCCAAAGAGTTCCATCCACGCGAGTCCCCGTCCATATAGTTGGGAATAAATTTTTAAAGTCTTTATGCCGTCAGCGTGTCAGATCTGTGTCCAAAGATGCCTCATGCATTTTGCCGATTTTACATAACGTTATCGGTTTGGGTCGATGTCTTATAGCGCTTAAAATGATCTGTCAAAACGGATCAAATTCTTACCGAGCATCGGCATCCTAAAACACCAGGGCGGAATGTAACTGTATGTGTCCTACTGTCGTTTCTAACTTACCTTTAATCGTCTAACGAAAAACACTGGCTGGTATGTTCATCGACGATGGTACGGCTAGTCTGGCCCTACTCAAAAGGTCACTTATTTTTCCACTCCGTAATTTTACGAAGATATATCACGATCAACTCGTGGTCTGACTATTAGATATTTTGTGGATTCTTGCTTTTCCCTACTGTGCCATACAACATTTTACTACCTTCCGTTCATAACCACCAGAATATTTCTCTTGCGTTCTTTGTTGTCACGCACCGTCACCTAACAGTAAGGGTGAACAACAAAGACAGATCTAGTGAGAAGAATATTGACCACTCCGCCTGCCAGTTGGTTTTTGGTCGGTTTCTATGCGGAACTCCCGCCAACAGATAGTTCTTGTCGGAGTATCAGGAGCCGATCCGGGGTTGAAAATCTGACGGATCATGTGTCTGTGATGAGATCGGTTTTCGACCACTGTCCATCTGTGCACCTCTCAGCTGAGTGGCTAAAATCACGTTTGTCGCTAACTAGCAAATTTGAAGTACCTTCTGAGGACAATTATGGGAATGGAATCTGAAAAGCAACGTGTTTGCATTAAGAATGGATCCAGATAATGGTATCCTGTTTACTTATGGATAGTTGTGAACAAAACTGATTGCAGGAATTATCCATAGTGTGCGGTCAATGCATAAGTTGGTGTCAGTCTTGGCGTCCTACAGAGTGCAGTCTTCATCAAACAGAATGTCATCTTGATGTATCCCAAACAACATGAATCTCTCCTTTGTAAATGACAACATATTCGACACGAGTTCCTTCTAATGATCATTTACTATGTTTTGAGGGCCCACCGGAACTATTGGTTTCACCATGTGTTTCGATTATTTCGTAGTTCTTGTCCAATTTCATTCTTTTCTCGTTCGAATTAAATCTTATTTCCTCTCTGGTCCAATAGATTTCTGGGCGGAATTTACTGTATGTCTTCGGCAGAGCATTTGGCGTCGTTTATGCTTAATCCAAGACCGTATCTACTGCCCCCACAACCTCGGCCACCGTTTCGTTTGATGGTGGTTGGCTCGACTGCTTCAGGTAGAAGTTCTGTCATTCGGATGTTAGCTGAATCATACGGTGCTCGTGTGCTTGATATAAATGAAACGCTTCAGAAGGAACACGATAAAGTGATGGCTCAACGGCTGGCAGAAGTGGCAGCCGAAACCGAGGCCGAAGTAATCAAAGAACTCAAGGAGAGACGTGAGCAAGAAATGCTGCAACTCAAAACCAGTAAGATTCTTTTGATTTGATAACGTGAAGGATTTATTATGTACAGGGTTTCGGTCCTTGCTTTAGTTTGTATCAAGCCAAGTCGCTTGGTGGTAGGGTTTTCATACACAAAAACAGATTATTACTGAACTTGTAGGACGTGTATCTCTGAATCATCACCCGAATGATAAATTCTTTCAAGCTCATAAAAGGGTTTTCTGCGCTAAAATGCAGTGACTGTTACAGCTGGAATCTATACAAACACAAGTTTATATGATGCACAACATCTCTTGGACTCTTCTAGAAAAAATGCTCGAGGATGCCACCGATGGAGTGGTGGACACTGTAGCCTTGGAACTCGAACGAGAAGCCGTAGATATGCTTGCGGAAACAGCTGATGAAACTGAGGCCGATGGTGAAACCCGTAAGTGTTGTTACTTCGTACCTACCTAAAAACACGGTCGCAATCAGCCGTTGCTTATCACCTGCACTAAATTTTCTTTCAGTCGAGGTTCCAGAAGAGGAACTCAGTGAGTTATTCAAACAACCTGTTTTGTAGTTTGGCGCATCTTGTTTGGCTGAACCACGCAAAATGCATAAAAATGACCTTCTTAGGACTTAAAGAGTCCTTTACCACATTTATCAGCATGTCCTTCACTCACTAACCCGAAACAGTGGCGCATCTGTCAGTTTGAACTTTGCAGCATTCTCTCTAGCGAAGTTAATTTGCTAGTTACTTCATTTTAGCAGGAAACAACGCATTGATGTTAGTTAGTGCTCCCTACTGAGTTTAAGGCAGTTCTGGAGAAACTTGTGTTTTCTTTGGAAATTCCATTTGTCGCAATGAGCAGATGAGGTCAGGAGAGAAATTTCACAATAGGCCGGTGCCCATTTTGTTTGTGCATTTTTCAGTCACGGTGCATCCTCTAACTCCACTCTCAAGGCCCGTCAAATCTCTCTACATACCCGAACGTATGTTGCTGTTTGTCATTCTTTCGTTACGCGTTTGTTGGTTTCAATTTCAAAATTTTTGTGGAGAATTATGTAGTGTACCTGTTTTGAGCTAAAATGCAATTCATCAGTATGGTTCTGCAAGTATGTTGTTTAGATTACAAGATAACCACCAAAGGAGTGATTTGGGGGTCTTTCTCTGTAAGGCAACTCAAAAGATTAAACATCGCTAGTGCTTCAGAATTCTCCAACAATGGGGAATCTCTTCACTCACGATAAACGAGCAACAAAATTGGTCTATGGAAGAGATTTTCAACTTCGTTGTTCTGCTTTTTCTGATAGACCAGTGAAACAGCACACCTTTGCAGATGATCGTTAGTCTTTTCAAAAACTAATATTATTCTCCTTATTCTATGAATGACCTATTAATGATATCATTCAGGTGAGTGTAAGCGGTGGGCTAGTGGACTAACACGTTCACAACCGAAAACTTGTTTTAACAGCCCTGAGCGTCAATACAGACAGACAGGTGCAGGTGTGAATAGAACCTTACAATGAAAAGGAGAAAGGAAACGGGACGGAGAGTGATATGTACGGTTAACCTAACCCAAACATCCGAGGTGTCTACACCTCCAACACTCAGTCGGACATTCAAGACAGGAACTGACAGCATGAACGCCACCAATATCGGAGAGATTTAGACAAAACTGCTAGTCCTAATGGTGGTAAATTATAGCACATAGATGAAAACGCATCGTTCAGGAAGTGGGCCGGAAAATTGGGTACAAACTCTACGACATGCCAGAAATCGAGCCCGTAAGTTAATCCTGTTCCAACTTCACTATAACCAGCCGAGAAAATACGAACATCTTGTCCCTTGTTGCAACGGCAGTCTACAAATAGATTAAGAAAAAACGCATCGAAATGTCAAAACAGGGCCAAGGCAATAATCCCTTCTATCCCGAAAGGTATATCATGTCAAGTTCTATATAACTGTTTGAAAGTGCCCTCCATATGTAGGATTTGTTTCAGATCTTCTAAGCGAAGAATGCAAATACAGGTTGGGATCAGGTGAACGAACCTCTCTGCAGTGATGGTTTGACACGGTGAAGTTATTACGAACTTTGTTGTACATGTTGGTTGGGTATGAAAATCACTACCTGAACTTACGGTACATGATTGCTTAGGTGGTTTTTTTCTTTGCCTGTTTCGACTTGCAGATCTCCTACAACCGATCGATCGAAACCATCACGAGGTTAAGGTTCGTGTAAGAGATGCAGTGAATAAAGCGAAGAAGATTCCGGTAGAACTGGATGTGGATTTGTATTTGAATGAGGCTCGCAGTGGGATTGAAGAAGCTGAAAAGAAGTTGCGGGAAGAAAACCCAACTGGACCTTTGTGAGTGTAACAAGATATCCTGTGATATCAGTTTTGCGAGGATCTAGCCGTCCACTCAAAACGTTGCTGGGCCTGCTTCTACGACCACTTTCGAGGCTTATCCCGTTTATTTTAATAATACATGAAACAAGTATCTCTTTCATCTTCTATCGATAAGAACCATGAAACTGTTTCATTTGTTTGTAGCCAAATTTTCTGGTTATCTCTTTATGGCAGTTTATTTGTCAAGCCAGGGACAGTCCTACTTGGTCGGACTTGACTCATGCGTTGTGCGTAAAAGATTGATTAGGAGAATGATTAGCATATACTACCATTTATGTCATTTTGTATCATATATGGAGTCAGGACGTTCGGAACTATGGATCTGATATCCAACCGGCAATGCTGGAAGCTGAGTTAAAGTATATGGAATTGTTATTTAGTTTAGTTAGGCTTCAATTTCAAGATGTAACCCTTGCACTATAATAAACAAATAGGAATGGTCTGTTCAAAGTTTTGCACATAGACAACACCTACTTCAATAGTCATCAGATCACGTAACGTGAACCGATAATTGGCGCCGTATACACTCTTGCTAAAGTTTATTGTTCACTTGTGAAAGGAAGAAGATCTTCATAGAAAGTTTAAACTGACCAGTTACAGACTATTAGACAGGGAAGCACAATTTTCATTTGCATCTTATTTACAAAAACTTGAGATCAGTCTTCTCCTGACAGCGTCTTCTTGAACTTTCCTGGATATTCACTGACTTCAATCATTCATTGCTCAAATCCAAGCAAATGCTAAAAAGCGACTCCACAAATTCCGTAACAGATCTCCCTTTTCAAGAGACGCAAAGCAAATTTACAGGAACAAAACATACTATTTGCATGCCTCCCCATCAGTAGTATCAGCGCTACACTTGTAGCCTAGCAGTTTTGGCGTCAATCACCCAAGTTGAGCTTGAATGTCGAATCACTCAAGTGATCTGTAAGGTCCAGTACGTTTTGATTATTTTCAAGAAATGGATTTAAATGACCAGAGAGATAAAATTTGAACTAAACGAACCTTTCTTCGTCCAATGATCAAGTCACTTCGTGGGAGGCTTGACGTCACTCATGGGTTGTTTGGCCCCAAGAATCTTGGTGATCGCTTTGCAATACTTTTGCTCGAAATATGGATAACTTTTTGACTAAAGTTTCTGTATTTTTGTTTTGTAACAGTCACCAAATAAGCTTTGCACCTTTCTGTACTGACTGTCCTAGCGTACTTCATCGTCCTTACTTTTTTGGATGTTAAATCTGAAATTTGTCCAGTCCAGAAGCTTGGAGAGACGAGGAGGACGTCAGTATTTCATGATCTGTGAGGCCCAATACACTGCTCCAACTTGTTTAATATATCCCTGTGACAATATGATGTTTCCCCATATCTAGATGTGTGCTGTACTCTCGTCTTTTGTTGCCTACTGCTAATTCGCCAAGTTTTAGCCTGAGTAGGCTTTGGATTCCGGTGTAAGAAATCATTAGCTGTCGTCGGTGAGTACACTGAGACAATCCAAACAAAAGTGAGGGAAACTCAGTCTGATGTTTTCAACTCTGGAGTGAGTCTTTAGTCTCCTAGACTCAGTATCCAAGGTAGATAATTCATGATAATGATGAAGACAACGTCTTACACCCGAAGTGCCAAAGTCAACATGCGTCTTGCTGTGAACAGCTGTTTTGAACGTTTTTCTAACCTGTCCTGTGAGCGAATTAGCAATAACGAATTGCTTACTAAACTGTATCCCAATGCCGACACACTGGACTACCTCATCATCATCATCATCATCATCATCATCATCATCATCATCATCATCATCATCATCATCATCATCATCATCATCATCATCATCATCATC
>NW_008751703.1:207153-207873 GCF_000715545.1 Opisthorchis viverrini | reverse complement strand
TCATCACCATCATCATCATCATCATCATCATTATCATCATCATCATTATCATCATCATCATAAGCATCATCATCATCATCATCAACATCTTCATAATCAGCTGTAATAATCGCGTACTTATACAGTGACTGAGTGGACAGGAGGATGGGATGAATGGAAAGTTAACTTATAACGATATGCTTTTTGCATTATCGTGACCATCTGATTTCGTTTGTTGAATCCGTAAGACTAGCTAATTAGGGGTCCTGATTGTTGCTCTTGTGAGAATACTGAAGTAGGTGAACAGCCAACATACGCAGAAGGAATGGTAAAGGTCAACGATCCTAATGATACTGAATGTCATAAAACAAGCACAGTAATGTGACTGACCAAATGCCTTGATTACACCTGAGAAACACAGCGAAGCGATCCGTGAGATCTTCGGGCCTAGAGGACCTGACAATACCATCAGGTTCACTTTCGACAAGAGGTGATAGTTTGACGGCTCTACCACCCAGTACATTTTTTCTTGATGTTTTAACCTCAATGACTGCAAACGGTCTCTGTCATCTGCTGACGGAATTCTACTCAAATCTTCTCACTAGAAATTGCTTTATGGTGATGATAAATCGTTCAGCTGTAACACCCTTCCGGTGCCTAGCTCTAGTGCCACCCGAAGGAAGCGCGAGTGCTGGGATACTGCCAGGATGCCTAAGCCTGGACAGGGGAAGTCGAGAGGCA
>NW_008751703.1:205349-207103 GCF_000715545.1 Opisthorchis viverrini | reverse complement strand
CCCTTGAGCCTCCCCCCCCCCCGGGTGATGATAATGGATATATTTGTTCACTCATGGCGGATGAATATGAAGCTGTGGTGCTGTGTACTATCATTACAGTGTGAGAGCAGCAGTTTATCATAGTAGAGCTGATCAGGAGGATTGGATCGCGTGAAAGCTATTAGGATTGTGGGTGGGCGTCGGCGTTTGTTCCTAGACTTTTATTCTCAATGGGAACACCATTGTATTTTCTCAGCAAATCTTCATCCTTCATTCCTTTTCGCGAATAATGGCCCATGAGTCTACGGGCATAAGAATATCAACGGCCAAAGCTCTGCTCTATTTTTGTTTCATTTCTCTTGACACTCATTCATCAGCGGCTGAAATAGTATTTTGCCTCACCAAATCTTAGCGTGCAACGCCAACTGTTAACAGTGCAACTGAATGCACAATTTGGACAGGATATTACGTATGGCCGGCCATAAGCCTAGCATGTTCTTTCCTGAATGATTAAAACAGGTGAATTATAGTCCATTTTAGAGAAATAGTAGATTTCCTGGAGCCTCAAAAATTGTTCCTTCAGAACCGACTGACATAACCTCCATCACAATGTCCTAACCAGTCACATTTATGGAGCTAACAGCGGCTTGTCTCTTACCCATTCTTTTCATTACAGTCACGGAAACTGGATTCTGGACGGAATGCCTCTGCGAGCGGCTGTTTGGGAAAATTTCATTCAAAAAGCCCCTGAACTGGTTCCTGATGTAGTCGTTTGTCTAATGGACAGAAGTAAGGATTCAGAGTTTATTCTGCGCCGATGGTACAAATATGAACGCGAAGGACTTAAAGGTACGGATGGATGCTGCTTCTGTATATTACTTTTGATTTCTACGTCATTTATTTCGTACACCAAATTTTATATACATTTTTACATGATTGCGCGGGTTAAGAAGCACATCATCCTATCATACAATTGTCTGGGTTTTACTCTTCATGTATAGTGGCTTGGCATCCGTTTCCAGACTTGCTGGTCACAACGAACTAGACTGATGTTCCACCGCACAAGTGTGTTGATCCCGCGTACGCTGAGCATTGTGCACAACTATCTAAATGCCATTTATTCGGCATAAACTTGAAGGAACAGGACCGGGAATTGGGCCGAATGGGGGCACTTCCGAAGCTACCAGAGTCTCCTAACAATGGCCCATACTGACAACCCACATACGGCAAATAACCGCCACCATTTTCGCAGGATGTTCACTTCCACCAATAAAGCGTATCCACGCACATACTTATAATTACTTTCATGTACCGTCACTTATTTTGTACACCACATTTTATATAAATTTTCACATGATTTTGCTGGTTAAGAAGCACATCGTCCTATCATACAATTGTCTGGGTTTTACTCTTCATGTATAGTGGCTTGGCATCCGTTTCCAGACTTGCTGGTCACAACGAGCTAGACTGATGTTCCACCGCACAAGTGTGATGATCCCGCATACGCTGAGCATTGTGCACAACTATCTAAATGCCATTTATTCGGCATAAACTTGAAGGAACAGGACCGGGAATTGGGCCGAATGGGGGCACTTCCGAAGCTACCAGAGTCTCCTAACAATGGCCCATACTGACAACCCACATACGGCAAATAACCGCCACCATTTTCGCAGGATGTTCACTTCCACCAATAAAGCGTATCCACGCACATACTTATAATTACTTTCATGTACATGCCCATATATATATATATATATATATATATATATATATAT
>NW_008751703.1:153958-205268 GCF_000715545.1 Opisthorchis viverrini | reverse complement strand
ACGATCATCTGACAAAGGTGATCAGATATGGTAAGGTGACCTTTGATTTCGGATACAACAGAAACTATTGTATTCTGTGTGGGCTTGTATCGGTATGATTTTGGAAACTACTAACCAAGTAAGCGTGCAAGCAGAGTCAATTCTGATAATGATTGGGGTCAGGCAATCACCGTGATTATGTAGATAATACGAGTGTCTATCGTTTTTGGGTAAATTCAGATGCTTCCCGAAAACAGCATATTGTTTCTGTGGAGCATAGTCTGTGACGCGCAATAACTACATGCTACCTGATGGCAATACTTATCGACTCCAAGTTAC
The DNA here is from genome assembly GCF_000715545.1 of Opisthorchis viverrini. Lineage (NCBI taxonomy): Eukaryota > Metazoa > Platyhelminthes > Trematoda > Opisthorchiida > Opisthorchiidae > Opisthorchis > Opisthorchis viverrini. The sequence continues at coordinate 204,950 of NW_008751703.1, read as the reverse complement.
CGCACCTCTGAGGATGAGTCAGTCAGTTCGACTCCAAACCCATAATCTCGACTGCTGCTGTCCAGACCTGCATAACTTGGCAGTATCTTTGTCCTCTTGTTGTCTTCAGGTTGCATGGCAGCTACTCACCAAAAGAGTGTTGCAGTCAAACGATTATTTTATTATTATTATTTTTAAAATGACTGTGGTAATCCGAGGCTTTGATAAGACCCCATTCAGTTTGTATGTGATGGAAATCCTCTCCAGGGTGTCATTTGTTGTATGGTGTAGTTCCAACCGTTTTACTATACGAGCAGTGAACAAAGATTCTTCCATTTTCTGGAGGACCGAAATCTTTGGAATTCGCCTACTGCCATGACCAACTTGATGCTTGACATGCGTCTGTGCAGCCGACGCTTTGGGAGTAGAAACTATTTCCCACTGTTTCTTCGCCCTTGGAGAACGTACAAAAACTACTCTGCTCAGGACCTAATTGATTTTGTTTTGATTGTTACTGACAGTAAATACATGGTCTACCGAAGAGCCCCCCAGGATATTTAATGGGAGCGCTATCGATTCTAGTCCTGAATGTACTAAAGAATAATGCAAGGCCGTCGAAGTTCAAGGCGCAAACTATGTTTTCAGAGTGCGCCGAAGCATGAGTTATTCCAGTGATTCAATTCAGATGACTGACTGGTTGAAGGAGTGCTGAATAATACCAGATAAAATTTTGCCCTCCCATGAAAGATACATCATGATCAAAAGGTCGCGTCGGGAGGACACATTTTCCAGTGGATCATACGAAGTCAAAAATATTACAAAGGCCATACTGCAAGATACTGTCAGACTAACTCGGGAACCCTCAGCATGCACTTTGCCATATTGTGCCGAGTGGAATTCTGCATGTCTAGGCGTATCTACCACTGGTCTCACTTGAAAGTAAATTTTAGAGATATTTGGTAGGATAGGATTAGTCTAACGCATTCGGGATTCGTATTTGAAATGGCGCCTTTAGTCTAGGTAGGTTTTGGACAGATACCGGCATCCTGTGTGTTTCTACTACTTCGAGCTTTTTTATACCATAAATTTGGTCGTCCATTTCCCCTTATTAGGCAGTTTCCATCATTATTAACCCTCTGTTACTGCTCCGACTATGAAGACAACATCGTGAATATGTATGGTTTTCTGAGCACCAAAATTCACATTGCTCACAATGATGCATTGTCTAAAGGAGTGCGGTACTGGTTGCTAGGTTTCATCAAGGTGGATTCGCGTGATGAGTGTTGGCAACAACCGCCTGGTTTAAGTCTACTGTAGCCTCTCACAGCTAAACAACAACTTGTCCATCAAAAAATGCCACAAATGTTATTCTCTTCCTCACACTCCGCGATCACTGGTCGCCTTTGCCCACACTTTTCAAATCCTGCAACCAGCTGAGCAAGTCCGTGGGTTATGGCCCATTTCCCGAAAACATCATATAGTTAGTCGTTCGAAGCTTCACGATGAGCGTGCGAGAAATTGTGGATACTCCATATGGATGTCAACCTCTGTGTCTCCTGCGGTCTACTGACAACTGTTTAGATAGGTTTTGGGTTTGTTTACTTTGTCCCACATGTTTGCCAAAAAAGCCATATTGAGGGAACACGCTAGAGAAACACCGCATCAGATGTGAAGACTGTAACATGGTGCCACATAGAAAAGGGAATTCCACCAATGGTTTCCATTCTCGGTCTTAGTTTCTCATCGCTGGAATGTGTGAGACGGATGAATGAATGTATTACCCTATGATAGCAGTTGGTCACAAATCCTATTACTTGAAAACTATAAGGTCACCTATTACCCTTTAACGTGACTTCCGGCAATTTTGTTAGGAGGTCCTACTGTGAACTGGACTTAACACCAAAAAGAAGGAAGTTGATTGAGATTTTGTCCTTCCAGTGAGACTAGTCTGAGTTGAAAATCCGAGAACTACTGTACAGCTGTTTCCTCTCTATTGGGAAACGTCAGCAATGAGAATATCACGAAACTCAGAGGGCTTCAAACCGGTGACCTTCCGGCCAGTGGTTAAACAACTGTACGGGGCCTTTTGGAATTGACTGGCTTCACTGACAGGACAACGGAAAATTACAAAATCTCCTCACTCCACTAGAAGCACAGTTTCACAAGATGAGTGAAACTGTCAGTTAGAATTTATCACTTGAGGAATCAGTCAATACGTGACCAAATGATACGATCTGTGCGGGTAAAGAATGTGTGGCCCTATATCCTGCCAAGTGACAGCCCACCATACGCGTGTCCATCCATTAGTTGCCAAACAGTTAATTTTTCAACCGTTGGACAGAAGGTCATGGGTTGGGAAATCTGAATTTCGTGAGGTGCACACTACCAATACCTGGAGACTCAGCTGCGCTGGTCATTGCCGTCTTTCTGGATGGGGACCCCGAGACGGGCCATGTCAATGGTAAGAGACATTGTCAGACATGGTCCAGTCGCGCCCTCAGCGGCGCTCATGCATCCAAGCTATTGCCTTCAACGCATAGCTCCCTTCTCAATCCCCCCACTTGACAATCCACCTACAGTGCACTACTGACGCACTAATTTATCAGCTCCCGCCTCCAATGCGCAGCTACCTATCCCAACTCCCGAAATCATCGGTGAACGAAACTTTGGCAGCTACAGCCACTGTACGACAAGTACGCGGTTATTGCAGCTGACAATGATAATGATGATGATGACACTGCTGACGATTCAAAACAGGGTTGAAACAGCTGAACAGGGCTTTTCGGGTTTTTAGCATAGGCTGGCTTCACTGACCAGATGAAATCTAAAATTTACCAAATTTATTGACACAACAACCTGTTTTGTCTAGTAGTTGCGTTTCCTTTGGAAACATTCACAACAGCTGGCGCTCACTATGGTCATCCAATTCAAATAGCAGCATTTCATGTTATGCCATTGATTCTGTCCTTCTACCATAATGTACGCTAAAATAAATTGACGGTTTACTCTGATGGTAAAGACCATACTGCATACATAATTGAAGCGCAGTTTTGTTCGTCAGTATGGGTTAAACAGCGGTGAACTGTTCAGTCTGAAAACCATTTCTCCATGGCGTTTGAGGATCGCTTCTTTCCAAATAAAATACAACAGTTACTATGGACTTTTTGTGGAGGCATTATTTCAAATAGGATCACTGCACAACAAATACGAACAAAAGATTCGCTGTGGAAGTTGCTGTGTACTTTAACTATGTCCGTATTCTCTTCCTCTCAGCCAGAAGCACCGTTTACAGACAAAGAAGTTTCCGAAGACATTGAGACGATTCCCGCTGGAACTAGTGCTGGTACAGATGAGATGAATAAACCCCAACTGGATCCACTTCCTCCTGCCGGTCACCAAAGGGATGGAGCCATTGAAAAACTGAAGGAGGATGCTGATCAATGGAAGAAAAGTAGGCAATTACTGAGGGGACATGTGAACGAATATGGAATCTCAGTGGACGTTTTTGACGTCGACATTGCTGATAAATCATTTGACCAGCTGAGGGATGAAGTTCTCATTCACTTAAAAAGTACGTCACTGATATTCCAGATTCAACGAAGTAATAGAGACTTTACCTTCTAACTTTTCAGAACACAGTTCCAGCTCGTATAACTAGGAATCATTGAGGCGGGTCGCACATATTCTTTGTATGGGATAAGTGGCCCATAAATTAAACATGAGTGAATGGTCGGCAGCATGCAGGCGTGCTTATTTACGACGTTTGACTGGAGGTATTTTCGAGGGAGTTCGGCAAATGATTTAGGAGCATCGATTTATGGGCGAATTTAATTCAGCTGTCTTATGTGCAGTGGATGTCAGCAGTAGTTTAGTCATGGTACGAAGAAATACAGGTTACCCAGGTTATCGTAGCCAAATCCCGGTCTCTTGTAAACAGCGTTTCCCCTGCAGCCATAAACTTCCTTCGCAAATTCTCAAACTATATATATGTGACATCTGGGACGGTTGCCGAACATCAAACAACCAATCAATAGGAAGAAAGACCACATTGCATGTGGGATAATCAGAACGATGAAAGGATGAACAAAAGCACGGACCAATCTAGTGCACTGAACCACGACGAACCACAGCGCAACACAGACTGTTAACTAGTTAGTCGGATAACGGGTGAAATGAAATTCAAACATTTGGTTACGGTGCAAGCACAGTCGTCATTACGGCTATGCCTAGAGTAAAACAAGACGGAGGAACATACCTACCTAACCACACTGTAACAATGTCCCTTCGAATGACAACGAAACGTTTGCAAGCAAATTTCTGAACTCACTGAACAGAGCAACCACTGTCTGGTTTGGATGCACCCAATCTGAAAATTTCCACCACCACATCACGGAAATCTGGTATTCACTGGATTCTCAAACTTTTTAGATGCTTGACTGTTAGCACTGTTGCGCAATACGGGAAGCTCAATTGCGCTGTTTGTGGTCCGAAAAAACAAGTATGCTCGATTAGCTAGCAGTTGAACGGATAGCATTTAATTCATACTAGTGTTATTTTCCCGCGCACCCACAGCCTGGTACTAAGAAGGACGAATTTTCGTGCCCACGAGAATAAAATCGATACTCACTAAGTATTACCAACCTCGGCCCATGGCTCCGATGGCTTTAGTATTGAAATACTCCCTGAATACAAGGCTAAAATCGTAGTTATCCAGTTGCTGAATGAAGGTGCTAATGATCGGCGACATTAGTGGATCAGTTGATACAGACAGAATGCGGTGAAAGTACACTCATAAAGGTTGTGATCAGGGTACACGCCTCCATGCGGGTCGGAGGGAGGGGGGGAGGTCAAATGGGCCTTCCAAAGCGATCTAACAGATATTTCACTCATTCAATTCACTGTGGAAAGTAGGGTAGCGAACGGTTTTTCCTGATTTACTCGGTCTGTGTGGAGTAAGTTGGGCCGGACCCGTCGTTTTGCATTTCCACGAATCGGGCAAGAAAGGGACTTACGTACTGCAGAAAGACAGTAGTTCTATCCATTGTGGAGAAATTCACAAGCAGGCGAAATGATATTATAAGGAAATGGTTTCGATTTGTTATCGAACCTACTTTGAGGCCTACCTTTTTTCAATGCTCTATGCTATTCATGGTAAGTAACTGTCAACTGTGTGAGGGACATCCTCATACTAGGTAACAGACCTTTAATCACACTAAGTCCAGGTTTCTTCAAACAACGCATGGGCTAATTTGTAGTTGTTCGCAGCCAATATGAAAGTGAAGATCACTTCAGTGGTCCATTGGCGCTGTGTGCCCAACAACTTTTTCAGACTGAATTTTCTGCTGAACATCTCATCTGATTTTAGGATAGAAGAAAGGAATGGCAACAAGTAGAGTTAAACACTGCGTGTTTGTTAGAAATAACGAAGCTTGCACCCTGCTCATCGTCAGCTTAGCTAGGTCGAAGCTTGGTCAGTTGGGTTAAATATCTAATCACTTTACTGGTACAATGTTCCGCGAATGATGGCATTTTAAGTGAATGCATATTATATGGAACTTGGAAGGGGAGTTGTGAGTTATCGAGAAATACACTCATTTTCAAATCAATTTGGTTTTTGTGAGAGACGCAACTGAATCTCTCGTATTTCTCGAAAAGAGACCAATTTGGGTTCAAGTAGAATATAAGGTTGACGCAAACTCGGGGACTGCGCATACCTGATGAGCCCTAAGAAGGGCGAAACCGGTCATGGGCTGTCGAAGAGTTTTCGGCAACCTTGTGAGTAGTTTATTTTATGAAAAAGAGTTGTGGGTTTATTTTGTCAACCTTGGTCAATCGGGGGCGGGATGTCCCAGGTGGTTAGAACGCGAATTTACTGGCCGAAAGGTTCGAACCCGACCTCCGCCTCTCGACTTTTTCTTTCTAGGCTTGGGCAACCTGACAAAATCCCAGCTCCCGTGCAACCTTCAGGCGGCATGGCAGTTAGGCACCGAAAGGGTGCTGCGGCTGAGCCTTGCCGAATTTAGGCCGGAACGTTCAGAGGCTCTAAATTCATTTCAACCTTGTGGTAATAGGCAACAGTGTCGTATACAGTGCTTTCCAATAATTCGAAATCATAGAAAGGTAATATGTGAGGAAAATCCCGTACAATATTAGCTGATATAAGCGTGGGAAATCGGTCTCTTTAAAAAGCTTACCGTGCGGAACACATGTTAGCCTAATGACTGATCCACAGAGGAAGACTACTCTCATGCAAACTCAATGTTTATCAGTTGAATTTTGGAAGGTGAGGAGCATCTTGTGACATGAGGAAAGCAAAGTAGCCCTGAAAGTCGCTTACAGAAAAACAAATGTATTCTATAGTTCTGACACTGGGAATTCGGTCAAATCCGTTAAAAGCGGCTGCTTCACTGAGAAGAGGTGCAGGATGCCAAAAGAGTTTATAGAACTGCTTTTCATCTGCGTCTTTAGCTGTAGGAACAAAACTTAAGCACTGTAATGCAATGCAGAGAAAAGTTGTAGTTACTTGACCTGGGATTGACTGGCCTCTCGGATGACTAGCTTTCTCGGGAAGTGTCGAAAAGTCTTCTCCCGATTGTAAGTAGTTAAGAAGAGATCAGAATATTTTTGATTTTTACGCTAAATTTGTACCCTCTTGAAAAACAGTTTGGTTCAGTAATGATGGATCAACAAACTTTTATGTGCAGACCTGAATCACTTTCTGTTTAAGCCATCGCAGCTCATCTTCATCACTTGGTTGCGCTGACACATGATGACTTCTCAGGTTCTTTCCTTAACTGCATGTATTTGGGAGATTTTGTTCTGGTTTTGAAATTAGTCACATAAAGTTGACACCAGGAGTTCGCAGTTGATTCTGAACATGGCCTTGATGTGGACTCTGTTGCGGGTAACCTTGTCTTCCTGTTATTTGACGTAATAAGACGATGCTAGTACATTTTATGTACTCCTCTCTTCCACTAAGCACAGTGTATTTGGTTGATCAGGTCCTAAGAACGTATTGTGTGTGATTTTCAATGTGACTGATGTCATACTTGCAAATGCCTTGGTAAAGAAACAAAGATCAACTGGTATCTTTCCTTGTGTAGAGCCGTTCACGATTCCACCTTTCGAGGTGTCGCAGGAAGACCTCGAAGAAGAGGAGGAAGAGGATGCTGAAGCCTTTGAAGAGGAAGCGGAGGAATTTGCCGAGGAAGTTGGTGAAGAGGAAGAGGAGGGAGAAGAAGGCGGGGAAGAGAGCAATGAGAAAATGGACGAAGGAGTAGAAGAAACAGAGGAGGAAGTAAGTCCTGAAGCGCGGCTATATGTGCTACACCACAGATTAATAATCGATTAGGGAATCCACGTAACAAACCAAAAAGTTCTATGGTTTTGCGGTTTGCTGTGCATCAGATATATCCGTATGTAGCTCATTTATCAACATTTTCACCTGAAGAATCATGGACTTCTTTTGACACGAAGCATCATCGGTTAGGGACACAGGTCAGTAGAGCTCAATGAGAACGGGACGACCATTGAGTGACTGAGATCGAAGTGCCTCCAGCGTTGACCACCGTTGAAATCACGCACTACTGTATGCTGTGTTGCTAGCGTTAACGAACTATGACCTCAACTTTACTATCTGCCACAAATACTGCGCATTGAACTGCCGAAAAAATTCTGACTCACTTTAGCTGAATGAAGACCACGTCTACTGTTTTATGAGAAGTGACGCTTAGTCTAACCTTAGTCAGAAATTTAACGGATTGTGTTGCGATCCAGTCGTAATGTAAACCATAAGTCAGCTTAAACTAGAGTGCGCCGTTAAAAGGGTTTTCTTGATGTATATTGCAGTGGGGTGAGATGGGTGGTTAGAGCGGGAATTTACTGACCGGAAGGTCCGTGGTTTGAACCCAACCTCTGCATCTTGACTTCCCCTGTCTAGGTTTGGGAAACCTGGCAGTTCCTCAGCCCTCGTCCTTCCCTCGGGTGGCATGGCAGCTAGTCACCGGAGGGGTGTTACAGCTGAACGATTTTATATTGCACTAGTACTGCCTTTGACAAAACTTTACACTAGACACCATCCCTGAAACGAAATCACACTCAAGTGTACAGCTTCGTATAGTGTATAAAGGTTGCTCCAAATGGCCTATTTAGTGTTTGCATACATGATTTTCGGAATATTTGTAACTTTAGGAAGAAAACACCAGTCGGAATATGAATAAAAAACTTGGGCTGACAAGTTACTTCTGCCCAGTGACCTTGCATGATTATGGTGTACTTCGAGCTGGTGATCCCGATGTTGGTGCAATTTTCGACAACCTTGTGTACTACTTCTCAAGCGAGGAGGCAAGGGCAAGGTTTATGGAGTCACCGGAATCCATTCTGTCCGATGTGGAGCATCCTATTCACGTAAGTAACTTATTGAAAATTATTATTCTGATGTAAGATACCAACAATCTAAGCTCATTATCTGAAACTCCTTTGTTGGTTTAGTTGATGACGGTTTGTGGAGTCTTATGATCATATTTTAGAAACCCGACTCTATGTAATATTCCACAAAACTTGCAAAATGTGATCAAAGTTTTAAGATTATCAAATTGGTTCACCTTGGTAATGAGTTGGATTCAGGTAAATACCTGTAAATACCACCAGATATGTGATCACTAAATCACCTCTGAGGAAACTACTCTTGTGTGGGGTGAAATGGGCTATGTATATAATGAAGTCAGTGTATTTTTGAACCACATATCGGGTGTCTATCTTCACTTTCCAAATAGGGGCGGAAAAGAAGATCAGCAAGCAGATGCTTAGTGTGAACTATTAGTGTGAACTAATCAGTCAGATCGTAAAACTTGGATCCGGTCAAGAAAACCTCATTTAGGAGATTTTTGTGATTAAACTTCAGGTCCCCAGATTGCGCACCTCATCCTCTGAAAGAACTGAAGCCTCAAGCTTTATGCACGACTCAATCAGCCCGTCAAAAATTTTGGAACGCAGGAATTGCTCACGTCACTGCGCACAACTTATTTTTTTGTTCGGCTGCGGCCTGTGTTCCTTAAAATTATTCACAGAGCTCCGTCGTCGTTGAACAAAGAGAAAACTCAAGGTAGTAAAAATATTACGAAAAGCTGCTCATAAAGGAACTTTTGCCCTCCAAAATCCTGTCCTGGACCGGATCATTTGGCTTTGTAGTGCGCGTTTTATGGCGCCCAGCTTTGTGACTTCATTTGGATATCATGCAACAGTGTTATGGTAGAATCCGATTTGTGAGACTCTCTCCTGATCACATATGTCAGTAATGTCTCAGCTCCTTTCATATTATTTGAAGTCCCCTACGTCATAGAAAACGTTGACTCAAATCAGCCCCAATATTTACTAGGTTCCTTTGATTTTTTCCGTATGATCTGGAGGTTCGCATTTGAATAATTTGGCGTCATTGAACAGGAGATGTAGGGTGCAGATATTATTATAAGGCAAATAAACACATTCTAGAGAGGAAGAAATTATCAAACAAAACATACATGCTACATAATACTTGCAAAACTATTTGTCACTCAGCGGGCTGTGTCCTGCCATCGGCAAGGGCAAACAGCATACAGCCATACATTTAAAAGTAAAGTGAGCATCCACAATAGGTGTTCTGCAGTTTCACGTTCCTGAAAATAAGGCACATATTTTGTATTTTCGGGTGGCCCAACAAACAGGTTAAGCTCTCCAAAGTTAAACATCTGGTAATGACTAGACCCTTGGGATCTGGACTGCAGTTGCGGTCAGAAAGAATACCATTTGTGCAGATCATTATGGGTAACATCTCAGAATCTTTGACAGCAGCATGTCAGTAATCGTAAAATATTCTGGCGGTTCGACGTTAAACAACTTGCTCTCCTACACAGCCTTCAACTTTTTATCGAACTTACTATCAGATCAACTTGAATGAACTGGTGGTTCAATAAACAAGCGTGCCCATTACCGCTAACTGCTTTGTTGTATTGTGTTGTATGGAGGCAAAGTATAACTAGCTCGGGGACATCTTGGAGATCACTCTAGCAAGCAGAATCCGTGCAACAACTTGATACATTCGACTTGTATCAAATGAGGGTGAAAATGTTTTTAAGAATGGAAACAAAAGCTTGACAGTTAGATCAACCGGTAGAAAGTACGCGGTTACGCGGAACAGGAATGAACTCATCCACGAGAATTGGTTAGAATGAAGAATTGTCCACGCTTACCTAGAAGATGACTGGGCCAAACATTCCAAGCTTTTTCTCAGAGACATCTTTACATTCAGATATTGCGCGTATTATGCAATGATATTTGGTTTTCCGAAGGGAAACCCGGAACCCGCAGTTACACAATGGGCTCTTCAGAAAGCCGCAGTGGAAGGAATCCATTTCGCTCAGTCACACCACCTAAAGGCATCCGCCTTTTATTTCTCGGTCGGGGCTCCTGTGAATTTCGTTTGTATGACGACAGTGAAGTTTTTACCTTTGCAAATCAGAGCTACCTTGACATTATCGCCACGAAACATTCTCAGTTTGGCAACAGCTTTCTATTGGTAGAGATAAAGGTGTTGATCCAGAAATATCGACTCGCTTTCAAATAAATCTGGCGGTACACACATGCACACTGGTCTCCTTTTAATTTTTTATAGCAGCAGAGCACAAAAGAGTTGACACAACGTAAGCTGCGAGTGCATTCTTACCCAAGCCCCTTTTACTTGGTTTTTGATGACTTTGATTTGAGGCGTTAACTTCAAAAACCCTGTCTTATCTGCAGATTCCCGCATTGCGAATTTTACTTCTCGGACCGCCTGGATGCGGAAAAACGCTGCATGGTCGCCAGCTAGCGACAACCCTAGACATATTCCACATAAACTTCAACAATATTCTACAGGAAATAGTTCTTCCAAAGGTGGGCAAGAAACTTGGCAAAGAATACGAAGATGAACAGCCTATACCGGATCTTGTCCTACCCAGGTAGGTGAAGTTAGCTTCTCTTTGGGATCGCTTGTTGGGGGCATATCAGTCAAATATCAGCACCGGTTCTGAAAATACTTCCTCTCAAGTTTTTGTTCGATGCACAGTTTTAGAAAGTGACACTCAAACGTATATATATATATATATATATATATGTACGCCTGGTGTATTGCCTCATCAAGACTGGATGAACTTCCGGACGCCTTCGCCCATCTGTCAGACGATATTCGGTGTGCTCGGAACATAATATGCCTCCCTTTGAAGATTCGTAGTGCTGTTGTAGACCCGATAAAGTAAAAGAAGAAATAAAGACAGAAAAATATATGAGTGAAACAATATTTGTTAGGTATCCACACAGCAGTGTCCAGTGTGTGTGTGTGTGTGTGAATTTTTGCCAAAGCCATCGAATCTGAGTGAGGAAAATTTACGATAAAAACAAACAAACAAACAAACAAGCATTCTTCTTGGAGGTGGACCGCCGTTTCATTAAACGTCACTGACGATGGCATTCGCCCTGATGGAAGGATTCTAGTTCAGAATTTGGGGGATGGCCCAGGTAGAAAGACTGTGCATTGAAGGACGTGGTGCAAAATACGTTTGTGGACGGCGATCAACAACGGAGGACGGGTGTTACACGATTCGTCTGGTGACGGTTATAACGAGCATAAGCTCGGGTAAAGCTAAGGGAGCAGAATTTGGATTTTTCTCTCCTAAAGGTGCAAGTGTCATACACACATACTCATTCAAATCGTTGTTGAACGCGACGTCCCTCAAGTAGAATGTGTCTTGCTAAATCATCTTTGGTTTTCGGGGTGCTTGCCACAGACACGTGTATGAAAACAAGCTTCGAGAAATGCATTCAATTGCATGCCAGTTTTGTTTTTACAGGTTGCTCACCTGGAATCTCTGGTTTGTGATGTTCTTTTTCCTTACTTGAATATTCACATGGCTAACTTGATATCGGACATTTACTCAATTTTAAAAATGCTGTTACCCCATAGTGCCTATTGGATTGGTATTTCTACCCAGTTCCATCATACCACTTCAACAAGCCTCAATCAAACTCAATGACTGATGCTTTTGGCTTAGTAGGATTCAAGTCGAAGGTGCGACATTGAACTTTGAACTTTGGTGACTTAATACTCACTGTCTACCCGGTAAACTGGGTGGGCCAACATAAGCAAATGTAATAACCACGCATCCATCGGATGTAGAAAGTGTAACGAAAAACTTCGAAGAAGCTGAGTTGAAGACTGTGAAAATACTGAACAGCATCGTGTTTGTGCTTAACTTGATCCACTGTTCTAACACTGAAGAAGACAAAGGTTTTATCTGCTTACTACACTTCTCATAAGGTTGCTGAAAATTCTTCGACAGCTCACGACCGGTTTCGCTCTTCTTGGGGCTCATCAGCAGGGCAGTCCCCTAGTTTTCGTCAGCCTTTCGTTCTGCTTGAGATCAACTTGCACGAAATTAGCGAACTACATTCATTGGAAAACAAACTTAGTTTTGCGAGTGATTCACCTAAAACCCAGTTGAATCTCTTGTTTTCATGATTTTTGCAAGTGAGTGTATTTCGCTGGTTTTATCTGCTGTCTGCTGGTCGAACTCAACTGCTGGAGTATTCAGAAACCGTCTCACTACCCATGAGTAGTCAGGTTTTGCCTCAGCAGTCACCGATCGTCGAGGACTTGGATCCAACCATACATGCACGTTAAAGGAGGAAGTTGAATTCTAACTAGCCAAGACCTTCGAAACGTCTTAGTTTTATCAAGATTTATCAGCTGGGCTTAGGAGGATAGGACAACTGAAACTTCGTTTAACAGTTCCGGTCTATTACATAGCTGTCAGCACTTCCGCCGGCAAGTTTGCGAAGCTGGTGGCCTATACCGAAATTCTTGTAATTATTTCTTGACTGATCGATACGAATATTCAGACAGTTTTACCCGAATATTCATCGATCCCGTCTCACATAACTGAGTTCAAAACCGCGACAGCGGACTGAGTTCAAAACCATACAGCTGTTTAATCGCGCACCGTTGATAATAAAAAAATTTTCTGTGGCACACGAAGTTTGTAATTAGGTACGTTGAACTTTCGAATCGAAATCGGCAGTTATATGAAAGCTCCATCCAATATTTCCAAAAAAGCTTCAACAGATATGCGAACCAATAACGAAAAGCTCTGCAAGGCCGGTCGTTTATCTTCATCGGTTTGCTTTATTTTCAAATTTAGCATCAAACTATTCCATGCACACATTAAAAATGGATTCCTAACGGGGCCGACCTGAGACATGTCTGCTGCTTTCAGACTTCCTAAGTGCTATTCATGAGAATTTTCATATTGTTCAATACTGATTGGAAATTTCCAATGTTAGGACAAAAGTTGTCTGCTACAATGTGTCAGCCTAATAAAAGCTACAGTGAGACTTCCATGCTCTGATAAAAAACCCCGAAGTATGCACTGTAAAACTCCACGAGAGCCGATACACCTTTCTGTTCACCTTTCCGTTTTCGTCCTCACTCACTCTGGATCAACACCCGGTACCAGTCTTGTTTGGTATTTGTCAAGCATGTTAAGGACTTCAAAGTATCAAGTTACTATACCAGATTTGGTAATGAATCGATCGTTTAATGGTGAGTTTTGCTCTAGTCTTACAATTTTCACCGGCATATCAGCTCTTAAAGAGAATGGTACTTGTAAATTAACACCCTAGAAGTCAGTGAATCAGTCCATAACTTAAAGTGTTGTCATAATGTAAACCATACAAGTAATTGATAGAGCAGAAAATTAAGGTGTGTATGCACTGGTTCATTATGTGCTCACTTGGGCGGTACCATTAACCCAAGTATACAATGAATCGTTGGAGAATTCGAAGCGTAAACAACAGGTAAACGAAAGTGAAAAATGGTAAGCCCTTCTCTAATCTTTCACAAGCTAAGGGAGTTATTTTAACTGACAATACTGAATCAGTGCAAAACTGGGGGAAATTCAATCTTGACAACCGCAGTGCCTAGCGTTTCTGTGCACCCATGTGACAAAATGTAAGCCCACTCGTTAAAAATATTCTTTCTTTGATTTAGCTCCATTACACGTCGATTACAGTTTTTCTGTGGAGTAGACTCGCGGTAAGCTTAGAAGACAGTAGGTTCCGAGGGGTGTATCTAGAGAGCATCACGTTGGTATGTCGAACAGTGTCGATCAGAAAACATGTGATTCATGACAAAGTAATAAGATACATACATGGACGACGAATAATTCCAAAAAATCGACTACTTTTTGGTGAAGGAAGTATTTCTAAACTCTAAACTAAATTATGCTAGACCAGGATCATAGACCCAAGCAAATATAGTTTGTAAAGCTGTCCTATTACACCGTGCTTTTGGGGTGCACGGAGTCGCGCGTGATCTGATCAGTTGTTCCAAACATGACCTCTGAAACTGAAGACTCCTTTTAGTATTTGGTCAGTGTGAGAAAACTTCAGAAAGTACAAATTCAGACTAATTTGGAAGGTATTCATGCAGAAAATTTATAATGGGTAAGAAGGGTTTGCTGACAGACTGTGCAGTCATTTGTCTCTGGCATGAGATTCAAACGAACCGCGAGACAAAGTTAGTCCGTCTTTCTGTACAAGGCATAAATATAACAAATAATTTCCAATTGCGGAAACTAGTCTTAGCTTAGGTTTCCCAAATATTCTTACTAAGCTGGGACAGAAGTCCTAGCGACGAAGCTCCAAGCAAACTCATTGGTACGGATTCCAAAGGCCGGTGAGTGAGTCAGAATCGTGTTTTTTATTGTTTGCGGTTTAGTCACAGGGGATTATGTCCTTATCAAGGGCATCAGTATTCAAACTTCTAGGTGAACATGCACCGCACGCGGTACCACTTGGTTGTAGGTGAGCGTGAGAATCCGCAAAACGCGTGATGTTTGAAACACTGCCGGTCTGTTTAAGTCTGGATGGCATCAAACTAGATGATCATAGTTGAGATAGCCACATCAATGGTTAGATACATTGTAAAACATGGTCCAGTCGCACCCTCAGTGACGTTCATGCATCCAAGCTATTGCCTCCAACGCATTGCTCCCTTTCCGATCCCCCCACTTAACACTCCATCTACAGTGCTGTATTTACGCACTAATTTATCAGCTCCCGACTCCAATGCGCAGCTAACTACCCACTCCCCCGAATCATCGGTGAACAAAACTGTGGCAGCCATAACCACTGTACGGCAAGTACGCGGTTATTACAGCTGACAATGATGATGATGATGGTGATGATGATGGTGATGATGATGGTGATGATGATGACGATGATGACGATGATGATAAGATAGCCGATAGAACACTTGTTTAGCTGACTTCTGGGTGATCTATTTGGAAGACTAGCCGTATCTCTTTCAATCTACCTAGACAAAGGTAGCCGTAGTGTTATAATGAGACCACTCTGGTCTGTGATTCACTCTGCAGTTCCCCCCTGTCACCATCGTTCATATCCTCCATATTCATTTAGCTAGAGTAATTTCCCCTCGTATGGTCATCCACCGACATTTGGTGTACATCGATCGAGCTTGCTTTCTCTGCTGATTGGGTTGCTTTTTTATTCTTTAATTGGTTAGACGGCTGATCAATAGGTTAATTGACGTCTTTTGGTTAAAACCGGGTCCGATATTGACCCACATGCAATGATCTGTAACGCAATAGAATAATGATGAAGGTTTTGTAAATATTTTCAGCTTGGAAGAAGGTGTGACCCCAAGTTCAGCTGATGGACCCACTACTGAAAAGTACAGCGATAACATTGGTTACGTGGGGGTGAAAGAAGAACTAACAGAGAACGAACGCAATGTGGTAGAGTACTTGGTAAACGGTACGCCCTTGCCACCCGAAACCATGGAATGGATTCTGGGGAAATACTGGACTAAGGAACCGTACAAGTCGACCGGGTTCATTCTTGAAGGGTTTCCAATGTCAGCCGATGAACTACAATTTTTGGTTGATTCCAATTATTTCCCGGACTTCGCAGTTGTTCTAAACACAGATGTGGGTGAGGTGATTAGTCGTCTACTTCCAGTCAGGCTTGAATTCTGGCGGAAGCGCATGGCCAAAAAAGCCGCTAATGCAGCAGAGCTTAAAGCATGGAAAGCCCGAAAGAAGGTAAGAAGTAAAGCCTAACTATATATATATATATATATATATATATATANATATATATATATATATATATAATCATGAGACAGCGTTTTCAAGATCTGCACACTCAACTCAAGGTGAATCACCGTACCCGTTTGAAGAATTTAAATGCATCCTTTAAAAGTATTCCAACGTATTTTATCACAAACTTCTCTGCCGGTTTAGTATAGCTCAATCGGCAACTGGTAAATTTCGATACAACTTTCCGGGCCGAAATCACATAAAAAAGAAATTTCGCAAACTGCGCGTAGTCACCCTCTGACAAGCGTCTGTGAAGCCAGCGAATGCTCCGGGCATGACTTTACGCTTCGAATAGACAAACGATGATGTGATGTATTTAACATGGTTTACCAACGTCTTGAAAAACAAGTAAATAAATTATTTACATCCAAGTTTGAAAACCAATGTCTCAAGTGCTTCTTAGTCCACGTATTCTCGTATAGAAGAATCAACCTTCAATTTCCCAACAGTTTACCCAAGAAATTATAACATCGAGGTTCAAAAATGACTATATTTTCAAACAAAGAACCATCATTCCATGTTCTTTCCAACGGGGCTCATCAAAACCTATGTTGGTGTACATCCTCCTGAAACTGCAGGTTGTTTATTGTGGTTTGTTGATGAACCTGACCGCAGATTGGTTGACTGGTGTTTTCAAATGCAACTCAACTTGGTCGATGCCACAGATTGCACGAATGCGAACGACGTTTTTGTACAAATGAGGGTAAACGCCATATTGGTTATCTCTCATTGACTTCCTTGTCATTTAGCGGATTGTTTTTTACTAATTTTCGGAACCATATTTTAGCTTTAGCAATCCATAGCCTGCGTCAGTCCCGAGTGTATTTGGAAATCCATCCCTCAAGAGAGATTTTACATCCTTCTGTGCTTATGTGAGGACGCAAAAGCAGTTTGCCCCACTTCTATACAGCCATTGTCAGGAAGTCCGAAATTCTAATATAACGTTCCACAGGGCGCAAAATCTTGTGATGCGAAGTTGCAGGTGTTTATGGGCAAAACTTGAATTCAGATAGGTATAATGAAGATTATATAAGGGATTCCACTTTACCCCAAAACACTGTGAAAGCAATCATTTCATTTGTTGAAATTTTGGGCTAGCCAACCAGCTTGGTTTTCTTTTTGCAGGTTCAAATATTAATTTTAAAGAGTTTTATCAGGTTCTGTACAATTTGGGAACACTAACCTACAGCACACACCCACACTTCAAATTCTAATGTGGCCCACAAATCAGCTAGTCATTAAGTAATGCATCGGACGTTGATATCGAGGCCGCCAAGCAATCTCAGCTCGGCTGTGACATACTTGTGAATACTCCCTAATGCTGGTGGGTCTCTTTAGCCTTCTATCGTGCATCGCTATCCAACAGATTGGAACCTACTACTCACCCTACTTCAACCTATGATGAACATCTTCCAGTTTCCTTTAGTTCCACGTTTGCCCCTTTCTCCGAAATTTAGAAGCAAGGAGTCGTGCCTTTTCTCAGACCAGTGGACCTAGTATGCCAAAAGCAGATTGGTTGAGACAATAGAAATGTACCTACTGACCAGAATATGGAGTAGGCTGAGGCGCAAACTTACAGACCGGGGAGTTCGTGGTCCAAACCAAACCTAGGTTGGAACAGGTTATTTTCAGTCTGCTGCTCTGCAGCGATTCTAAAAATCTGCGTGGATTATATCCACCGACCATCCATATAACAACCGAATGCCTACGCGCAACTAAGCGCTCTTACACTTTAGAATAGCCGGACAATACTGATATGCGAATCGAGGATTTGTCGTTTGAAAAACCTGAAACAATTACTGCACCTAAGTGGCTAAACACAGCTGCAAGAAGGTCAAAGCCGGTGGATGTACGGTTTTCATATTGGCTCCTCGGTTTCCAGTTTATAACTACCATAAAACAGGAAACATTCAGACCACCGTGCATGAGTTTTGTACCCGTATTATAGAGACACTATATAAAAGTCTTTGGGCTATTACGAAGTTAGGAGTGAACAGCCAGCGCGTGATTTAATTTTGCTCGCTCTCGAAAACTTTTGGTTCAGAGTGGTTTACAATATGTGAACTGGCTACCAGGATCACGTATACCCTGTTGCGTTGACGAAAGGTCAGATAGCGTCGAAGGCGAACAAACGGACTACCAGTAATTATGCTGTCAATTAAATCAAGCCCTCCGGCTAGCTATCGGTTTCATGCGTAGCTATAAGGCAGAACAACCTTCTACCTCTATATTGAAAAATTGGCTGAATGATCAAGAGTGAATTAAGAGATTAAGGCATCGACACAGCCTAATCTCCAAACTATTTTGGGATCGAATTAGACGAGAAAACACTCAGTCCTACAATAGCGGATTTCAACGTTCGCTGTGCACTAGTGCACTAGATAGACAACCGTTACCATACAGAAAAGAGGGAGTAGACCTAATATACTACTTATAAAGTTGGTGAAAACTCTATGATAGCCCACGAACGGTTTCACCGTTCTTGTGACTCATCAGGTAGGCGCAGTCCACGAGTTTCCGTCAACTTGTGTTCTACTTATACCCACATAGCATAAAAATTTGAATGATGTACTCATCTGCACATTCATTTGAGTAAGAAAATCATGAACGAGGAACTCAGCTCTACTACAGATGAGTCTCCCATTAGAATCAAATTTGTAGATGGATTTGTGTATGTGGGAGTAGAGCTGTTGTTTTATGCTATTTGCGTGTTCAGTGACCTATCAGGTGAGGTTTCCATACGGGTTCCGAAGAGTAGACGGAAAACTCGATAGTAAAATATTGAGCCAAAATCAACTTTAACGTTCTATTCAGTGACCTTTGGCAGAGTTTTGTTAGAGGAGTAACCCCTAGATATCTGCCCTGCTTTCCTAATGAGTAGACCTGAATACAAAGACTGTTTCCGTTACACACTGATACACGAAACGTGGAGATACGCCCGCTAACAAATCACGCATGGCCTCTTTCCAACACTAACTTACACCAGTACAATAGGATTGTCTTCATACAAGTTAGTTATGGAACTACAAAACCATCATCCCCTCACTGCGTATCCTTGTGTTTCAGGAAATCACACGTGAGAAAAGGAGAATAGAAATTTTAGCCCAATTGCAAGAGAGGCGTAAAAATGCGCGGGTGAGTTCGGCCGTTGAAATGTGACATTGTAGACAGTATAGGCATTCCGAACCAGGTAGCCGTTTTGTGTTACACACCTGTAGCATATTCTATCTCAGCTAAACTTCAGTTTTACAACTAATTTTGCTGCAAAAAAAGCATATCTATGATCTTTACACGTTACATTCTGGATGTCGCAGTGGTTCTTTGAGTTTATTTGCTGTTTCTTGTCCCAAGTCGGTGATTTAAGGTTTTACCTAAGCGTTTTTCGGTAGTATCATACAAAAAAAGCACTGATTTTCAAGTGGAAAATCATCACTGAAATTTGTTTATTATGGTAGGTCACATGAATGGGACAGGTTTTCAACCCGGGTGGAAGCATCTGGCGTGGAGTGATATCGATATTGAGCACTCATGCACTCTTCTTGGAAAGATTCTCTTTTGGGAGTCATTCATTTAAAGAACAGCGCCTTAGTTCTATCCAATTCTTTTGAAAACTAAGTGGATTAGGTGCTTAGAAGTGCATGAAAAAGATCAATTTATTTAGGTCTGATAGTTATTAAAATATTGACTGAGGATTGTTTGATATACACGGATCTCCGCCATTATCTACTGATTAATTTTTTTGGTAACCAAGTAAGCTATTTCGCGCCGTTAAACATTCTCGAAACCTTTAGCACCGAAGCACTTACTTGGAATGTACTGGCATGAAGTGAGATCAGCATCTTCTTTCGGGTTTCCATCAAATTGCGATCAACGTTCCTCAATAATGGATGCCTGTAAAGAATGATCAAACCGTCCTCAGGTACGCAAAAATCAGCCTGAGGAACTTATCCAGATACATTTCAGCAGCTAGCGTCTAAAGAGTGTTTGTTTCACTGCTGTATCTCACGTATTTATGCTTGTTTTTCAGTGGAATGAATGTGTAGTAGAGGCATGTTCATACGTGCGTGTTCATATAAGTATACACATAAGTGCACTATACACATTGTAGAAACTCACGAACTGAGGTTGACAGGTGGTGAGTAAATCCTTGTTTAGATATCTAAAACAGCGTTTTACCTGGCCTGACAAACTGTTGCTTAACTAACTTTCTACGATTTTGTGAGCCGGTGGTGATGAGGATACTATGTAACTGTGTTTATTGATTATTGTACTGTAGTGGCGCGTTTATGTATCTCAATTTAGTCTGGCAGGGCTGCCTTAACTGGAGAAGATGAGGAAGAACAACTGGATGACGAAGTTGACATCGATGAACTCTTGGCGAATGAAGACGAGGTAATGGAAGTCCCTTTTTAGGTTAGGAAAATACAAATTTATTCAATGTAGACTTAGTCGGTGTGATTGAATAGCTTTCTTTTTGCGCTGAAAACTGGAAAATTTACGAATTCGATTGTATTGCTCTGCGTCAAGAGCATAATTCATCTTGCGTGTGCGATCCGCCCCACAGGACTTGTCATTATCAGGATAAATCACTTATTTTGTGTATTATTAATATATTATCATATACTATTGCTGGGCTTGAGATGAAACAATTCAAGGCACGGATTCACTGGCCAGAATACTGTTTTTTTTCCGAACCCAACCCAGTCATCATGCCTGATGCCCTCTGGCCTTAGGCAAAGTAGCTTCTTTTGGGTCACATGGCAACTGAGCAGCTGAACGATTTACCTATATAATTGTTGTACCGTCACCCATATTGAAAACGGCTTGGTTTTAAGCAGTCAATCCCCACATACCTGTTGCGTAACTCCAGTTAACAACGTCAAGCGATTCACCTGTTTCTGTGCATGTTAGCGCCATGGTAACTTCTAAGAAAGCAAAACACGTTTATACGTAATGAACCCAATAAAACCAACCTTGTGGCTTTTGAAGGTCTATCACAAAATTTCCAATATGTCAACGCAACAGTGGGCACATCAATGAAAGTTGGCAACCGGATATCTTACTTGAAACTTCATGAGTTTCAACCAAGTGTCAGCCAGGGGAACGAATACGCAAAATTGATTTTACTGTGAATGCAGCACCATGGACGTCCTCATTCGAGCCATCAGTCTGTTGACTTACTAGACTTTACAGGCTTGAAAAAGTTCCTACAGATTTGTTGTAAAAAAACTGATAATCCACGAAATGTGTGTGTTTAGATAAGGTTCAGGGAAATAGTACACCCCGGGATCTTTAATTACTTCTATGGCCATATGGTACTCATTAGTATGTTTTGTTTAACTTATCTCTTCAGGAGACCGACCACACTGTAGAAAAGCTACATATCATTAGTGTTCTTGTAACGTAGTCTGTATGTCTCAAGCTGATTTGGAAACGCTCGCGCAACATTTACTGAGCTCGCTCGATACATATGCTTTTTTCCTCCGATGACGGTGTGTTCGTTCTGTTTTATCAACTCGTTTTTATCGGATGGACTCGAGCTGATCGGATGCTCAAACTGAAACAATCTTTCCTTGCACCTTTTATCACCAACTATGAGTTCAAAAAATTTCAGTTATTTATAACACCAAAATGATTTCTAAAGGAGCGTACTCCTTCGTAGGCCAAACGGGACAACCTCTCCAGGATTAGGTCTCAACATGTTCCTACGCATAGCTGTAAATTTGTCTTCAAGAAGCAGCCCACAACAAACATATAACCAATCTTTGGATAAGCCAAAAATCGGCCGCTACTACTAGCCTTTTTCTGCACTCATTGCAGGCAGAATGTCACATAAAGCTACATTTTGGAAGTCACTCCATACAGGTAATCCGAACACAGCCGTCGAACCTCTAGGAAGTTTCTCTACCCACAAACGCTCCCCGTTGTGCCTATGCCTGTTCCCTCATTTCACACGTTTCCCGTTCGGCACTTTATTTGCCTACAAATTATTGCGTTCCAGATGTATTTTTCAATGAATTTTTCCAACTGCAAACTCAAACAGAATGTGCGGAAAGTTGTTTTCTTATCTCGCGTCTCACATCTAATTGAAGTAGCTGCCCACTCTTTGGCAACTTCAGACGTTGTTTTGTGGCCACGAAAGGTTCTGATTTGAGTTTTTTTTAATTACAATAGTTCACATTGAAATCCCTGAATATCAACTTACAATCGGATTGTATTGAGTCTGAAGTTTTAGGTACAAAGATGAGACCGACAAACTGAGTTGTCGCCTAGGCGGTTTTTCTAAGCTAACTTTGTGCAGATACGGACACAGACTTAAAAAGCCGATGTCCCTCAAAATCTAATCGCAGGTGAATTTTGACTCAAAACTTTGAGTAAAACTCACAATGTGGTTTTATTTTACAAAGGAACAGGGAGAGGAAATGAATGCGGAAGAAGAGGAAACAGAAGCTGATACGATCGACCGGCTGCGTGATGAGATTTCGGAGCGATACGAAGAGAAATCCGATAATCTGGCGGAATTGCTTGAACAGCTGGACGAGCTTTCTATTCCGAAATTCGAAATCGAATCTGGTGGTAAAGTTACCTGGGCACGGTATCGGTTGGTCAAAGTAAGATCCAATGACGGTTTTGGTTTTCAAAAATTGCTTATTATTATACGTTATTCGTGAGATAAAACGTTTTTGTCCGGTTTTTCCTCCCAACACAGTCAAAACTTTGGATTCTTCAAACACGCTCTCAAAGGATCGCAAGCGTATAGTAATTTACACCATGTGTGTCCTGAATTAGGATTACCGTCTTCAAATCAAAAGATCTAGTGGCCGTACAGTGTTTTCCTTCAACAAGAAAATCTGGGTACTTCGCAAGTAACCTCCCTTATTCGCCATTTTTATGCAGCACGATCGTGTGGCCTTTCCAACGTATAGATATGGCTAGAACAACCAAAGCTGCGCACTGTCGAAGCTGTAATGAAACACTGTAGTATTAAGTGAGCAGCGTCATGAACCGAAGCAGCACCATCTGTTTGCAACTTTGAGGTTTCTATTGACGCATCAAACCCGACGCCACCAGGGGCGAATAAATTGATGTGCTCTTTTTCAATCTTCAAACTGGCTGATGTTCTGATATACTCTTGGCGGTCGGTCTTGTGGTGTGACCTATATACTCGGCTGATTGAGAACATACTCGTATTCGTTAGAATGAACTTGCCTCTGGATGATTGTTCTGTCATCTGCTGGTCAGCGGAATTTGTTTGCAGGAGGTCAGAAGTATCACAGTTAAGACGGAGTCTAAAGTCAATTCTTGGATTCACGTGTATTAGCTGTACGGTTGTCCTCGGTTGTCCTGCAACATACTTGTGCGAAGCTGGTAAGCCACAGTTGTCTGAAGGCAGTCAGAAGTGGTTTTCCCTGAAAATGTTGTGACTGATGTACGCTTCAACCAACCGCTCAGAATACGATGGTATAACAATGAGCTCCTACATAAAATAAACTCTTCATTGTGTGAGAAGGAACCCCCGTTACAATGTTCATATGTGAGCACTCGTTAGTTTACAGCTCAAAGGAAAATCTGGAGGCAATGTTCGGTGCCGGGCTGTCCCAACGTTGGCTTTTCGCGGAATCGCAATCGATTCAAGTGAATAGATTTTTAGGAATTAAACAAATTCACCCTGGTATGCCCATTGTAGTTTCCCAGACAGGTTATCAGCGATGGCTCAGGAATAAAGTTCTGCAACTTGCACAGAGTAACAATCTTTGCTTCTTTTAGTTCGGTGCACTGCGGTGCGCAGTTCCACAATACTTCACAAGCATCCATATTTATCGATATCCCGAACTATCTCATAAACTACCAAATTCCAAAAACTAGAACAATGCTCTTCCNCCTAAGCTACCTAATCATGGGCCTTTTAGTCCATTCGAGTTCAGCCTTCATCTTTCAGCTGATGATAAATCATCTTTCCAATTATGCATGACCCAAAAGTTTGTCTAGAAGTCCCAGTATAATATATCTGTTTGTACCAGCCAATACTAAATTCAGTATGCGTTTTCTCCCTGAAGAAACTTGATGGTCGTCAATTGAACAGCCCACTTGATTTTAAAGATTCTGTTTGGTTGGGCAAAATAAAACTGGACAAAATCAAAATGATAAACTGATTCAGTCCGTGCCATCAATTTGCACTTGGAGGTGAAAATTGCGTAGACGGTATCCAGTCATACCTGGAGGGCAATAATTTTATATTTTAATCCAGATTCTAGCTCCTCAGATGAACGTGATAGTACCGATCACAGTTCTTCATTGATATGTGCGCAACACAACGCAAATCCTTATCACCCTTGCACGTGTGGCGAATATACGTCGGCATACTTAACCCGCTCATGCGATGAAATCCTAGGGAAACCTAACTACTCACTTATAACGACCTTCCTAGGAAACGTACAACTTCGCTGATGAGCCTTAGACCACGGAAGGCTTTGCTGTCAGTTTGTCGCTGATTCTTTCACTATATTAAATTAACATGTCACTTGT
The DNA here is from genome assembly GCF_000715545.1 of Opisthorchis viverrini. Taxonomy (NCBI): domain Eukaryota; kingdom Metazoa; phylum Platyhelminthes; class Trematoda; order Opisthorchiida; family Opisthorchiidae; genus Opisthorchis; species Opisthorchis viverrini. Next base: position 180,258 of record NW_008751703.1, on the reverse strand, counting down.
TTGCCGCTCTCGTTCAGTCTTCCAAAACTCAAGGACTTTATAAACATTTTCAGTCAGAAAATTCGCCCAGCATGTCCGACTGTCCCACAAACGGAACTCACACATGATGGAACAATCTAGGTTGTCCAATTTGAAGTACTCTTGGAGAATTATTGGACTGATCCATCAGATAAGCAGATTACAATCTGTTTATGGCAAATTTAGATAACATTAGAATGAAATACACAAGTTAGCGTTACAGTCTTTATAAAACATACAAGAATATCGTTCTGCAATCCACACGTGACATCCCAAAATATCAGGCCTATTTACTGCAAGTATCACTGCCTTGAAATGTCTTTCATTTTGGCGGGTTTTTACTTACTTGCACTGGAACCGACATATCGAGCATTTTGCCGATTCAAGTCGGCTATGCTTGCTGGTGCTTGCAGGCTGCGAAGATTGTTGCATCGCAACCCAGTCAAACTCAAGAGACATTCCAATTTATCCCACTGCATCAGACCTTGTAGAGTAGGTTGCAATGGTCTGTTGAATGGACCCTGCAGTGCACAACCATTTAGCATATGGCTCCCATAAATATTTCTTAGTGTTTATGACACCTTTCCAGACAGATCGTGTTACATGGGCTTGCTTCACGCGTACGTTTTGAACACCTTAAACGCAAATCCATAAATGCTTCTAAACATATCGCATTCAAAGACGTCGACAGAATTTTACGAAAATTGTAAACCATGCTGTGGTGATCAAATCGTCCTTCCTGATGTACCGAACTCCGTACCATTCACCAAAACCCACCTCATATCAGTTAATCATCCCCACCTAACCAAGCACAGGTATAGCCCGAATGACCAAGCATAATTATACTCGGATGATCCGGTTAGAATGCTTTGAAAATCTTCTTTGGGCCTCCGTCTTGGTAATTTTTACTCTTGGTATTTCATCTAAGAAAAAGCGCTGTTTAGCCACTTGGTCTGACAAAACCATTCTTATTTTAATGACAGCGCATCAATGCGTTTATAGAAAACCGCTGTTCCTTGTTTGAACGTGTCTACCCGGTGTCACCTAAAGTTGCTGAACGTTTGATCACAAATGGATACCGGTTCCCAAGTCGTTTCGGTCGATGGTGTCCAGTTACCTTGCTTCTGCACAACGCACTGTTGCCTCCGCTGATGGTACCATTGATGAAGACTGGGAACCCAAAGTACCTTCCCGCTCTTCCTGGCCTACCTGGCGTTACACTGCCCGTTTCCAAACCAAACACCTGTTGCGCTATCTATAAAGAAAATATTTACTGGTTTGCGAATCAAGCAGCACGGACAGTGTTCATGAAGAACCCTCTGAAATTCGTTCGAGGAACGCCAGATCCTCCCATCCATATTCCTTTGCGGATGGCAATCGTTGGTGCACCTAAAACGGGAAAGACAACGCGTAAGTCCGTCGGTATTGTTGATTTTGTAACTCCATAGCCTGAACAAACTTGTGTTTATGGGTGAGTCTGTAGATGGGGGATAGTAGATCGGTAGATTCACAGCTGTGCAACATTTCGCATTTGCCACAAAAGCTTTGTCAAGCAAAACGAGTGGAATACTAGCTATAAATCCGCTGATTAGTTACCAAACTTTTTTGAGATGGCTTCTTAATCGACTAAAGGACAATGTGTCCACAAAAGTTTGAAGTTGCATTGGTTTGGAGAGTAGTTTGACAGATGAGTTCAGTGCATGAATCCCTAAGGTTCGAGTCGCTTTCTCAATTTGTCACCTGTGGTGTTGAAGCGGCATATTGTTGAATTTCAAGGGACTTGTGTGCCGGGCTACAGTGTGGGCCGTTTTGCTGTGTGGCTGTGAAACGTGTTCGCTTCGAGCACCGGAAATGAGACGTTTTTAGGTCTTCGACCACCGTTGTATTAGAACCGTAGCAGATGTAGTCTGGTGTCGGCGAATCCTCAACAAGACTATTAGAATTCGGGTGTTTGGATGTGTAATAGGCAATTCCATCAAAGAATGCTTCTAGCACCAGAAGCTGTCTTGGTTAGGTCATGTACTGCCGTTTCCGAAGAGGGTGCTGTTTGTCCAACCCGATTCAGGGTGACGCAAGAAGGGAGGTGGCAAACCCTTGACCTGGCAGAGGGGTATGACAGGTACAGTGAAAAGTCTGGGCGTTACGGGTGTGACTCACCTTCCAGAATGGGTACCAGGTGATACCCAGTGCGCCTGGTAGGAGATGCCGCAGGATATGGCCATTAATTGTCCGAATGAGTGGGGTCACCTCGGAATGATTTCGATGGGCTAGCACTAAGCCATTCTTCATCCGCTTTTATTCTTCTCTTCACAATACGCCTGTTACGGCCCTCCAAAAGTTCACAGAGTAGATGCCTACATGAAAACACTGGCAAGCGGAAAGGTTTATGCACTCCCCCCTCCGAGTTAGTAGGATTTTTCGCAGGTAATTTAAAAAAATTATTTTAAAATCGGACGAATTTTAAGAACTGATACGACTTTTCTTTCAAATTTGTGGGCCTCTCCGTGGGACCAGGTGACACCTGTTAGTTTCGATGCCAGCTGATCATATAGGGTATTGTGGGAAAGATACCTATAAAAGAAGCCAAGCAGGTGTCTCTGGCTGAAATCACACTTTTGAAACAGATACAGGTTACTCTAGATGAAATAGTGTGGGCCTTATTGCCACCCCTGAGCATTAGTCATTTATTTTTGACTTCGTAATTTACGCTCAAAAACAAGGCCCAACAATGTGATCTACAACATCCCCGGTTTTCGACAACAACTTTATGGAAGATTCGGAACAGAAGGATTCGGTTGGATTCACCCGTATCAGCTTGAAATATTCTGGTATTACATGGGTGAAAATTGTGTCGTAACTAAACTAGGAAAGACTGATTAATTTTTCAAATTGCTCTGTAACTTAAACCCGGATTTCAAATTCAACATGAAGATACAGTCAAATTCGAATACACCGCACTTCTTCGACTGTATGACGTAGGATGTTCGTGGAAGATGGGAAATTACACTGTACCAGATACTCACTAACATTAAGGCGTTGCGGGTCCATTCATCCACCCATTGTAAGATGGTATTCTTTATACAAACTCCAGATAAGTAAGGACACCGTGCACAGAAGACGCTGATCGGATAGCAGCTCAAGCTGAAATGGAGGAAACTTCAAGATAAGGGATATCCAAGTAGTTTGTTAATGCATATCTGTGGCACCTGTAAGTCGGTTAGGAAATATATCGGGACTGTTTTTTTTCTACTGTAAAGCAGGAGTATCTGACGTTATCTAAAGGATCCCACACACGAATAACATACTATTGCTTATTCAGGGCGGTACGGATCGCTTTGCACTGGTTCAACTGACTGATTACCTCTCTGTGGGTGAAAACAGGAAGTGTATTTATAAAATCAAATTCAACACCTACAATAGGGTCTAACTTGGACAGATGGAAATAGAACTTCTTAGGAGATGCAGCAAACAGAAAAGAATGGACAGACCGCTGCGGAGCGCAGACGAAACCGAGCTCTAATGGAAGAGTCAGCAATAAGTGGGATACTCACTGAACATGAGACACAAAACAGATTTAGACAATTGCCTACTGACCAGCTTTAGGTTGATCTGCTTTCGAAGCTCCGCAAATGGCTGGCGAACGTTTCCTCATCATGAGTGGATACATCATCACTGCCCGTAATAAGAAGGAATGGCCGACAAACGAACTTCGCAAATGCTGTGCAATTACGATTCTTTAATTACCAAAACGCAAACATTTTCAGAAATCCTCTTGATGGAAATGAATATAGGTAAAACCTTTCCCGGTACTACTGATTACAAGAAAAGATACGGTGTACCACCAGCTGTCTCTAGTACTTCCACAATTCGCAACATAGAAGAAATTCATTAACGCTGGGTGCTGTCGGTGCTACTCGCCTTCCAGGATGAGGACCGCGTGATCCTCACTGTGCCTGGTTGGAGACACTACAGGGTGTGGCTGCCAACCGATTTCAATGGCGTTCTTGTTGTCAGTTTCTATCCAGATTGTCTGAGTGAATGTCTGGAAGTGTAGGCACCTCGGAATGATTGTGGTAAGCTAGCACTAAGTCCCTTCCCAGTCCACCTTCACTCTTTTCTTCAAATAAATCATGGTTGTATGGCAGTGAACCATCGGTGTTGAACACTGATGTCATGCTGTCAATGATGATGATGGTGACTGGCACCCCAAAATAGAAATTCTGAGAAAAACCTTGCAACAGGAATCATTTCAGCTGAACGAATGTGGGGCAAAACCAAAGAATCGACGCCACACAACCATTTTTATGAATACCGCTCAAACGGTGCCACTAGTTAGAAGAGCTGGCTACTGTTTGATTTCACTCTTCCTACTGCTATTTAATCGAAGAATGACGTAAGCGTTCCGCATAGCTGAATCACTTTCGTGATATGCCGGAATACACGTTCCAATGACCTACTATTTTCTTATGTAACTTTATTGAGGCTGTAGGTTTTGCTAATCTAAATGTTGCTTTAATGGTCCTGGCAGCAACAGTAGTTCCCTTAACTGCTGTTTATCTTCCTTCTCGCATTATATGTTCTCCAGCGAAACTTGGATTTTGAGTGACTACGTCAATCAACGCCACCAATCTATGCCACCATTACTGTAAAGTAGCGGTCACCATTCGAGAATTTGTCTTTTACCAAGGTGACTTTACCAGCCGGTCGCGGGATGAGACAAACTGAAGACCATAAACTACCGATAAACCGATTTTTTTTATTTGCTTATCTGGAGGCCTAAGACTGTTCGTTTTTGTGTCCACCGTTTTTTCAGTCGCCAAAAGATTGTGTCAAGAATATAATGTGCCCATAATCACGGTGACTGAAGCGATACGTTGGTACTTGACGGATCCGAGTCACGCTTTTACCGCTGTGGCTGAGAACATTCGACTTTATATGAGTGAAGGGAAGACAGTACCCGACATATTAGTTGCAAGCGTCATACAGTCCTTGACCAGAAATTCAATTTACTCCACCCGGGGGTAAGTCGCCCAAGTACAACTGACAGAATCTCCACGTGAATTTTCCCTCTGATCGGGGAGAAAATTTTTTCATCCTAGTTTCTTAACGCATTTCCTCACTAATTGTGTATCACTTGTTACTCACAGTAGTCTCTAGGAAGTAATAGCCTATCATAACATATGCCAAAAGGTTTTGTATTAGCCCCCAACCCGTCTATGAAGAAGTAACCTCTTCGATAGAACCCTAAAAGGATCTGCTAGATATTTTTGTTTTATTTTTACTCATCAGGACAGTAGATGAGATCACGTGGGCAAGACAGAACGATAACTTTGTGACTTATTGATTGACCGAATAACAGTTGGATCCACAGAGTCTGATGTGCACGAAGAATCGACTTATTTGCATAGTCTAGGCATAAAAAACACTGATCATATCAGTTCCAGGAGTTTTATGTTTGGTAGTTGAAAGTTTTGATTTAAAAGCCCTCCTGTCTATTGAGAAGACGCAGGACTACCATGTGGAATTGTGTCGGTGCTGATTCACAAGGTACTGGTGAAAGGAGGAAGGCCTTCGCTGCGGAGTTACTTATTAGAAAATGTCAGCTGAACAGTTACGGACTATTGGACAGGGAAGCAAAACGCTCATATGCATTTCGTTTGCAAAAACTGAATATCCATCTTCTCTTTGAAAGCGTTTTCCTGAACTTTCCTGAATACTNACTGTTGCTCAAATCCAAACAAATGCTACAAAGTGACTCCACAAATTCCGCAATAGATCCCCCTTTTCAAGAGACGCAACGAGAATTTACAATAAAACATACTACTCGCATGCCCCCCATCAGTAGTGTCATCGTTATACTGGTACACTGGGGACTATTAACAATCCATGGGTGTAAATGATTGCGACATTATTAGAATCGGCATTCAAATCATTCCCGTTTGAGCACCTCACTTCATCCACTCGCGTAATTATTCTGATGCGTCCACTCTCTAGGATTCATTATGGTTCTGTGTGAAATTCTGTAGATCAGTGGGTGCAAATGCTGATTTGAACGACTGGCTAGCTTCGGACACCCTAAATCTCAAACGCGGTGCATTTTCCTGTAAACAGGCTGTTTTTTTTGTGCACGACCACCCACTTTTCACCCGATCAGTATTCCATGTTTCAAAGGTTTACATCCGTTGGAGGCGGTCGACCTCTCTGGTGAGCTCTGTAAACAGGGTACCGATGTTATCAACCGAGTGTAAGACGCTGTCACCCTTTTTAGTCACTTTGAGAGTATCCGACTTGCAGGGTTCAACAGATAGCTTCTGAAAATACCTGCAGCTATTACCTACACAGTCGCAGTCTAAGCCTATTTGCACAAATGCATGAGCAGTTTTTCTAGGTAACCTGATTGCCCAATCACACAATACACTACATGTTTCCTCATGTTGAACACACACTAGGCACATGCATTCATCGCATTAGCGAAAATAAGTGCGGGGGCCAACAGACCTTAAATTCCAGATTAACTGAAAGGTTTTGACCATGAAAACACAGTTAGCTCTGGTCTACAAACTACCGTAGAGTGCACATTTCACTTCAACTTCACTTCAGATCACCGGATTGCCGTAGTCAATTTTTTAAATACGCTTGAGTCAAAAAATGAATGGTTTGGTTATATCAAACCCATCGAAAGTTTGTTGAGCGAAACCGGTTAAGAATGTGATCATTCTTATGAACACTCTACTAGCAATAGTTCTAAGAAGAACCGAATGAAATTTAGTGGGATTTACTTGTTTATTTTACCGTTTACTTATTCAACACCTCACAATTCTGTCACCATTTTCTGCCGTCAGGTATATTTTAGACGGATATCCCTCGACCGTGGAACAGTGCCAGTCACTGTACACTTGTGGCATACGTCCATGTCTGATGGTGGAACTAACTAGCGCAACTGAAGCTGAGAGGTGAGCAGACCGACTAACCCGTTTACACCAACGATTTGTCCTAGGATGATAATGACCCTCGGATTTTTCTACTGACATTGTTCCAGTCATATTTCATATAGTCGGCTACCCATTGATTTGGAACGAACCTCTATTCATCGACTGGCACATAGTGAATCACCGGTTTTACTCATAGCCCTCGAGTGCAGTTCCCGAAACTGATCTTGTCCAGATTAAATCTCCATCGAATGAGCTATTTGTATACGGAGAATATTTGCTCATGATCGGTCCTTTCTGCTGGTGAATACTGTTTTCTGACAAAGAAAGCCCTACTTCCTGGTTATTGGACCAGTGATAATGAAAAAGTGACTTTCTTCGAGAAATACACTCATTTGCAAATCAATTTAGTTTTCACGAGAGACTCAACTGAAACTCTCGTTTATGCTACTCTACAACTAAACGTGCCGCACACAGGACGCCTTATGTTTCAGTTGGCACGATATTTAAGATATTGCAGTATGTTTTTATAAAGGAAACTACTCACAAAGTTGCTGAAAACTCTTCGACAGCGCACGACCGGTTTCGCTCTTCTTGGGGTTCATCAGGTAGGCGCAGTCCCCGAGCCAGTTGAGTCTCTCTTGAAAACCAAATTGATTTGCAAATGAGTGTATTCTTCGAAAACAGACCAATTTAGGTTCAAGTATGACATAAAGTTGACAGAAACTCGGGGACTGTGCCTACTCGATGAGCCCTAAGAAGGGCGAAACCTGTCGCGGGTTGTCGGAGAGTTTCCAGCAATCTCGTGAGTAGTTTCCTTTACGAAAATAGTGACTTTCCTTGACTTGATACATTGGCGCTCGAATTGAACAGATAAGATAATCGGGTGAGTTGTTTTCCGAAGGTCAGTCAAATGCTATCCGAAAACTCCCCGCATTTAGACGACAAAGCAATTAATCGCGAATGACTTGAGAGCATTTCGTCACCATTTGAGAGGAAATCACCCGTATGCAACAATAAGCACTACTTCATATTCCTTTTATATATGACCCCTCAAGTTTTGGAATTTATTCTCGAGTTGCCTAGGGTTTTTCCATTGCTGTGTCCTTTGGCATTGAGTAAGCCATAAGGAGATGTTATGACAGTTCTTTTTCCCTTGTTTTGTAGACAAGATTTAATATTGCGGGGAATTAGGGAGACCGTCAAAGAGCCAGCTGATATTCCGACAGCAGTAGAAGACGAACAAGAACCTCAAATGAGAATACGACTAGAACAGGGATTCCAGCGTCCCCTCCCAGAGTCAAACACGGCAGAAGAACTTTCGTTTAAAATTAATGCTTATCACCACGCTGCTGATTTCCGTCGAGACTGGGCCACTTCTCACCAAGGTCTGTTGGTAGATTTGTGTGCGGTGGACAACCGCTGGTGCCTATGGCGTCAGATTCTACGCGTTGTTAGACATCGTGTGGATCATCTACAGACATATATGGCTAATATTCTTGATGGTAAGTCGGTCTCAATTAAGTAAACACCCACTATTCAGGCGCAAAACCTCTCGCTATTTGTCTTTCCTGATTGGTGGAAAACAAGGTCTGGGTTATCTCTACGGTAGCATTGAGCTGCAGCTAGTATTTTTCTAAAATTAAAAGTTCACTTCGTGCAAAGATCCTAGATTGAGCTTCATCCAGTTCTGAGTAGCCTCTTTAATTCGCTGTTGACACTCCTTAATCAAGCGCCCCCCTTGACCGTGTTTAGCTCTGTATTATGGTGATGCAATCACCTAGTTTTCCAATGTTTTTGTTATTTATCTTGTATTCCACTTGGCCTTATCAGCTGTGGCCAATTCAGCCAATCATTTTACTGCTGTGAACAGTCACGAAATTTCGTCACTAACCACTTAATGAGTTTCGGTCAAAGTGAAATCTTCGTTTGGGCCGTGGAAATCGGGGCATATGTGTACCTTAGAAAGAAAGGCATTTGCGTCATATCAAACCTGACCCGATCCAGATTATCGGTTACATTACTAGGTCATTTGATCAAAACGTTCCCGTCGTGATTTCTTCGCGAACAGTCTAGCACAGCAGATTACCAGAAACTGTAGGATATTGTGCTTCAGTCTTAGGCGAGGGATATCTTCACTTGCAGCATGATTTTATCTGCAACAATATTATTATCAGTATGACGAAGAGATCAATATTCCTATTACCGTTACTGACGACAGATAGGTAACCACACTTACAAACATGACGTTTGATAACTGGTGTGGTGTGATACATGTCAATCCTTCCCACTCTGATCACACCAATGAGCGACCCCTGAGGATGTCATTTTGTCCCATTCCTCTGAGACATACTCATGGATTGAAGGATAAAATCACCAGAATTTGTAAAACGGACCGGAAAATGTATTGGGTTTTCTCCCATACTACCCCAGGACATAAACTTCATTCACAATCACGGAGCACTGACCGAATATGAGTGCAGAATTTAATGCTTGCCAAGTGGAACGGCGTTTAGAAGCTAAAATTAGCCTGATTGGTCATGTCTCCTGTGCATTTATTGCACCAGTTATTGAACCTAACGGTACTGCTATCCAAATCCGGAAGTGAAAAATGCGCTGTCTTCTGACGGTCGGTCAATCAAATTGATTTATTGCCCTTTTGCTCAAGAGATTGGACACTCAGTCCCCGGAGAATACATTCGGAAGGGCATCATTTACGGCGGAAAATAAAAACTTACTAGTTATCTGAATCTCAAAACAAACATTTTTCAAGGGATTCAAGGGTTTTTCGCCTAATTTGACTAACTTAACGAGCTACTTGGAAGGCGATTTTAGCAAATCATCCGGCCGCCTCCTTCCCATCGAGGAAAGCTTTTGGCTACTGGTGAAACATTGGAGCAGCCTCTAGGGTGGCTGAATAACCAAATGGTACTTCAAGACAAAAATGCATTTAGTCCCAATGACCGTTCTTTTTATCATCGCGAATCCACTGCTTACATTCTATGACTTTTGAGCCGAGAGTTTTACTTACCGTGTGCACCTTAGGGATACCATTATTCCAACACGTTTGTTTAATCCGTACAAGACTATCGACTATGCCGCGATCTACCAGAAGTCTGTCCCTTGCCAGTGATTAGCATCAAACTGAGTGGGCGATAAGATTGTGAGCTGCATTGTGTAAAGCGTGGGATGACCCAACTGCGCACTGATGATGTCTCCCGGTATGGTGACGAAGCGTTTGCAAGCCAACTGCCAAGCTCGGCGAACAGATCAACAATCACCTGATCAACAACCAATGAGATGACCCTAGTTTGTGTGTGTGTGTGTGTGTGTGTGTGTGATAGCACATATCTCAAAGAAACCGCGACTCTGCAGGTTGAATCCAGACCACGGAAGAATCTTATACCAACGTGACTTGAAACAGTCAGCCTTCACAAAAATCTCGACCGAGTATCTCCGTTTCATTTTTCCTTGTGAAAGGAGATAAAATGCGTAACGACTTGCTCGGTAGTTAAAAAGATTGCAAGTTACCCCGAGAATAAACTATACAAATTGGCCTCGTATTAGAATGGTGATTGGCTAGGTCTACTGGTAAAAGACTCCCCCCCCCCCAAAAAAAAACAGCCCTTTAGCCCGGGGGCGAAGGGGAAAACGGGTGATCAACAACCAATGAGATGACCCTAGTTTGTGTGTGTGTGTGTGTGTGTGTGTGATAGCACATATCTCAAAGAAACCGCGACTCTGCAGGTTGAATCCAGACCACGGAAGAATCTTATACCAACGTGACTTGAAACAGTCAGCCTTCACAAAAATCTCGACCGAGTATCTCCGTTTCATTTTTCCTTGTGAAAGGAGATAAAATGCGTAACGACTTGCTCGGTAGTTAAAAAGATTGCAAGTTACCCCGAGAATAAACTATACAAATTGGCCTCGTATTAGAATGGTGATTGGCTAGGTCTACTGGTAAAAGCCCCCCCCCCCCCAAAAAAAAAAGACCACTTTGACCTAGTGGTCAAGAGGAAACACTGTATATATTAGGATTGCTGATTTGGATGGTTGGCTACACAGTCAATGAAGTCTCGAAGTAGTTAATGTGAAGCACTCCAAGCAGTGGTTGGAGTATTTTTGAGCACCATTGACCGGTGTATCCACATGAACAAACTGTTGCGCAACCTGACGGTAAATTCTACCGTGAAATTGACAGCAGAACTTACACAAACATGCTTAGCTTATCCGTAATTATTTTGTGGCCTGGGACTACCTTATACATTTGCTGAGCAAACAACACTCCTGTGGAGGACTCAAATTTCGATCCTAGTTTCACACATCAGTGAGCTTTGGAGCAACGCACCTAACTATACAGCCCTTTGTGGGCAAAATACTTTCACGCCGTGACAGTCAAAGTTCTCATGTACACTTTGGAGACTAGCAGACTATAAAGACTAGAAGCATGGTCATTCAGTCTGTGAAAACGGTTGGCATCGTGTGGTCATTGAGATTCAACCTTTTAATCGATATTTCGTCCTACTGAAAGGCCAAAGAGCACCATACAGCTGTTTCCGTGAAGCCAATCCACGCTGAAAAACCGAGGAACACCCTACAGCTGCTCAATCAGTGGACGAAAGTTCGCGGACTCAAAAGTCTTTCAGGCTGTCAAGGTTTTGTCACCATATTTCCTTCCGTGGGGGAAAGTTTGTTAATGTATCAGTCCCTGTCCACTGGGATTTCTGCAAAAGCTCAGACATTTGGAGAACTGACTTCACTTTTAAACGACTAAAGGACTATATTCATGAGTGTTGTACGCAATCAGGGATGATATTCAGCCAGAGGTTTCTTTCGGTCAAGCTATTGTTTGGTTTTTCTTCCTGAATAATTCAATGTCAAAATTTGTTCGATTATAGCTTACATACCGAATCCGACTGCATGTGAACGCACTTGTCAGTTTTTGTTATGGTATTTCCCACCAGCAATTTGTTCTTCACCGTGCTGGAGGCCCTGCAAAAACAGTTTTTTGTGTGATTATCAAAATTTTCAGGCCCATTCACGTATATTCCGGCAAACCTTGTCCAGGAGGTTTGTTCATGCGTTTTCCTCTAAATGGGTGTGTTCCATTCCGGGTCAATATGTTGCTTGTTAGTGGGTTTGCTCGCACTGTGTGTGACAGAACTATCGCTGCGCAAAACAAATAGCATCTAGTCTACCTTGTTCTTTCAATGGAATTAGAGGCTAGAAGTTCAGCATCCCGATGCATGTATAAGTTGCGTCTCAGTATTTCTAGTTGGTTGATTCTCCATGTCAGGATGAAGTCTATTGTTCTCCTTGTTGGTGAATAAAATTTAGATTGAAATTTAAGCTAATCATTTGATAGAAGGATAGAACAACTTCAGAATTAGGAAAGCATAATAGTTTTCTATCTCTACATCTCACCCTCTAAAACAAAATTGGCTTGATTCAACCTGGTTTTTTAAGTTTCTCAGAATGCCTGTGGTTAAGAGCGCATTTTTGTGAGAGAATACTCCCACTCGTCCATAAAATAACTCTGTATAAATGACGCAGCTTCAGTCGGTGGTCGGGTTCTTTTAAGCCAGCGAAACCCTCACATTTTCGCCTTGCTCGTTACCAGTACAGTATTGCTTTAATGTAGTTGGGCTAGCCCAATTAGGTACTCCTGACCTATGGTGGTTCCGCGAAGATGGTGGATTGTGATGCTTCTTACCGAATTGCGAAGGACTGAAGGGAAATGAATTATCGTTCGAACTAACATCATGGTTTAATTGGAATCAGGTCTTGTACTGTAGCTCCCTAGAGGTAGCTGGTAGCCACATGATCAAGTTGGATCCACGGTTGATTTGCATTTGGTGGCCGCCAGGTTACGCAATGCGAACTTTTATGCTGGAGGTACATACTGGCCCGAGAGTCTGCTGATCTGTACACAACAGTGGAAATGGCTCTCCGTTTTCTGTGCGACGAGCATCGACTCCGAATCGACCGCCCAGATGTGATTCCATGGGGCTTAGACGACCGGCATAGGCATTCATATCGCCTGCAAGGATAACACTGTCAGGGATTCTTGCTTGACGAATGAGCTCTCGATAGAATATGTCCTCAACTTCAGAACTACAAATGGTTGGGACATGTGCCGATACTACAGACAGACATCTCATTTGGTGTCCAGTCGAACTGAGCTGGGTTGAGCCGGATCACTGAACGGCGCAATAACGATTGTCCACTAGAATCTAATTCAGCAAGGTGCTGTCAGCTGAGTGCACCCCCTACGTCATATATATTCCACGAATCATTGCTTCCTGATCACTGGATAAATTAAGGGCGTATCTTGAAAGATCTGAGTTCATTGTTTGCTTTTGGAGATGCATACTCTTGTCTTGTATGTGTGTTTCACAGTAACAGCATACATAAATTTCAAGGAAGGTGAGGTTTGCGCAAACGCTCCCTGTTACCATTTTGATATAAATTACGGGCTTTGAAAGCTCCTATGTAAAGCAGATCCCATAGATTTAGTAATATGTTATTTTTTGTAGCCAGTTGGAAGTGAAGTGTATAAGGTAAACCGGTCAGATAACTGACAATCAAATTATTCGGCGATGTTTGCTTGTAAGGTGGGAAGGATTTGAGGAGGGAGGGAGGGAGGGGAGCAATTGATTCTTCCCCGTTGGTCAAGCCGAAGAAGGGAACTTGGCTGAGTAACTCCACATTCAACCATTGACTCAAAAGTCTCAACTATCAGGTAGCAGGGTAGAGAGTTGTTGCCTCCAGCCTCTGGCTCAAAACTCCCATCCAGAAGGGAGCAGGAAGTAGGATTTTCTTGGGCGACCCTGTCAGGATTCGATGGCTGAGTAGCCTAGCCTGCTTGACTGTAGGAGTATGTTTCAGCCTGATGGAGTATGAAGGAGGCTACAGAACGCTTGTGTGTTGTCGGCGCTACTCGCCTTCCAGGATAGGGACCGCGTGACCTCCACTGCGCCTGGTTAGAGATGTAAGATGTGGCTGCCAACCGATGTCAGTGACGTTCGTATCATCAGTTTCTATCCAGATTGTCTAATCGAGTGTCAGGAGGTGCAGTCACCTCAGAATGATTGTAGTAAGCTGACACCAAGTCCTTCTTCTGTCCATCTTTATTCTTTTCTTGACAATAAAGTTTTCGAATAAATCATGGATGTACGACAGTGGAGCATCGGTGTTGAACATTGATGTCATGCTGTCAACGATAATGATGAATGCTACCGCGAACAAATCATGCGTTTGGAGCCAAATCGAACTTGCGGCAAGGTTTAGTTGTTGTTTGGCTGTGTTGGATAACTCAGCGGCGTTCATGCTCACTAGCTGTGGGGGTCGGAATGTGTAGTTTTAAGGGCTAGCCTTTCCTAACCTATCCTTCCTCGGGAGAGGGCTGCACCGCTGCATCCATAAGTACGGATTTACTGGTTGCTCAAAGAAAACACCTTACTGTTCGCACAATCCCACCACAGAGGACGATGCGACCTTGAACCAGATCGCCTCGCAATATGATTACTCGCTGTACGGTTTTCCGCTACTATTGGTCTGCCTGGTATGAATGCACGCCAGTGATGATCGCTCGATTACTGTAGCAATCCAGCCCAACCGTCATGACAAAGTGGCAGCCTTAAGTCAGGAGATAAACAAAACGCTACTGTCTCTGTTAGGAACGTTTCTGACTGTTTAAATAAATCCTCTTCGTGAAGAACCTGACAATTACTATAAGAAGTATCCCGACTATTCGTCAAGTCAGCCGTCAGAAGTTGACGGCTGATCGCACCCAAAATGATGTTCTCAGCTGCGGATGATCACGTTGCCAAGATGCTGACAGTTATTAGCTGTTAACCAAAAGACTACATGTCCTAACTCTGCCTGCCCATTCGGTGATTCCCCATTAGGACTGAGGCATTCTAATCATTGTAATTAGCGTGTTTCGGTTTCTCTCTATTTATCAAATGAATAGCAAAATTTATGCACAGTGGAATGACATTGAGAATCTGATTCTAGGCTGTCATACACACGGTACAAGAAACAAAAGTTTTGCACTCTTCTGTACTTAATTGTGAATGTTAGGTTTCTACGGTCAATATTGAGGTGAAGTAGTTATTTTGCCTCGCGATGGTATTCTGAATGTCCAAGCCTTTAAATGTTTCGTAAAACCGAGACACGTGAATAAATGTCAGCTTTTTTTGGAGTGGTGTCCTGTTGGGATAAACTTTCCGCCAGTTTAAACGTTTCCAAATTCACGGTAATTTGCCGCGCCATAGTTCTATCACGTGTCATTTTATAGATGTAGATAAACCAATGTAACAATCTTCAAAATCAACGAGACTTTGTCATAAAACACCTGCAGTGGTAATGATGGCTTCCACTGATTTACTTCCATTTTCTCCATTTTATCTCTAAGGGAAAGCAGCGTCAATCGCAGAGTTGGGCATCGAGGAACGTCACTTCAAAATGCATGCTAGCGAGTTCCTGCACTACTGTCCAGTTAGCTGGAAGGAGCGTGGAGAACTGGAAGATACAATCAATGAACCAAAACACGACCTAGTTGTCGTGCTAAATGTGGGCTTGTACCCGAAAGAAGATCTTGTACAATCCTGTGATTCTAACAGTCAATCTGTGGAGCAAGATTTTCGTCAAACAAATGAAGGGCATGATGCAAATGGCATAAGCATTTCTATTCCAACCTCCCTAAAGTTTGCTGCCGAGTATCAAGGCCGGTACTACCGAATGGCGGGGCCCGACGAGTTGGAAAAGTTTCTTTCACAGCCAGAAAACTACGTGCCACCACAGTCAGATAAATCTCTTCCGTCGGAAGAAAAGCTCCCTTTCAGGCTGCAAAGTGATGCCATTGAACTTAGCCGTGATGCATTTCCGATGCAAGTGGCTCTCCGAGGCTATTGTCCCGTGTGCTACATAAACGGAAATCAACGTTATGAGGGGCTCAAACTTGGTGTAAGGGAATACTTAGCCAGATACGATGCCGAAATCTACACATTTTGTTCAAACGAATGTCTTCTAAAGTTTTTAAGGTAAGTCGGGACTTGTGCTGGTCATGCGCATAACGGTACCTTGACATTTAGAAGGTTCGCTTATCCAAGACGAGGTGACCTATGTGGCTTTAACTACACCAAGTCGAAGCACTTGTGATCGTTGTGTTAACAGATAATGTATGTATAAATTGCACTCGGACCACTCTTGTTCGAACGGTATTGCTTCTTTTCTGGAGCAGTTGTTTATGGTGCGCCCAAACCGAAGAGGAAGAGCACTGGGTTCCAGTTTCTTTCTCATCACACGCAGTTGCTGATCATGCGCAGGCGGAAGCGCTTGAAATCATCACCTTCTGACCGATTGTCACTACCCAAGATAACTGACTGGTTTAGCTTCAGGTTTTCCAGTGACTAACGAAAATATTAATTTTGAGGCAAGTCAATATTCACTTCATTCGACTAGCACCTCAGCTCACTCTCACTGCATACAGATCATGAAGTTGAGTGAACTCACCACACTAGTTTGAAATCTGTCAGATTCAGGAGGCGGTTAACATATATTTCGTGGCTTAAGGCCTCACTATTTTGAGTCGGAAAACCGAGAAAAATAACTGTTTATTGTTTGTCAGGTCGTCAGGGACTCGCTTGTTACAAATTGTTTGGAATATTCAAAATCATATTCCCGAGTATCACGATGAGAACTGGAAAGCAACAGGCTGCAATTGACTTCCATTATGGGTGAAAAAGTTTGTAACATCGTCGTGGACACTTGTTTATATCGAGACGTTTTGTATGACGAAATACCATCCTTCTGAGTTCGTTGCAGAAATTAGCCGGCCTCCACGAAACTGTCCTCGGTAGGGTAATCACGCCGTTCTCATCTGATCTCTCTGGCCCTTTCCTAAACGAAGCTCAGCGTCCCGCGTTGTGTGGGAGAACCAAAAGACCACAGACCGTCGTGCAGAACAGCGGCATAGAGGGGGTGGGGTGGAATTCTGATTATCATAACCCATATTTGATGCAAGTTGAAGAAATGTTTTGAAGTCGAGTTTCATTCGTAAGTAAAAACTGCCACTGAGGGACATTGAAGACTGGGAGCCCTACTTGGTTTCGACCTTGTGCATAGGGCAAAACCAGTATTATGCTGTTTTACAGTTGTCATTGTGCTTTTAGTATTAATGCTGTATTGTTACTATTATTATCGTTGTTGTTTTGTTGGAATCGGCGCCACCACCCTTCTGTAGACACAGTTTCCTTTACAGACTGGACTATGTCAGTACCCATGACCCGGAAAACATTTAGTGTAATGAGCTTGATTTAACTTCCTTCTTAGACAAAGTGTTAAGTCATACCCCAGAGGCTCCCTGGTCGCTTCATCTGGCGCAAAATAAAACATTCCGGTCGAAACACCAGAAGCATCACTTACTTTCGCTAAACTGCTCGAATTCGCCGCGTTTGGTATCCAAGACACTTCATAATAGGTAGCATAGTGCTCAAATTTGAATGACATGATTAGGTTGACGAACGGTGAGGATCCCCTCGGTGTCCTTGGAAAAATCATGTGAGCAACAATTTCGTATCCAAGCTGAGTTGCTGTGTGGTGTGCAAAACCACAGAAATCTTTCGCCTTGTTTAGGCCGTAGGTGAGCCAATTCGAATCGGTCATTTAACCCTTTGGTTTCAGACTGTTGACCGCCGCATCCATAGACCAGTTTGCACAACTAGACACCAGAAAGTACGCTGTCTGAAAAATCCAAAACGGGCCAAAATGAAGTCAGCCCCATAGCAAAGTTTGCTTAATTAGTTTGTAAGAGGCTTCCATAACTTTGGTGCACATCCTACCTACCGCAAAATACACTCATTAAGCTACCCCATTGTGGCCACCAAGCATTGGAAAAAATGACCTGAGAGAAATCCTAGCATGCCTTGTCCTGAAAAAGTGGATGCGATCGCCAACGTGTCCTAACAGAACCAGTCACGGTCGTGATTTGCCGGTCGAAAGTCAAACTTCTAAGACACCGTAACTTCCCTCGTTCCTCGGACATTGGTGATCACCGCGTTCTGTCACCTATCAGAAGTGCTTGCTAGAATCTACACATTCATAACGACCCCAATTCTCTTGAAGTAATACATTGACAAACGCCAGATTATACTATTCTCATGAATCCTAACCGTTTGAGCACCCAGAAAATACAGTGGTGTAGAAAAATGTGCACAAAATTTCGAAACACCCTGCCGCTTCGAAATATCAGACTTGTCAGTTTACGTACGAACAGAACTCTGTGAATTTTCCTCAGAATTTGTTTGCTGTACTCTTGCTGTACTCTTTTCAGAAAGCCGACATCCTATGAAAATTTGATCCTACCGCACAAACTGCCACCCATGCCGTCGCCAATCGATGTGCGTTCATTACCGTTACCCGGTTTCCTGGAACAAACTGTGGCTGTTGCGTTACAAAGGGCCCTATCTGCGGCTGGTCAGCACCGCCCCAAGTTTCCATTCCTGGGAATTAAAAGATCAGCTTTGATCTATCTCGGTTTGCACATGAAAGGTAAGTTCATGAAACCTAGGCTTGCGGTTTATTAATCCAAAGAGTAGTTGAGTATTAGGGCTGATTCTACGATTTCAGGGAAGGTTTAGTTATTAATACAACGCAATGTGCATTCTCCGAATGCACCTTTTGAATTGGATTTGTTCAAGATTCGTTTCAATAAGGAGGAACCTAGGCCAAAAAAAGAACGAGAAATCCAGCTAGCTAATAATGATTACGGTGGGCCTTAGTTATTGATCATGTAGATGTTGATCTGCTCACTTGCACCCGCTTTGCGCTAACAGAATGTTTCGTTATCAATCGAAAAAGCATCACCCGACCGTGCATCGATAATATCTTCTGGATTGGTGAAGAAAGATTGGAAAACTTGTGAACAAATCAACAACCACCTGACCAGAAATCAGTCGATGCACGGATCCACCAACATTTCGGCCATATCCGAAAACTTGTAACAAATCAACAACCACCTGACCAGAAATCAGTCGATGCACGGATCCACCAACATTTCGGCCATATCCCCTAATCCATAGGATGGTGGATGGTAATATCAGTACTGTTATTATCCTCACCAAATATGCTGACAGGATTTATCCACCTTAGAATTACCGTTATGTCCTCCGGTCCAGCGTGATTCCAGCTTGATTGCGTTGAATTATTCTAGGCGTATGTTGAGTGGCGTAGGGTCAGTCAAGATGTTTTATTCCATACGTAATGAGATATCGATTGGGACAAGAGTCATTCTACTCCTGCACTAATGCCATTCAGGCTTTGGTTTGTGAAAAACCGTCCAAAGACTGACAGTAAAATGTTCTGAATTTCGCACCGGAAGAAGCAGCTACCGCTGGTCTCATTTGGAAACGTCCTAAAATACGATAGACGTAAGTCAGACATGATATAATACACTATATAGAACACAGTATAATACGTAGCTAGTAAGACGGACGGAGTATAAATGTAACGATAAGCCTTGTAAGAGATTAGACTGAATCTCCAAAACTTAACTGTAAACCGTCCAGCTGTAGCACCCTTTCGGTGCCTAGCTGCCATTCCATCCGGGGGGTTCACAAGAGCCAGGATACTTCCAGGTTGCCCGAACCTAGACGGGGGAAGTCGAGAGGCAGAGGTCGGATTTGAACCACGGACTTTGCAGTCAGTGAATTCGCGCTCTAACCACTTGGGCAATCTCGCCCCCTTGACTGTAGAGACAAGGTTGAAACTCCGAAAACAGTAATGTCTGAGATTGCAGTACACAACCACACTTTATCCGCATCCTTCAAAGGAGGGTGACAGTATGTTGACCACGTTCTCTTTTCGAATCAAGCGTACAACCCACGGAGTGCTGAGCAGGAGAAAAAGAAATATCAACAGAAATTGTCCGACTTTCTGGATTCTTGCAGTTTGCCAAAATGGCTGGCCAAAAACATGCCGCTGCAGTTTCAACCGGAACACAAACGAACGCCCAAGTTCACTCCCAGACTGCAACAATTTCTAGAACTCCAAAGTTTACAGGATACGGTCCATGAATGGGTCAAAACTCCGGGTTGGCAAACGGTCAAACCAGCTTCTAGAGGTATACGCTTCAGCCTAACCAACCCATTTAACTTGAAATAGATGATGGTACGACGCTCAAAGACAGCATAAAGAACCCTGGTATATTTCGATAAAAAAAAGATTCCCCCTCTGAAAAGTGATACGAAAACGTTTACTTTTCTCAATGATCAAATAAATAAAGAGCTTCTGTGCAAACGGTTTTTTGTCAGTTTTTTTCTGAAATACTCCATCATCAAGCAAACAGCACTGAAAAACTCGACTTATATAGCAGTTTATGGCCAAAATCATAACACACTGCAAAGCAGGAATAAGCCTCTTATTCCCCAATTCATCGGGATCATACCTGTGGGATTTATAGACCATTGGATACTTGAAATGCATAATACACATGCTGCCGGACAACAATCTGTGTGCGATCAAACTTATCTGGAATGCATCCATCAGCCGTTAGGGAATGAAAGTGGTGGCCTGAAGGTCCATTTCTTGAGCCGTACACTGGCTTCTCGATTTTGTGCCCACCTCGGTGTGCGCAACTTCGGCAGTATCTCAGCCCTCGAGTTGCATCGCAGCCATGTACGAAAAAGCTTGTCACAGCTGAAAGATCACTTCACTACGTCAATTTGTTCAGATATAAACCTAGACGGTCAGTGAAATCCGTCTTTCCCGTCCACAAGGGGAGCTCAGGGTAGGAGTGAAGTCAAACCGGAGAACCCCACTCTTAAAAGCAGAAGCAGGCCCATTGGTTTAGATGTACCAACTTCCAGTTCCAAGAACCAAGAAGATGGCTCTGCCCGTTTGGTCGATACAACTCTTTAGCTACCTAATTCCGAAAAGCGGAAAAGGCCAACAGTTGTAAGAAACATGACTCAAGGAAGATCCTCGAGAAGCATGAAAGGGGCTCACTCACTGTCTCATACGGAGGTTACCACTGAGTAAAGAACGAAATCCATCAAGAAACTGCCAGTGATTTTTCGCTGCCCTGGGATTCTCAATTCGGAGTAGCCAATGATATTCTATTGAGGCCTTTCGTATATCCGAGAACCGAATGTATGACACGCTTACTTACCGTTGACTGGTGGTACTCAGCGCGACCACTCATACTGATAGCATTCAGAATAGGGTGGAGAGTAGAATCGGTCGAAGGGCCACTGCGGGGATATCCACTCTTTTCGTTGCAGCCCACAGAGAGAGTTATAAACCATAACGCAGTAAATGGCTTTGGGGGATTGCAGCCTGGCCCGGCAAAGATTATATGTTGGGAGGTACCACGCCCCTCCTAGTCAGGGCCGCAGCAACTCCATATTTGACTGAAAGACTTGAATGCATATCAGTCAACCCGGTAGGGAAGAGAACAGTGCCGCCCATTTACCCTTGAATTTCTAGGATTCCGCACATCAACCAGAAATACCTACTAACTCAGTAGTTACAGTTGCAAGTAGCAAATACGACTGACTGGGACCCGGACAAGATAACACAAGCCGTAAACCTCTTTTCAGAACCGACCGTTTCATACTTAATACCTTTGGATTCGAGTCTCAGAGTTAGCTGTTATCAGATACTCCGAAACGACCGCGGAAAGTTGAAGCACTCAGCTTAAGGTTTTCAATCAGTCGAGTCCGCTGAAAACTTCGCCTCATGGGCCTAAACGAAAGTCACTAAAGTTGTAATGGTCAGTCCCTTTGTACTGACCATTTGTAGTATCTGCCTTCCCCAGGTTTCCAAAAGAAGTCATGAAAAAACTACGGTGACTCCAACCGTTCAGTAGTTCATCGCTATTCGTGAACTGACTGATCCTTGCCGAATTAGCTTGTTCGAAGTCCAGTGATTAATCTCCGTCCCGTCGGTTTTTCGCTCTCCTAGTCGCGCAAGACAAGTGGCAGCCTACTTCAACGATGAATTCATTACGTGGCTCGAACTCGTTTTTTGCACAATTCTTAATTCAGCTACCTCCTTCGTTCATGTTAACGGTGTTCTAATTTTTGATTGCCACATGCACGACATGAAACATTAACCTAATCAGAATTAAGGTTCACTCGTTGATCTTGTCAGTAACCGCCACAGACGGTCAGTTTTAAAAGACAAGTTGTTTTTCTATGGAATTACTCAGTAAACCCCTTCCCACTCAACTCAGTACTGATGCTGTCATCTTGATTAGTGAGGAAACGTTTGCAATCCAACTGCCAGACCCGGCGTACAGACCAACACCCAATAAGCGCACCCGAGTTACCTATATTCTTCAACCCAACTCTTTCACGCTCGCCGGAACTTTATCTTCCATGTGTACGAATCTGAATACTGCCTGACGACTATTGATTATCGTAAAGCAACCTTTACTGGATCACTTTTCGGTTCGCCATCGAACAATCCGCGAAAGTATGCCACATAGCTTCCCTTAGTGAAACTTGGGTTTCGGGCTGTTGCATGAAACTTGGAGCCCAATAGGGTGTTAGCAAAACTGCTGGCAACAGCATAAACGTTTTGGCCATAACAAAACGAACATGCTATTCTTCTAGGGTTTAGTCAATCATACCTTCGTAGTGGAATTCGTAGTGCGATTCCAACACCAACAAAGCGGACAAAAATCGTTTTGCAGAACTTGCTTCGCAGGATGGCACTTATTGGATTCGTGCATTTCACTAGCTCACCCGGCATCCCTCTCAATCAGCATTGTGCCAGTTGCATAGCTGGGGTTAATATCAAAGTGCACATAGAAGCTACGTCCTGGTAGCAACCTGGAGGCTGGTGACATTCAAACGGGGCAGCTGACACGAAATCCGGCCGTTTGGATTTGTTGTACAACACTGAGAACGAGCACCGTCATGGCGCCAACTGTGCACGCTAGCTTACGGAAACTAATTCGCCCAAGCAATGCAGCTCTCTTCCGACGGATTGAAACTCTTCCAAGGCGAATACTGACAGACCCGGTGAGAAACCTTCGTCCCAGATTAGTGGATCCTGGATCACCATTAGGTCATACATTTGCTCCTTTGCAGCATTTATTTACGCAGTTAATAAAAGCTGAAATATGGTTTTCAACACGGAAGTCAATAAACGGTCGGAAGTCCGTTTCACATCCATGACAACTGGAACCTGACGGGACAACCAAAGCGGCCACTGGGGAAGGGTGCTCGCTGTAGATGGCCATTTGTCATGAACAGGTTTCTGGCCTAATATCAGTTGTGAGGAATTTGTGGGAACCGTGTGAATAACACTTAGGATTGAAAGGCCTCCTCAAGTACAGAATAGCACATCACGAAGAGGCTACGTTCGATAATCAACCATGAAAACCAGTTTTGCCCTTCTTGAGGCTCATTGGGTGGGCACGGCTCCCAATTTTTGGTTTATTTTGACCCAAATCGGAAACAACTCGTGGGCTTTGTGCAGCATATTCAGTTGAGCAATATCATAAACGCGGGATTCGTCTGGAATTCAGTTCGGTTTCCCGTTAAAACCGAATTAGTGTAGCACGTAAACGTAAAAATTTCTGGTGATTAGTCCACAATTGATTTGGTCCCTTTGTGGTTGCTACAGTAACCTGTTTCGTATGGCTTTGATCACATCGGTAGATATGAAGCCGCCAGTCGCATCTGCATTCGACCAATTGAACTAACGCTACAATGCGGCAGACCAAAGAGATGCACAGGGTACAATATGAACGGCTGCAGGACTGAGCCGTTTCGATGATACTAACTGAATAAAAAACCACAGGTAGAGCAGTACAAGTTAAGCTAACATATCCCCAGAATAAAATCTGCACGAGTAGTGCGCAGCGCCACATGAAATTTCGGGCCTACTGTAAGGCGTGAACTAGCATTTTGAGATTGGATGGAAATAACCTATACGGCCATCATACGACTCTGAATGGACTTCAGCGTTTTGAGATATGTTAATTCCAGGAATGCATTGACGTTTTGAAGGCAGCGACAAGACTCTGGATCTAGTAATATTTCGTGACGGTGTAGCGACCCAGTCACCCACATACTTGACTGTTCAACTCACATTCGCTCACTGGATCGCGAGGCTTGTCTTTTTTCTCATACTCACAAACCACGTCGCATCAAGCTGACTCATTGGACATCGATTGTCTGCACCGCCTAGTCAGCGTAGCAACCACTCATGTGCCGACGCGCCCACGTATGCGCACTGGGACCTACATAAAAGGAAACCGAACCCAGTCAGGACACAGACACGCGCGCGCAGGGAGCAAGGAGTCAGCCCAAGCAATCCAAGTCCACGGACAATTATGGAACACGTGTAGCAGCCATACTGCGGAGAAAACACGTTCCCGCCGTCCGGACTTTCACCAAGGCGCTCTCACATATGATAAGTCCCCTTTTTGACCCGCTCCCATTTCACATTGTATTTATTTTTATACGTGTCGCAGAAATACTAAAAACTTCTATTGGTGCACACATACACCTTCTAATTTGTATTATGGCTATCACCACCTGTGCACTAATAACGGCCTTCATTCCCCACGGGAGCTAGTACGCAAGAATTTCAATAAGGCCAGAGTCCCAGTAAACCTTCGAGTCGGTGTCGGGCGTTAAGCTCGTGATGACTTATGTTCATACTCTGAAAGGGAGCCTGCTTATTTCTTACGACTACGCCCCCACCCGTGTTTAAAAAACGCATGTAGAGGAGAGACAGGACGAGAGCTGGAGCACATAGCCTAACAGCTGGATGGTTTTTGCCACATTTTTTTTGCCGCTTTGGAAGAAAGTTACATCTAATTACACCACAGTATCCCGCAGAGCCCTGTTTCCGGGTTGAATGTATAGTCCCAAACGATTTGCTCCCCAGGTTCAGCATTTGGGACGATTGACCGCAAAATTCATAGTGATCCCGCTTGCGTGAATACGCGTTGTAGCCCTCTCAAAATAAACAACGCGAAAGTGGGTGAAAAATTATACGAGAAAACATCTGCGATAGAGTTACCGAGATGAAGTAGCACTAATACTGAATGCATCGGCTCTCAGGCCGAGAAGTACATTCACATATTATCTGGGACTCCTTGTACAGAATCGCGACCGTATCCGGTACGCTACACCAAACAACCTAATAAATTAAGGATGGATTGAGACTGAATGAACTAGATGGGCATACAACTCAGATTATCTTGATACCGTACCACCTCACAGTAATTTACCCCAGATGAATGACGTATAAGCCCCAAAACAGTAGGACTCTCGGGCGACAAGGTTGCATAAGGTATTTGGTTGAGCGAATTGGACCTCATGTAAGAACAGACCGTGCATGGTCTGTGAGAAAGTCCATTGAGAGTTCGCGGTTTCGGTCTAAACTATCATGGAAGCTACAGCCTAATGCAACGCTCCATTCGTTGCCTCCTCCACTCTCCGCATCAGCCAAATATCCTTAGACTATGCTGTCGCGACTGCACTTCCCAGATTCCCGGTAGCATCCTGCAGAAACGTGTTGATTCAACGCCTTAAGAGAATGTTTGAGATATATTCCAGTCACTAAATCAAAAAGACAAGACCACAATTAACTCACATACCTAGCCCCAAGGAAACATCCTGCGGTTTTTACCAGTCAACTCAAGCAGGTGTCTGCTGCCAACGCGGTGACGAAATCTATAATTGATGATAAAATACTGTGGATGGCATGACAACCTTTTCGCCTCTCAAACCTATACGTGCACATTAATTACTTATACCCTACAACAGCTGTTTGCCATTCCGCACTGCTGGCTTCCCACGGTCTTGCTGCAACGGGTGTAGAAGCGGTAACATTCGCTTAGTTCACTAAATACAAGGACCGTCTTAGAAGATAATCAATCAACCGACACACTATATAGGGACCAATTGGAATCACTGTTGCGTTCGGGTACGTTTCTGTCCATTGAGAGATAAGTTAGGATAGAAACCTTAAGGTTCACTGAAGTCAGCTGTTCTCAAGTTGTTGCTGCTTTAACGGCGGATAGTCTGAGAAATTCGATTGAAAGCCGTTGCACTTTGAGTACCTGTTTGTAGCCTCAAAAACGCATGCTTGAGACCGCTACACTAATTGTTTTTCCACACGATAACAAGTCTTCTGGAAACCTGACCATAGAGGCGATAACCCGCAGGCACCAAAACTTGACCCCCTAGTCGATCCGTCAGTTATGAAGTCCTCATATAATCATAAAGATCGCTCACCCCAAGACAGATGAGCTCTTGCGAGCGGCACCATACAAGATGCACGTGTGAACATATATATATATATATATATATATATATATAT
>NW_008751703.1:146326-153881 GCF_000715545.1 Opisthorchis viverrini | reverse complement strand
GCACCCCCTCCTGTTAAGCTCCGCAAGCCTCAGAATGCGATATTCGTGGGATCGGTTTATCTCTACCAAGCGTATATACAATGAACAGTATTCAAACTCCCAAGAACGAGTCTGTACAGTAGATGTTTCGACCAGTACCTCATAAAAAATAATTACTGGCCCTTAAATACTATCCCCATAGCCACCTGCAAAGCGGTTCTGGCCATACAACCGTTCCGTTCACCAGTGATGTGAGAACGACTATGCATCAAGGACAATGGCGCATATTTTTTAAAGGATAGATTCGGCGTTCTCCCGACAATGAAGAAACCAAGAAGAGTAGCTATCGAATCAATGGCCTGGATGCACGCACTTCACTGAGTGCATAGCTGAAATATTGCCTCCCGTGTCCGTTGGTACGTACCGTCTCAGGGGCCTTCATTGTGGAGGGTCGCGATTAGCAACGCCGTAATGTTTGATCATTGACTGGCCCGATTGACAGGTTAACAGTCAACAAACACAAGTGAAGGAAGCTAATTCATCAATGGCCGCGAAATCTTATCATATTTTACTCTGGCACGTGGCTTGCAGCACTGCTTCGCCGAGGGCCATAATAACGCCTTTGACGAACTTGTGATCTATCTCTCGGACCAGAAGATTCGTCAACTCGGCACACGTGGAGATAACCGGGATTCAAAAAAGCCAACACAAAGCATAGAATTAGCTAAAATAGGAAACGTGGGTATGGTGGTGCAAGTGGAAGGGGCTAACCATAAGTGTTTTTGGAAAACTGGGGGAGGAAAACATTACAGCTATGCCAAATCAGATAGGACCTGTTTATGGGACGAACCAAGCACTTGGCACAAGTGTTTTCAGCGAGAAACAGCCCAATTTCAATGGTACAGGAATGATTCGTTCATTCAAGGTGATTTATAGTCACACTTCAATGGTGAGTCTCTAAGAAACAGAAGCGTGAGACTCTTTGATATAAGACTGTTTGGAAAGGAACTGGGGACCAGGAACAAACTTTGTAAAAAGAATTTGAATTGGGGCAAAGGTCCCGCAAAATTCCACCAGTCTTTTAGGGTTGAGTGGCAAAAGGAACCATAGGGCTGACTGTGTTCCAAGCAGAAATGTCGGATCATAGAGCAGGTAATGTTTTCTTGAGGAAACATTGCACATCATTCAGCTCCTAGAAGTGAGAGCAACAGTTAAATACAAGTGGTGCATGCTTACCTCATCACTGGATGAATGTCCAAGATTGGCATAAGAATTAAATTCACATTTGGTCATTCGAAACATTTTTAACAGATCATGAGTAGCACTTCCCATCTGGTGAGAGACAAGACAGTCTTCTCGACCATGGCACTGGAAAATAGGCGTTTCCCTGTGTCCATTGATTAGCTAGCATCGAAAAATTAGTTCAAGAGGTGCAAAACCGTACCGACTGATCACTGACTAATTTCGAATGGAGAGGCAGCCAGCAACTCAGAGCTACCACACCGGCATACGGGTGACCTTTCGTCACGGCGTTGTACAACGCGACCGAACCACCTTGAGAGAAGCCACCAATGACGATACGGTTAGCTGGTATCCCTGCCTTTATTTCCGCCTGAACGAATTTTTCTACTACGATGTTCATGAACATGATTGGTTAGTTAAACCATGAAAAACGGACGTACGCTCATTAGTTGCCTCCAAAATACCGGCTTCATCCTGTCTAGAATCTGGGGCGAGTCCATGGATATCGTACCAAGCTGGCATTCTCATTCCACCATTTAGTGTGACAGGTATGGCAGGCCTACAAACGCATAAATTCCATAAACAAGTGGATTTCTTAAACTTACGCATTCGGGCAAATAAGCTTGCAGTAGTCTGGAACAAGCTCCCTCAAAACGGACGACCAGCCACGACTAGATCAACGTAGTAGAAAAATCAAAAGCAACATACCCGTCATCGCCAAGGCCGTGAAGGAAAATGAACTATCGAAAAAAAACCATGAGTGGATGATAGTATGCACAGAAATAAAACACTAATTGGGATAGACTGAATCGGGATAGTGATGTTAACCGGAGCCCAACAGTCGGAGCTCGTGACGTTGATCAAACACTTATCGCATTAACGAGAAGGCTGCTGTGCTCCTTCAAGGACAATCGTTAGACTGACAAATAATAGACATTTCAAGTAGAACTAGGAAACCACATTACCGATGAACCACTTGCAAACTCGTATACCCCAGTTGCAGTTCCCTGATGGTGTCTCAGTACAACCACGAAATACACACCGGACGTCTCGGTTGCCTTATTCACCACATACAACAGGTCGGATAAAGGAAAACATGCTACCGCTGATGCCCCCCACGTCTCTAACCCCGTCCACTTACACTAAACGACCATTCTTCTGCAGACCCCAGCTGTTAGTATGTCGGGCAGGCACCTAGGGAAGTGACCAACTGCACACCACCGTTCACACTTGCCCCTTCACATTCAATAATCGGACGTCGTTCCTTGTTCTCAGTCGATCCTTTGATGCTCAAAATTGCAAACAAGTTGGCCACCTAAATGAATCGGAAAAACTTAAGTGAAGGATGTGTGGGAAGGAGTCAGGAAATGAAGAGCTACAAAGACGAATGATACTTCCGGGTACCCAGGCCGAACAAGGTTTGGTTGAAGCACTCCAGGTTGAGCCTTTGACTCAACATTTTAACCCACAATGCAGTGGGAGAATGAAAGGTTTCGTTCAGGGACCCTTCCTCTCGACTTTGAGACAAAGGTCTGCACCGCGAAGAAGTGGTTATTAGGGCCTGCTTGGGGGCCCTTCACGGAACCACTGACTTAACAGTCTGACCCATTTGGCTACAGAGCACTTGAGTAATTTGAGGGCGTCGGGAGTAAGACATTATTGTCTGTTTCGTAATGCGGCGGCACGTACCTTCTAAGCAACACGAAGTTGTTCTGTTTCGAAAGTACTTTGACCGTAGTGAGTAATGCACTGGCGGTCGCGGTCAACCGTTGTGCGATTTTTAGGGCTCCAACTCGTCCTTCCTATGTGGAAGGCGGCACTGTTGCTTCTATGCGTTCAGCTGTAGCACCCTTCTGGTGCCTAGCTGCCATGCCACCCGAAGGAAGCACGAGGGCTGGGATACTGCCAGGTTGCCCAAGCCTAGACATGGGAAGTCGAGTGGTGGGGGTCGGATTCGAACTACGGACCTTCCGGTCAGTAAATTCGCGCTCTAACCACTTGGGCCATCTCGGCCCCATGAATATGAATATGAATATGACATGATGGGCGTCTTACTGCTTTCACGCTCCTATCACAGAAAACAGTACAAATTTATCCCCAGGTCACCTCATAATACGATTTCTCGCAGTGCGATTGCTCTTTGTTGACCTTCCTGGTTTGAACGAACTGTAAGGAAATGAGTTTCAGCCTTTCTAGCCAGCAAGACCATCCGTTCAGTTGTAACACCCTTTCGGTGCCTATGCGCAACGCCACCCGAAAGTTTGGTCAACAAGGCAGCATCACAGCTCTCGTGTTTCCTCCGAGAGGCAGGGTAGCTGGGCACAGAAAGGGCGTTACGGCTGAACGATCATCATCAATGGATCCATTTGTTCTCAGATAAAATACGTCCTTTGGTTCACCTAAAACGATAGTTAAACATCGCACCTCTTACGGTCGTTGATTCCTGTTACATTATCAGTAAAAACAGATACCTGCGATGTTGCCATCGTAGCAACTTCAAGCCAGAATGGTCAAACTATTGCATCTTTTTTCAGGATTCTATTGAGATGCTGTTGAGATAAAAGCCTACGGGGTCATCGAAACTGTGCGGAGACAACACTATCATCTTGTAAGCATACTTCTCCGAACCGAAAATTCGGTGCACCTTTGTACGATTTGGGACGAAATGGTAGGATAAGAAGCGAGAAATTCGAGTAGTGGAGAATCAGCCGTTTACGAAAGACAATTTGGCGTGTAGTGTTCTTCCACGATCTCATCGTACTCCGAGGACTGCATGGTTTACTATCACCATCGTGTTGCTCGAGCGGCTCATCCTGACTTATTTGTTTAATAATAAATTTGAAATTATTGCCTGTTCGGCAAGTGAAGTATTGAAACAGATTTTTTCCAAACCAACTATAATCTTAACAAAAGTACTCAACCACTCGAACGATTCAGTGTGAATTTTACAGGATCATTTCCGCCAGTGACTAGCAAAACTTAGGTTCATTGGCGAGTATTTCCACTTTCCGTTTGCTTTCCCACGCCCAGCTACGCCTTCTCAGGTGGTTACTGTCTTTGACAACTCTTCCCCGCATTTATTACGCCTTCAGATACTATTTTTGCAGAGGTCCATCTTTTCTATGGTTCGAGTTAACCCACTTTTGCATCAGGGATTACCGACTAGTCGAAACTGCGGCCTACCATTCCCAGAGCAATGTTTAGCGTGAAATGCTCAATGGAATGCTGTGAAGGGCTGTAGTACTGACTACGAAATCACGCAATCTACCTATCGAATACTGGAGAGCATTCCCGCACGGGGCACAGCATTCCATTTGTTCCTTACTGTTGACATATATCTGGACACTGCTCTAAATTCAAACCCTTCAGTGTTTTCACCAAACAGTTCATTTTCCGAAAAGTTTTCCATTCGGCATGAAGGTTATGATACCATTGCCCTACTCATTTTATGTCACTACTTCCCTGTTTTCCTACTTTGACCTCAAGATGGTGGTCCGTGATGGGAAGGTCCGTGTTTCGAACCCAACCTCAGCATCTCGACTGCTCTAGCCTAGGTGCGAGCAACCTAACAGTATCACAGCCCTCGTGCGTTCTTCTGGTGGCACGGCAACTAAGTATTGAAAGGGCGTTACAGCCAAACCATTATTATACTATCATTACTTCAACATACATAATCGATTCTCAAAACGACAAGCTTGAATACTCGGGTGTTCTTGCTACTGTCACTAGAGAAAACTAGAGCTATCTTCAACCCTAACCCGTAGCAAAGGCATCGTATATTAACTCCTATGGGTGTGTACAGGCATATAGCAGGCTTACAGTCACGTTCACCATAAACAACGATGTAGGACAATGCTTGCCTCTCTCACCATTCCTCTTCCACTTGATTATGCCGCTTGATGCTTCCTTGTCCGCCCCTGAAACTTCGAGGCGGTTCAAAATATCTCACAGTCGTCACCCGCACATACTCAGCAAACAGACTATATTGCTCTTCTTGATTCGCATTTCTTAGAGGCGCAAGCCCTTTTAAACGGCATAGAAAATCTAACGCACAGTTTGGTATGCCATTCAAAGACGCAAATTGTTGGGCACTGCCACAAGACTCAGTGGGACTGAATCCTGCTTTCAGACTAACAAATCTAACCTGTCGCTTTTAGTGCGTAGTTAAACGGCAGTGAAGCATCGATGTTGAACACTGATATCATGCTGTCCATGAGGATGATGATGATGAGTGCGTAGTTGTCCACCTTCTCACTTCATCAGACGACTGGGGGTCATCGAGTAACCGACTATCATCACCCAATCGACTTGGTATGTCTCCCCTTCTCTTGCCTCCATCGAATACCGAAACTGTAGTGGTTAGAATAATCGTATACTTGATACAAGGGTATTGGCTAAAAATCTGAACTGGACTGAATCGGTAAAAAGCAATGGAATTGAATATCCTCATGAACTTCTTTGAAACTCTGGACCGGTTTTCAACTCTGTGGTGAACTTTTCGTTGCAAACAGCTGCTTAAAGCTCGCACTTATTTGCGTATTATCGACTTCAGTAGGAAGCCTCCCAGTCTTTCACCACCTATGTGAAAAGGGTGACCAGCATGCGAATTCATTGAGTTTCATTCTCTTGTCCCACACGACGGTTGGGTTGAGTAACCAACTGAGAGCTGCATCGGACCGGACCACATTTTAAAGACTGCCAGGTGGGAGGTAGATGCTATATCTGGGAGAAAGCAAGTTAAAGAGGAAGTAGGAGTTGCGGCGGCAACGTTAGAAGGTGTGTTCTTTTGTATCCGCGGGGATTGGTCGTACTGTCCTTTATCGCCTTATGGTAGGCCGCGAAGAATCGACTCGAGAGCAACAAGCGTGATTCCAACCAGTTATGGGTTGCATTGACCAAATCAGGTGCAGGACAACGACCCACAATTTTAGAATTCCTAGATTTCTAAAGTGCATTCGATTCAATTGACCGGTCTATTCTTACACTTACATGGTGAGGAATGCCCCGGACGTTTTTGACGTAATGAGTTCTTTGAATTTGCGGGGGTGAGTATACGGGAGCCCTCCGAAAACCTCCGTAAACAAGCTCGTATGCGATAAGAATGTCCACTCTTTATTATCCAATTTTATCATTATTCAATTTAATTTTGTGATTACGAGATAATGAGACGAACAATGGAATGGCTTCGGAACTCTGGTGTTCAGAGAGCTGCTAACGAAAACCTTGTCGATTTGTAATATACAGACATCGTTTCCCTCTTCGAGAAAAAGAAAGTGCAGTTACTTTTGGGCGGACTGACCAGTCATCGCTTCCCTTGGCATGCACTTTGCACACACAAAGGGTAAGGTCATGCTTGTGAACATTCAGCCACTGAACACGACACTTACAATCCAAGCACTCGAGGTCGTGAAGAATTTTATGTATCTTGGAAGTTGCAGCGTGGAAGATGAGATCAATACAAGAATCTCTAAAGCTCAGGTCACGTTTACGACGGCAGAGAGACATATCTCTGAATCGCAGGGAGTGTGTCTATCAGACTACAGTACGAACTGTTTTGTTGCATGAAAGTTAAGAGCGGCCTCCACGAGTAGCAGAATGAGGCGTCTTTAGTTCTTCGACAGTCGTTGTCTCACAACCATGGTTCGTGCAAGATGAAGTCAAAATCACAGGAAGTCAATTTCAGAGCAGGTGGTCGGCTGTGCAATAAGGGCGTCAGTCGAAGGATATGTCCGGTACCAGAAGTTGTGGTGGTTAGACCATGTATCGCACACGCGGATCCTGGTTTGCCAAAGGCAATGCTGTTTTCCTTGCTAAAGTCAGAGTGGTACAAGCAGAGAAGTTCTCAGCCTTTGACCCGACATCACGCACAGAGTTGAACACTGATGCTTTGCTGTCCATGACGATGATAGTGATAGTGGCTCAAAAGGTCAGTCCCAACAGAACCAGCCATAGCGACTTCTGGATCACTAGAGGTGTGTAACCAGAGGCGAGAGGAAACCGATGCGTGGGTCAGTTCAACAGCCATACTTGAATCCTGAATCCACGGTTCAGGAAGACAGCACATACAGTGGAATGTGAGTCCAGTGCACCTACAAGATGAACCGAACGCCGGAGCCTGAAGAATGCGCACGATGTGTCTACTGTCGTGGCGAACGAGTTCATCATCATCATCATCATCGACAGCATGACATCAGTGCTCAACACCAATGCTTCACTGCCGTACAACCATGATTTATTTGAAAGCCTTATTGTAAAGAAAAGAATAAAGGTGGATGGGGGAGGGGCTTAGTGCTAGCTTAACACAATCATTCCGAGGTGCCTACACCTCCAGACA
>NW_008751703.1:141688-144464 GCF_000715545.1 Opisthorchis viverrini | reverse complement strand
TTTAGGCAATAACTTGATGAATTGGCAAGAAATGTACAAAACATGCCTATGTAACATTTAAAGAGATATCTATGGATAATTTTTATTTAATTCCAGTAGTTTGTACATATTTATCGTACACCTGGAATTTGGTTGACACCTGTTATTTCTGAGGATGCCAGGCCAAGAGAGGCGGATATCTAAAATTCACAGATGGTCGTAATAAGAGTTGTGCGAACTACATTAGCGCGCATCCCAAAACCCTGGTTGTGAAATCAACAACAAATATATTTTTATCGCCAATCAGATGCATAAAAAAGGACTAATACCATCACGTAGTTTACAGTTCTGATTATTTGAACAGTAAGTCTGTTAGATAAAAGGATTCTACTTGGACGGGAGGACATGGATGCTCCATGAAAATCCATATGTATGACCACGACGGGTTTACTGGAGTGTAGGTGTATCCATTCAAGTCTGAGGCATTTGGTAGTGGATACGCTATTCAAGGTGCCGTAGCTGGTATTTCCGCAAATTTGCAAAGCGGAACCATCCTTACTGTGGTAGCTAGGCAAATCACGAAAGTCTGAATTAGCTAAATGAGACCATTTACTTCTAATAAGGCTTATCAATAGGATGCTGTTGGATTCCGGCCAACGTGCGACCTGGGTTTAAAAATATCGAAAACGAAGACACCGAAAATTCTTAAGCGAGTTCCCCGACGAAAGCACCAAACATAAGCTACCTAGCGGAGAGAACCAATTTTGCACAACAAAATTATTGGCTGTCAATTTGTCGAAATATGGGTAGGTTGGGCGCGTTTCATCATGATCATCAAAGACAGCAACATCAGTGTTGGTACTGATGCTTCACTGCCGTATGGTTGTACGAGGGCTGGGATACTGTCAGGGCGCCCACACCTAGACAGAAGGACGATTAGTGTCCTCAACCAAAGCCTTTGGCTCAAAAGCCTAACCGCAAGGTAGCGGTGTTTGGCGGGAAATGCAAATGCATTACCATTTCTACGGAACAAGTCGCCACATGTTCCAACCCCCAACCTGGAGGGCCAGGAGACTGTGTTCGTCAGACCTCTAACCATTGACCAACCTGGTATGAGAGACTCTGTGAGTGTCGCGGGACACTCTCCAGTATAGCTCAATGGATCGCTGAGGTGCGCAAACCGTGACACCACCGTAAGGACTAGTCTCTTCGTGACGGAGTTAACCGCGACCGAGTTAACCGTATATATTGCAGCTAATGGCAGCGAACGGATGCTGGTCCCTAATGGGCCCACGTAGAGATTGACCACAACGAGATCAGGAGGGGAGGAGAAATATTTGGAAGAAAAATGGGATACCAGGAGTAGTCTGTTTTTGCTTGCCCGCACTGCTGTATGCAGCAAGGAAGGCGACTATGCTGATGACACTAGGCGACGGCCGACTTGGCGTGCAGTTATCCGTAAATGTGCTATTTATGTTTGTGCGTGGGCTGGAGAATCACCATGGCGGTCAGGCCCAAAAAGGATGATTGCCGTCCTTAACCAAAGCCTCTATCTGAAAATCGTAACCGCAAGGCAGCGGGGATTTACAGTGAAGTCTAAATTTTTACGGAACAAGTGGCCACATATTTCACAACCCCAACTTTTAACCAGTCAGACCAACCTGTCACTCAACCGTCAGTCATTGACCAATCTGGAATGAGGCGCCATGAGTGTCACGCACACGTTCCCCAGTATTGTTCGATGGGTTATGAAGGTGAACAGGCCGTTGCACCGAGTTAGGGCCCAGTCTCTTTGTGATAGTTAACTTCGGGAAAAGAGAATATTTGGGCTGATGCTCGAGCTCGCGCTCCATAGCTGACGTGGTGAAGACTGTGCTGGAGGCCGTCCTCACACCGTACAGGGCAGCAATGACATGCATCAGCGTGCTAGCGAAAGACCTGATTACATGGATGGAAACGGCGTTGACCGCGTCTTTCGGGTCTGAGTTAAACTGTCAACTTTTTCTTACGACACTTTCCGGGGTTATCCTGTGCAATTTATCGATATGTTCGTAAAGGACCTTTGGATGATCTGTCAATCAAACGATGAGGTTCCATCCATGTTCGTTAATCTCCACGGACGATAGTGGTTTCTTACGGTGATGTTACAGTTTTAGCTTGGCTCGGAGAACGACCTGTATTGTCCCAGACTCAGCCTTATTCCAACATCCGTTTCCCCGTTCTGCTTTTGATGCAGTTTTTCGGTCCAATAATCGTGTCGGTGGGTTTGTACAAGTAACAAGACAGTTTTCTTGGTGGGGGTCACAGAGCAACACTCCTATTTGTAACGGTCACATAGTGGAAATCTAGGATATGGTCGATGCGTTCAATGGACGTTTGGTGAATGTTGGATTCAATCATAAGTTCCTCACTGATCAAAACGAGATCCGGCAGGGAAAGTTTGACAGGGTTACGGTTGCGGTTAACAGTACCACGTCATTGAACGGATAGAATGTGGATAGAGTATAATTGCTTCGAGAGCCTTAATGCAGTGAACCTAATGGGGACATCATTTGTCGCAGTGCGCCTCTTCAGGTTTTCACGCGGCCAGCGACGCAAAAGACGAGCCGACGACCCCAACGGAGGCTTTTTTTGTTCGTTCTTTCCCGTCTGAAGAACAGCGTTGTAGTCCCCGATAGAATGACCGCGGAAGAGCGTGAAAGTGTGGAAGGTCTACTCCGCAAGAAGCCAAACAGTAAAAGCCCGATATGTAAATGCTCTGGATCGTATTTAGGATGCAGACAACTCCCTCCCTGAC
>NW_008751703.1:130066-141642 GCF_000715545.1 Opisthorchis viverrini | reverse complement strand
AACCTAATGGGGACATCATTTGTCGCAGTGCGCCTCTTCAGGTTTTCACGCGGCCAGCGACGCAAAAGACGAGCCGACGACCCCAACGGAGGCTTTTTTTGTTCGTTCTTTCCCGTCTGAAGAACAGCGTTGTGGTCCCCGATAGAATGACCGCGGAAGAGCCTGAAAGTGTGGAAGGTCTACTCCGCAAGAAGCCAAACAGTAAAAGCCCGATATGTAAATGCTCTGGATCGTATTTAGGATGCAGACAACTCCCTCCCTGACGCCAAGAACGGTTCAGCGTTCAAATGTCAAAATAACGCCACGCCTAGTGGGACACCAGACACACATTTTAGTTATTATAGTGGAAAGGTTCACGTGGCTCCCAATCGACGTCAGTCAGAATAGCAACTAGCTTGGTTTATTTTAAGAGGGCGGTCCAGTCGAGTAAACAGCAATAACTAACAAAAAACCGACTGAATAAAAATCCCCTTCAACTTACTGTGGCAGTCGGTGCTGTTTTTGAGGCAATCACGACGGCTGGCAGCAGCTTCGCGGTGCTCATGGCCCCGTCAACGCTATTCCCCATACGACATCCAGCGAAGGTCACTGGTGACCTTGAGAGCGATCTCACGGATTCAGTTCACCACCATGGGGTATAATGGATACGGCCTGGATATACTCGTTCATCAAGCCAACGGCAACTATGCTTCAATCGTCGGGCATGGCATCATGATTTTGAATTAAACGGTAACTGAAAGAGATGGAAGGTTTTCCCCTCACCGTTTTTGATGCTGAGTAGACAAGGATTTATCAAATGGTAGGCAGGATCGCGACGCTTGCACAAAGTTTGCGGGTAGAATTTTCTCTAGTTATTCGGCGGCTTCTGTTTCCC
This sequence comes from Opisthorchis viverrini, assembly GCF_000715545.1. Classification (NCBI taxonomy): domain Eukaryota; kingdom Metazoa; phylum Platyhelminthes; class Trematoda; order Opisthorchiida; family Opisthorchiidae; genus Opisthorchis; species Opisthorchis viverrini. The sequence goes on along the minus strand of NW_008751703.1, from coordinate 140,768 downwards.
TGAGGGGCACAAGTGAATAAAGTGAACCATAGCCTTTTGCCGTCCAACTTTTGGGTGGTAAACGTACCACCGTAGAACTCAAATAAAAGCATATAAACATGATTTGAACTGCATCCGATGTGCACCGCGAACAACTATCAAAGGAAGCCTGTTGCACGCGCCTACCGCCCGAAGCGAGAAAAATGGTTGCCGACTGGAAGCTCCCGCATTGTTTTTGGCAGACGTCCCGTGGAACCTGGGCCTGTTGGTCGGACCGGCAGCATATTTCGCAACAGCTGGTTAGGCAGGCAGGGTCTTCATTGACAAGTCGGCTGGCGCAATCAAGGATCGGAGTAAACTGAGTTCGATAGACAACTTGGAAGTCCATCTAAGTAGTATGCAGGAAAGTGCATTATATTATTTGAAAAATAATATTTTCTGGGCCGAATTTTCCAACGGAGTCATCGCGTAGTCCAAGGGTGTACAAAGGCATCATTAATGATATCTAGATCCTAATATCTTCATAATTATGTAGAGGCGTGTTCAGCGTGTGTTCAGCTTCCCGTAAGCACGAATTTGTTGGTCACACACGAACGCGTTCCAGAAAGGCAGAGGACATCGAGGATTTGGAAACCAAGTTACTAGAGGAATTGCGCGTCAGATTGCTTCCCTCCATACTGCACGGAGTGCATGCGAGAGAAAACACCTTAACCATCTGCTAAGAGGTGTTATCTGGCTTGCACCGTCGGTTCGAAAACCAACATCCACAAACGAGTGGATAATTGAAATTCCCCAGGCAACTGCCAAAATATAACATAGACGTAGTCAGAAGCGCTCAGCAAACATTGTCACGAGAAAACTGCGTGGGTTGGAGCTGGGAGCATACCGAAGAGTAGCGTTCACATTAATGAGTTTCAAACCAGTCTCGGCACAAAACAAAGCAAGTCAGCAACACAATCTAACACACGCCTCTCAAACTATGGGTATTTCAATGTATCACTCCATAGCCAAGGATGTCAATGCGTGAACCATTTTCATACAAATTCTCCCTACGGCTGATTTGTTTAAGTGAGCGAATCTTCAAGATAATAAATCACCACAAAACGGAACATCGGAACTCAATGAGATAATATATCGCGAATTGTGGTAAAATATGAGGCACTTACAATGGACGAAGTTTGAAGATAGCTCTGCGGTCGGAATACGTTCATTCAGCGTGCTCGCGCCCACGTGGGGCCTCATGGGTGCGAAACACGCGTGAGTCCCTTCTGTAATGAAATCCTGCTTTCTATCTCCTGCTTGACTAGACGAATACCGAACCTTGTGTTCTTGGAACTCAAGAATCGTCATCCTGAATGAAGAGCGCGGTAGGCACATTCATCATATTTGGACCACTTGTACGAGTTTTGAGGAGTGTAGGTGCACTACGAGAGCGTTCTCAAACGAAAATGGTGAAACATGCCAAGTTTTCCATAGCCGGTTCCGGGAGTTTGTCAGGTCGTTTGCCGCTTGTGATGCGCATGGTGAGTAGCTCATCATCATGCCTACCATTGAGGTCCAACCTAAATGGAGGAGGCTATCATTAGTTGCGCGATACATTAATGAGGACCTAGCCGACACACGCGCCAAAATGCAGTCAGGGCTCCACGATGCCTAGTCAGTTGGCTGGAGATAATCCATGTCGACCATAGCGGCCAGCTGGGCGAATCTGGCCGTCGCACACAACTGACATGAGGTTACGGGTACATGATGCCTAGTTAACTAGCTAGATGTAATCCAGTCGATCAACTGGCTAACACATGCCCATTCATCCCTACTCGGATGAATGTCGGCAAATTCAACGGTCCAACTTGGACGGATTAAAAAGTCAAATTTTATTAAGTGTTTTGATTATCACATATGCCTTGGCAGGAAGCGTAGTGTTCAGCGAGCTATTGACGTCCCGAAACGAGAGGGAGATACAAGTCAGTTTTGGAGGAAATCACTACATGGCAGGCGGCTGGCAAACTGGGAATAATACCCACTCTATAAGGCGAGCACTCCGGGCGACGACGATCTCGTAGAACCGTGCTTACCTAAATCATCTTTAGTGGCTGGTTAGTATTGCTTTGGTTGCAGCTCATGCCGCCCGAGTACTAGGCCTCAGGTGATACGAGACTTGCCGAAACGCGTGATGTCTCTTCAGAAAATGGGAACTTCCGGGCACATTGTGCCACGATACTGTGCTTCGATCCAGGTCACATCATAACACGCCTCCTTTGCGGACAGTTTGGCAAGCAACGGCTGCAAGAGGTTGTTGCCTTTCTGGTTTCAAATACCTGCAGTTTATCCACCACCAGGTCAAGTCATTGGGATGTACACCAATATATTGACTTTTGTAAATGAGAGTGCGAAAATGATTCCACACACCGATTTCTTATCCAGAATTCTATCATGCAACTCCGATTCAGAATCAGAATCATATATTTGGAGCAAAAGAAAAAATTCTGTGTACACTCCAGCGAGAGAAAAAATGCGAATATCATTCCATATATGCCCGTGGTCCGCTAGTGGATTAGCTGACTTTCGGGACCAGAGCGGAGGAGATATCCTCACAGAAGCATAGATCAGATAAATGTTCCTCCAAACTACGTTTGAGAATTTGAACTGTTTCTGACTGAACGACATTTGCCGGTAAACGACTCCAAAATGACACAACGCGGCGAGAGAAACTGTACCCATGAGGCACATTGTCCATGCGTGTGACAGTAAGTTTGAATCGATGTCCTCGGGTGATGTTGGTTGTTGGAATGTCAAACAAGAACATCAACTGCGGAAAATGGTTTAGGCACAAAACACGGAAAACATAGATGAGATCAATCCGGAGACGTCTGTATTCAAGTGTGAACAATTTCAGCGAACCAACACCACGAGCACGCAAATAATTCATAGTGTCCACTGATTCAACCATTACCAGTCAATTGGGATGCGCCCGGTGCTGATACTAAAACACATTTTGCTCCATTTTCTCTGCCCTCCGACATGTCTGGACACAGAAGGAGAGATTTCAATTTCCCGCACTTTACTGTCGCCGCGAAACTTTGTCCACCACCCCGTATAGTGTTTTGCGCCTCGAGGATAGACCTACCAATTCACTAACTCAGTGAGCGGCTGTTCTTGCGGATTTGCATTCCGGTCATCTAAATATTGATAAACTCCATTGAAACTCTTGCATGCCCGTCATGCTCGTGGTCGGCACTAGATGCCGACGTCAAGCATACTGCTAAACATGAGGTTACAACGTATGCACAAGCTTCACAGGAAATCCCCACAGTGGTATCCGTGACAAGTTACTTGTGAAACATTTCAACGAGTTCGTGCCGACTACTGCGGTACTTTTCTCGGTATTATGATTCACTTGTTATTGAAGAATATTCTAATTGTGAAGGGCCTAAAGTTTCCAATCCGAGAAGATCCGAAATATTACGATTAGGGCCAGCGCTGAATTATTATCACCCACATTCTCATTTAAATTTCGGCGCGTGTAATGAACATGGTTAATGTTCTAATCGTTGCTCTTTTCGTCATTCTGCTGCTTTAACTTCCCAGGGATGTGCACGCACATCCATTCAGGTACATACGTGATGTTTGTTACATCTTGCTAAACTTCCAATTTCTAGTTAGTTTGTTTATACCAATGCGATTGCTTACGCGGGCTGCTGAAAACTGATTTTGGTGGCTTAGAAACAAGTGTGAGATGATTTTGTTGCTCCGGTGGTTTGCAGTCGGACAATCAGCGTCGGTGAATGTGGAAGCGACATTGGTAATCATTTATAAATAATATATCTTGCTGCCTGAAACAGACTGGTTCCTTAGCACGGATAACAAATGGATACATGGAAGTCACATTGACATACAGAAGGGGCATACGCATTTACCAGCACACGGGAGTACTTTGGTGTGTGCACAAGGAACTACAAGTTAGTCAACGTTTATATGCCCTATCTTGTTATTTCCAACACAACAGCGGTGCAGCCCTTAGGTTCGCGACCTAATGTGCCTCAAAATGAGGCAAGACGCATATGTAACCATCCGAAAGATAGTGTTTGGGATGTGGCTGTCGTCCTCCATGATTTCCCTACGATCAAATAGGTACAACGTATGCATCACATATTCCCGCTTGAGCCTTTCCGTGTTCCTCCCGTATGGCATGTTCAATTATGCCGGAGAAGTGCATGCACTTCTTCAGGCTGTTCTCATGAGTGGCACTGACCAAAATATACGATACATACCTGATTGCTGATGGCATTTTGCATGTGAAAATGGCACGATATGACAGAAACCAAATACTACTCGCACCGCCAGTATCTGTTCCGCCCGTTTGTCCATGACAAACGTTTTTACTTGATATCCTTTGCCGATCTCTAAGCGATCCAAGCAGTCTACGTATGAAGGCAAACTGTTCACTTTCCAAAAAGCATACAAAACCGGACGTCAGACATCCATGACATCTGTGATAAGTGAATATAGAACTTTTACCTACAGGCCAGATATTGGTTGCTTTCAAAAGTCTTACCCAAATCTGTTAGTCGCGTGTTTTTCCTAAACAATTAATAAATGTTGGAGGCCCCGGAAGTGCGCCATTTACTGCCATCCGGCGAATGATAGGTGGTTGTAGTGACCTTCTCCAAACTGCGGCACGAGCACATCCGGACTCAGAAAGGTTTGCCAGGACCAAAGGCATATCATCTTTCACCCCAAAACCCAACTCTCTGTCACTTTTCATAGGAGATCAGGGATGAGATGAGATGAGATGAGGAGATGAGATTCCAGCCGTCGTTGTAAACACCTTGCCGGAACTTGTCGGCAAATCCTGCCGCACTTTCATGGTTCAACAAAGCCCTGCAGGTGTGCAACTCCCCTTTGATTAGCCGTCAATTTACCGGAAGTCGACTGTACAAAAATTTAAAAACCTCATGATTGTGCTGAAGCTTATACGAGATGGCTGCGAAGTGGTTTCATTGTCTCCTCAAACAGAAACCTAATAGACAACCGGCGCTTCGCATGCTGTTTGTTATTAGCAGTGGGGCTCCACTTACCAGAATCTTTGGATTCCTCGACTTTCCATTTGTTTTGATGGCCGTCTGCTGCAATTTTAATACAGCCACTTGTAGCGCAAAACGAAGCTGGTGCTTTGATTACCCACCGCACGCACAAATACTGCATAATTATTCTTCATGTGCCACTTTAACGCCCCAAATTGTATGAAGGACGAAAACCAGATATTCAAAAATTTCTCAGCAAATATGTCTAAAACCGTATCTAAAGACAGCGCGGCGCCCAAGTTTTGCACTTACGCAACAAAATGCAACAGTTTGACTCAAAAAGTTTTATTCCATTTTCAAGGGTTTTGCAGTCAGGCGCATTGTGCGGCCTATGCCCCCCCACAGCACTGAAGCTTTAAAATCCACTGTACACCAATAATTAAGTAAGAAGTATAATTAAAACAAATTGCCGTAAAACAAGGCTGATTAGAAAGCTTTTTGGATCAAGCATTTATATAGCAAAATGAAGTGTTTTATGCATAAAATTCTTTCACTCCACGAATGTTTGCAAAGAATTGCATCTCTATACTGATGAGCAGTCCTAGAGGACTAACTGTACGTAGAGCAGTGATAATTCCGCCTTGCTAGGATTGAATTCGAGGTGTAGCCCGGGAGGACCACGGACGTCCATAGTTTCCTCCTTCGACTTCGTTCACTGCTTCAGGATCACCCATGGACCCGCCCTTCTGCCTCTCAAAAAGACGAGCAGTGACCCTCTTCTTTGATTATGTTTAACGAACTACACTTTTTCTGTTCAAGTTTCGATTGGGAACACCTCAAATTTTGAATTAAAAATTTGCTTTCATTGAGGGCAGTTTTGTTTCGAATTCACAGCGTCTTCGTCGTAGAGGCAGCTGGCACGACAGTCATAAGGAGTATGGCAGATATTCTACCTGTTTTTTGGCAAACTTCACGAATAATGTATCACACCAGGCGGGCGTGCCTGTGAATGTTACCTTTAAATTCGAACGGACGCAAATTTCGCCCACCTTGAGATGGGGCGGGTAACTTTGGCGGCTCAGTCTGTAAGGAGGTGAAATCTGAAAAGTGTTTACACGCATGAGCTCTTTGCGTACAACAATCTAACCAAATGCCCCGCATAAACTAGAAGACATGTTGCGGCAGCGGAAGAACTACTTGATAAATTTCCGAGGGCGTTACCTTAACCGGTATCCACAGATTCACGGATTAGATGATTGGTACACAGGATCAAGGCTTTCTCCCAATTTTTCGGGTCGTTTTTTCTCTTTTTTAGGCAATTGTTGTTAATCTGAATGGCATAAGCGACAAAAGGGTTTAGTGCTGCTCTCTAAGCTCCCAGCGCGATGCAGTAAGCTTGCTAGCGCAAAGACTCGCATCGACTCGGTTCTAGATGGGGCCTGGACAACCGTCGTAGAATGGTTGTTACACGCAGAAACTACCTTAGATGAGAAAAGTTTGCCCGATGAAAGTGTGCCGTCTGAGCAATAAAATATTTCTGTCCCCGCCGTGTGTTGCCGGGTCAACAGTGAAAAACGTGTTGGGCTACACCTTATTCACACAGAGCACAAGTAAGGGATTACGTTTCTTCGGAGACGACGGTACCCCAGATGAGGGATGTCAAGCACCACGACACGCGTCTCATAGTCTACGGATCTAAGGCCGGTAACCGTTTTAAAGGAAGCTCACTGGAATCGCCCAATGAGGGCTATGTCCTTCGTGCATCCTGGATAGACAATATAGTTGGCGCATTCAAGAAGCAGCCTGACGTAGGCCCCATAGATTATTTGGAAGTGAACCCGAATAATACTGAAGAACGTGCACCATTTCATCCGAAGAACAGCGAATACATTTTGGACCGGTTCCTCATGGTGCAGTGCCAAGGACATGTTTGAACAAGCCAAATACCCAAATCCTTTTTGGCATCTATTTTCGAGATGCTTTTTGGCCCATTCTCACTATGCACGCGACAGGCATTTGCTGACTCTCCTCCAAATGCCAGGTGGGCGCACTTTCGGTCATTCAGGGGAAGATATCAGTCCAACGACCACTCCTTTGCAGCCTTTACAACCGTTTGAAGGGCACTTACATTGGAACCTGAGGATTTCAGGTCGCCCGCAAAAGGTAGGCATGGACTTGCGAAAACATCAGGAAGGACTTTGACGAATATTGAAAACGGCAATAACTCCTAAAGGAGGCCATGAGGGACTCCGATGGAGACGGACGCTGGAGAAAAATGGGTCAAGTCTACTTCCACTCGAAATGTTCTGTCCGATAGAAACGCCCCAACCAATTGTATAATTTTCTCTTAAATCCCGTAAGAATGGAACTTGTGAAGCAGCGGTACGCGTAAAACTCGATTGAATGCTTTTAGGAAGTCAAGAATATGACATCTGATGTGAGTGTCCAGTTATTGGCTTGGGTTAAGCTGTCTACAAATACGCGCACGTTCGTGACCCACGAAAGGTATGGGGAAAAATCCGTGCTGAACTGAATATCAAGATGTTGGAATTAGGGTGATCTAGGATGGCTCGCATCAGAATGCGTTCCATCACTTTGCTTGGCACGCAAGTGAAGTTACCAGTCCTGTAGCTGTCGTGCAAACGTCGGTCTTGCGTTTCGTAGATTGGCGTAGCGGTCGCTTCCTTCTAAGCATATGGAGGGTGACCACCTGGCGGTTGACGAAACACCACGGAAATATTTTTTCATGGTAAACAATGTTTCTTCCAGGATCCCGGGATGGACCACATCGAGCCCCAACGCGCACAACGGACTGATCTTCGTCAAGCGTTTGCGAATATCCCTTACCTTGGAGACCAAGCTGGTTAGGGGCCAGTCGTTGTAACGCCTTGACAGGACTGAATGTGAAGAGGAAGCTGAGGCTACATATATACCTGCATAGTGTTTCCTATAGACCTCAGATACCGCTATTTCGTCACGCGCTGGTTTTCTCTCCCTGTCAGTCAGCGAGAAGGGGGATGGCCTATTGCTGAGACAATTTCTCATGTCTTTACACGGACCACATATTCTTTTCCGGGCGAAGCTTAGAGTGGTGTCTTGTTTTTGAGCGTTCCATTGGCGGACTCCTGATTTACAGCAGCTCCCCATTTTAAGAGACGCCAGTTTATTCTCTGTCTTCCGTAGTCAACCTTTTGAACATAGCTGAGACCTCTTTTCCAAAAGGCACCAAATCCCTTTAGACAGCCTGCGACCCAGCCAACTGCGTGCTGATATTTTTGGGACGAACATCGCGTCAGCCTCGTGAACTTTTTAGACAATGGTCCTACCTATGTCATCCACTGAAGCTGGCCCTAGTTTAACTTGTTCAAGTAAGTTTCGCATTTCTGAGAAGTCTGCACGGCAAAAGTTCCAAAACCGCGGTTGAGGCTCGGGATTTCCGGCCAAACAGCAGATGAAATCAAAAGTCAGCACACACTGGTCGCTATGTCCCAGTGGAGCGTTATTTATTACCTCATCAGCAAAGTGTCTTTCTTCAGTGATGACGAAATCCAAAATGGATTGTTGTTGGCCTGCGCAGTATCTGGTGGGCGAAACGGCCTGTTGAGTCCAAGCGCTCTGTTGAACGACTTCCATCCAGGAGGCTCTTGGAGCGTTGAAGTCACCTACCAGCAGGATGTGAGTGAAGTCGTAACTTGAGGGTTATTGCTCAATTCCAAACAACATTTCTGTATCGCATTAAAAAATCATACATTTTACGGCTTAATTCCACTAAAGTGAGCGAGAATGATTTAATGGCAGATTTAATGGTTGCGCAGAACTCTCAGCAAGCCTATTTGACCAGGAATGTTGCAGAGCAGCAAAAACGCATCGAAATCCAAGGCCTTTAAAACGTTCCTCGACGGGTATTGCAGTGAAGTGGGTCCAGTGGTAAGTGATCAATCAGTTGATACTTAATGAATACCATCCGCAATGATGGTTTTGTGAATTCAGCACTTGAAGCAGCAGCCAAATAATTAAGGCCGACGGGAATGTGCGTCAATAAAAAGTGAATCATAATATTTACCGAGAAAAGTGCCGCAGTAGTCGGCACGAACTCGTTGAAATGTTTCACAAGTAACTTGTCACGGATACCACTGTGGGGATTTCCTGTGAAGCTTGTGCATACGTTGTAACCTCATGTTTAGCAGTATGCTTGACGTCGGCATCTAGTGCCGACCACGAGCATGACGGGCATGCAAGAGTTTCAATGGAGTTTATCAATATTTAGATGACCGGAATGCAAATCCGCAAGAACAGCCGCTCACTGAGTTAGTGAATTGGTAGGTCTATCCTCGAGGCGCAAAACACTATACGGGGTGGTGGACAAAGTTTCGCGGCGACAGTAAAGTGCGGGAAATTGAAATCTCTCCTTCTGTGTCCAGACATGTCGGAGGGCAGAGAAAATGGAGCAAAATGTGTTTTAGTATCAGCACCGGGCGCATCCCAATTGACTGGTAATGGTTGAATCAGTGGACACTATGAATTGTTTGAATCGTAGTTGCATGATGGAATTCAGGATAAGAAATCGGTGTGTGGAATCATTTTCGCACTCTCATTTACAAAAGTCAATATATTGGTGTACATCCCAATGACTTGACCTGGTGGTGGATAAACTGCAGGTATTTGAAACCAGAAAGGCAACAACCTCTTGCAGCCGTTGCTTGCCAAACTGTCCGCAAAGGAGGCGTGTTATGATGTGACCTGGATCGAAGCACAGTATCGTGGCACAATGTGCCCGGAAGTTCCCATTTTCTGAAGAGACATCACGCGTTTCGGCAAGTCTCGTATCACCTGAGGCCTAGTACTCGGGAGGCATGAGCTGCAACCAAAGCAATACTAACCAGCCACTAAAGATGATTTAGGTAAGCACGGTTCTACGAGATCGTCGTCGCCCGGAGTGCTCGCCTTATAGAGTGGGTATTATCCCAAGTTTGCCAGCCGCCTGCCATGTAGTGATTTCCTCCAAAACTGACTTGTATCTCCCTCTCGTTTCGGGACGTCAATAGCTCGCTGAACACTACGCTTCCTGCCAAGGCATATGTGATAATCAAAACACTTAATAAAATTTGACTTTTTAACTCGTCCAAGTTGGACCGTTGAATTTGCCGACATTCATCCGAGTAGGGATGAATGGGCATGTGTTAGCCAGTTGATCGACTGGATTACATCTAGCTAGTTTACTAGGCATCATGTACCCGTAACCTCATGTCAGTTGTGTGCGACGGCCAGATTCGCCCAGCTGGCCGCTATGGTCGACATGGATTATCTCCAGCCAACTGACTAGGCATCGTGGAGCCCTGACTGCATTTTGGCGCGTGTGTCGGCTAGGTCCTCATTAATGTATCGCGCAACTAATGACTTCGAGTTCAACGAAGTTTACGATTAGGAAAAGTAATTGCGAGCATCCACCGACCGCTAAAATTTGTATTCAAAAATGCAGACTCTCCCAAGCACTTACTTTCTCGCGCATGGAGACTTATAGGTATAGATATTTACATCAGACCAGATATGGATCCATCTCAGCGAGCTCAGCTCAAAGCCGCTGTCGTGGAACTTCGAAGGCGCACTCTTGAAGGTAAAAATGATCTACGTATCGTAAATTTTCGAATAGTCAAATGGCGTGCATTCATAAACCGCCCGGTCACCTTAACAGCGCGCAG
>NW_008751703.1:120212-126683 GCF_000715545.1 Opisthorchis viverrini | reverse complement strand
ACGACCGTTTCGAATTCTTGAGCAACGAGCACCAAGGTTAGCAACCAAACCGGCAAAACTCCGAACGAATGGCTACGCAAATGTGCTGTACTATAAAAAATGAAAGTAGTTACACGGAATACAAAATTACAAACCTCAACGGTTTTCGACAAACGGTGAGGTACTCCAAAAGGCAAGCAAAGCCGATATGGATCAACAGTCAACGCGTGAACGAAACCGCGTCTCAAACTCATGAATTAAAACAATATATAGCTGCCCAAGGATTTGGTACAAAAATAGTATAACCAGAGCGGTAAACACGATTTGCGTGGTTAGAAAAACGGAGAATATAGATATCTTGTAAAACTGAAATAGGGTTTAATTCCACCGGTCCAAAAAGGGCGGTCTATTTGAATTGTTAACCGGGAAGGCAGTCATTCAGGATTGGAGGCAATTTTAAATATATATGAAGTTGTAACAACACTTATTTGATAATGATTGTTACTGTGAACTAATTTGGTGCGAAATCATCACGACCAAAGCAATTTTCATGTGGGAGTGCTTTACAGAATTCCAGCTAATATCTCTTCCGACTGGATTACACGAGCTAAGAATAATCTCTGCGCCCTAAACGTGCTACTTATGGCTGACTTCAATTTTCCACATGTAAATTGGTCCAGCTATACGGCCCTTCCTGGTTGTACCGACTTGGAAACCTCATTTCTCAATACGGTGCTAGAAGTGGGATTTATACAGTATGTGCGTCAACCGACGCGTTCTCTGCCTTATCAGACTCCTTTCTACCTAGATTTACTATTTACTCAAGCCGAGCAAAGATTGGATTATTTATCAGTTTCTGAACCACTGGGCACTAGTTATCATATGACTTTGTTTGCATATCTTAGGCTTCCACATCATCGCACTCCACCGCGATTACCCCAGAGAAAGGTTTGGAAAACAGACTCTGATGCGTTATTAATTGCGGCAAATTCGATGGATATACACTACCAACAGAAGGATCCGTTGATACATGTTGGCTTTCTCTTAAAGACAAAATATCATGGCTATGCGAACTATATACGCCTGTTCGACATTGCAAATCAAATCGATGTCGCCCACCCTGGTTCGATCGAGAGCTTGTAAAGTTGACCAAACGCCACCGAAAACTGTGGAACCGTTATAAGCAGTCTCGTGATCCCGTGGATTATGCAAATTATAAGCAGCAGCAAAATTCACGCAACTTTACAAAATTGAGAAAACGCCAAGATTATGAAAACTCTCTCGCCGAATCTGCCAAAACAACGCCCAAAAGGATTTTTGCTTATGTCAACAGAAATCTCAAATCCTCTGATGAGCTACCGTACATACAAGATCAGGATGGCAATATCATCACCTCAGACTCCGCGAGGGCCACTGAGTTTGCCTGCCACTTTTCTTCTGTATATGCCACAAACCCCTCAAGGGACAGTCATACCGCTTCCTGCGCGGTTAGATTGGACTCGTTGGTGTGTTGCACCGAAAAGGTGTGTTCTCTGCTTCTGTCGCTCAATACGGCAAAGTCCGCTGGTTCTGAAGATCTCCATCCCGTGACTTTGAAGACATTAGCACCAGTAATTGCACCTGCAGTCACGACTCTATACGATAAATCCCTTGCAGAAGGCGTGCTGCCTCAGGAATAGAAAGATTCAGTTGTTCGGCCGTTCCCCAAAGGCGGAGATCTTTCTCGAGTCACAAATTACCGTCCAATCTGCCTTACTCCCATACTCGCTAAGGTTCTGGAAAAGATCGTGAAGCAGGCTCTGTTGCATATGCTGGATGAATTTCAAATTCTTACGCCGGCAAAACACGGTTTTCTTCGCGGCCGTTCTTGTGTGACCAACATGCTCACTGCTCGTCATCACTGGTTAGCCGCTGTTGACGCTGGGCATGCTGTTGATGTTATATTCGTGGACTTTAGTAAGGCGTTCGATAGGGTAGACCACACTGAACTGAAAAAAAAACTGCAGGGCTACGGCATAGGAGGGGATTTACTTCGTTGGCTCAAATCGTTCCTGCATGACCGACGCTGGAAGGTGAGAGTAAACGACCACTGTACAGACTGGTATACGTCACCTAGTGGCGTACCTCAGGGAACGGTTTTGGGTCCAGTTCTGTTTCTACTACATGTGAATGATCTACCAGTGGTCCTACAGTCGGCAAGTCTGTTATTCGCTGATGATCTTAAGATATGGAAACCTATTGAGTGTGACGAAGACCGAGTGGCTCTTCAGCATGACTTAGAACGTCTGGTGGCCTGGTCCTCTGAAAGGAGGCTTCCGATCAACCCGGCCAAATCAGAATACATATGCCTGGGAAAGCCAACTTCAGATCGTGTATATCATCTAGATGGCCAAAAATTGAAATCGGTCTCATCAATCCGAGACTTGGGCGTTCAAACCCGTTGTGATTTAAAGTTGAAGGACCACACGAGCGCTGTGTATAAGTCTCTTCGCATTTTGTGGGCATTGAAGCGAAGTTTTTCGATGTGGACGGAAGAGTTAGTTTTAGAACTGTATCTCACGATGATCCGGCCCATATTGGAATATGGTGCACCAGCTTTCTCCCCACTTACGAAAGACGAAACCCGAAAGCTCCAACGTGTCCAGCACCTCGTTACAAAGATGGTTTCCAGTCTGTGGAGTCTTTCTTATTTTGAGGGATGCGGCAAACTGAAATTGTTCACACTTGAATACAGACGTCTCCGGATTGATCTCATCTATGTTTTCCGTGTTTTGTGCCTAAACCATTTTCCGCAGTTGATGTTCTTGTTTGACATTCCAACAACCAACATCACCCGAGGACATCGATTCAAACTTACTGTCACACGCATGGACAATGTGCCTCATGGGTACAGTTTCTCTCGCCGCGTTGTGTCATTTTGGAGTCGTTTACCGGCAAATGTCGTTCAGTCAGAAACAGTTCAAATTCTCAAACGTAGTTTGGAGGAACATTTATCTGATCTATGCTTCTGTGAGGATATCTCCTCCGCTCTGGTCCCGAAAGTCAGCTAATCCACTAGCGGACCACGGGCATATATGGAATGATATTCGCATTTTTTCTCTCGATGGAGTGTACACAGAATTTTTCTTTTGCTCCAAATATATGATTCTGATTCTGAATCGGAGTTGCATGATAGAATTCTGGATAAGAAATCGGTGTGTGGAATCATTTTCGCACTCTCATTTACAAAAGTCAATATATTGGTGTACATCCCAATGACTTGACCTGGTGGTGGATAAACTGCAGGTATTTGAAACCAGAAAGGCAACAACCTCTTGCAGCCGTTGCTTGCCAAACTGTCCGCAAAGGAGGCGTGTTATGATGTGACCTGGATCGAAGCACAGTATCGTGGCACAATGTGCCCGGAAGTTCCCATTTTCTGAAGAGACATCACGCGTTTCGGCAAGTCTCGTATCACCTGAGGCCTAGTACTCGGGCGGCATGAGCTGCAACCAAAGCAATACTAACCAGCCACTAAAGATGATTTAGGTAAGCACGGTTCTACGAGATCGTCGTCGCCCGGAGTGCTCGCCTTATAGAGTGGGTATTATTCCCAGTTTGCCAGCCGCCTGCCATGTAGTGATTTCCTCCAAAACTGACTTGTATCTCCCTCTCGTTTCGGGACGTCAATAGCTCGCTGAACACTACGCTTCCTGCCAAGGCATATGTGATAATCAAAACACTTAATAAAATTTGACTTTTTAATCCGTCCAAGTTGGACCGTTGAATTTGCCGACATTCATCCGAGTAGGGATGAATGGGCATGTGTTAGCCAGTTGATCGACTGGATTACATCTAGCTAGTTAACTAGGCATCATGTACCCGTAACCTCATGTCAGTTGTGTGCGACGGCCAGATTCGCCCAGCTGGCCGCTATGGTCGACATGGATTATCTCCAGCCAACTGACTAGGCATCGTGGAGCCCTGACTGCATTTTGGCGCGTGTGTCGGCTAGGTCCTCATTAATGTATCGCGCAACTAATGATAGCCTCCTCCATTTAGGTTGGACCTCAATGGTAGGCATGATGATGAGCTACTCACCATGCGCATCACAAGCGGCAAACGACCTGACAAACTCCCGGAACCGGCTATGGAAAACTTGGCATGTTTCACCATTTTCGTTTGAGAACGCTCTCGTAGTGCACCTACACTCCTCAAAACTCGTACAAGTCGTCCAAATATGATGAATGTGCCTACCGCGCTCTTCATTCAGGATGACGATTCTTGAGGTCCAAGAACACAAGGTTCGGTATTCGTCTAGTCAAGCAGGAGATAGAAAGCAGGATTTCATTACAGAAGGGACTCACGCGTGTTTCGCACCCATGAGGCCCCACGTGGGCGCGAGCACGCTGAATGAACGTATTCCGACCGCAGAGCTATCTTCAAACTTCGTCCATTGTAAGTGCCTCATATTTTACCACAATTCGCGATATATTATCTCATTGAGTTCCGATGTTCCGTTTTGTGGTGATTTATTATCTTGAAGATTCGCTCACTTAAACAAATCAGCCGTAGGGAGAATTTGTATGAAAATGGTTCACGCATTGACATCCTTGGCTATGGATACATTGAAAAACTCGTAGTTTGAGAGGCATCTCTTCGATTATGCGAATACGGTACTTGGTTAGTCCCGGTTGTACTAAATACACCGGTTGATACTCGTGCAACCCCATCGATGGATCTAAACAGCATTGCGTCGCTTATTTTTGTTTCAGAGGTGAATCTCAGAACCACTGTTTGAAGAGGAATAAAGTTTTACTTTCTCCGGTTATCGGCCTTTCACACCAGATTTTCAGGAACTGAAATACATCGCTTTGCAGAAGAACCTTTTGGGATGGATTTGTTTTGAGGTGGAAGCTTTGTATGGGTATGATGGAAATCGCTGCTTAATAATAAAATTTTATTGAAATTATTGTATTTTAAACTAACGCCATCAACCTGAGTTTGAAGCAGTCCATTTAGCCAGATGGATCATGTACGAACGGCGCTTACTAGGATAGAGTCAGCTTAGGGGGACAATCTGTGATTGGCTTTTAATGTTTGGTTGGATGAGAGGCTGAATTCAAGGCCCGCTGACGGCTCATGACACTTTTATGACGGTTATGAATCATGGGGTTCGCCGACTTATACAGTGCTTTTGCTCAAATGAGTTGCATCACATTTTGGCTTGGAAATCAGCCAAAATGTAAATCTCCCTGCGCTGCTGAGTGGAAAGTTTTGCTGTAAAACGTAGTTAGAAAATAAGTGTCAGTGATGCCTCCTGGGAACAAGGAATTATACTGTTTCCAACACAAGGCGCGGTCAAAAATGTCTAGACCAGATGCCAAATCCCCCTGCACGCAAGCGACGCGAAGTCGAGAAGAGAGACTGACGTCACTAATGTGAGCTGAAACTGTAAAATGATCTCAGTAGGTTTGACAATTGTTATATCGAATTCAGACTACGCGTTAAAGCTGAAAACTTGGCGTCCATGTTTGCGAGCTGCTTGTGCAACCAAACTATCGGAGTGAAGGGTTTTTTGATGAAGCGTACAGCACGCAACCTTGGAGACACGCGAGACAATCTTAAAATGAGCTCATATATTACACCAGTGGAAACAGAGCCTTAACGCACTGCGGATGTTCTGGAGAGCACTGCACATCTGGAGTCCTAAGCTGATTACTAAATTCACAGTTCTTCTAACCAACAAAGCAGTAGGACTCCCGCTAGTTAGTGCAGCGAATGTTGGGCACACCAAATGGAGCATTCACATAGGACAGGCACCCTACAACGCTGGGAGATAAAGCATCATACGCCACAGCGCGAAAGCTGCAGAAGGGATTTATTGTTTTGATCAGGTCGTTAAACAGAGGCTATATCCGGAGCCTCCGCGTTTGTTCATACCAGCACGCCACCCAAACAAAGGGGCCAACTTCATTTACGAAAGTTCGCCATAGAGATCATGTGACGCAAAACTGCCAACTCCAACAAGTGGAACACAGTCGTGCATTAGATGGTTCCCACTGACCGCAGCTCATTTTCAAAACTGTGCTTTATCCACACAATTGGGGACGGATCTGTATTTCTTTATTTTTTGCGCTAATTCTGGACCTGAAGATGAATTGTCCGGATTTGGTGCGAACATTTCCGCACACGGGTGCTGTTCGTTGGCAGGAGATATCCGCACCTATGTCGATTGGAATGCTGATGGAAAACGCAATATTGGTTCGGCATCTTTGGTGAAGTTGAAACAACATGCAAACAGCTTCCCATCAAGTCACTTAGATGACAGTTTGTGAGAATTGGGTTTCGTATGTATATCGGTACAACCCGACAAACTAGAAATCCAGAATTCAGCGAAGCGTAACAACCAGCACGCATGTATTCGAATTGGCGAATATGTGGCGCATATGGAATATTAAAACAATAGAATAATGAATAGAGCAACGAATAGAGTATCAGTCATGTTCATCA
>NW_008751703.1:113575-117058 GCF_000715545.1 Opisthorchis viverrini | reverse complement strand
TCTGATCCGGACAGAGTAGCAGCTTCTGCTGTAATTCGGGCAGCTGAATGCCAGCAATGAGTCTATCACGCAGCTGGTCTTCTAATTGGGCAACGTAACCACATTTGGCCGCCTGTGTTTGCAGCCGTAACACGAAATCACGAACCGACTGAGAATTAGAGCGGGTCAACATATTGAACCTAGCTCTTTCGGCTGCTACGAAGTTAATCGGTTTGAAGTGTTGAAGAAGGTTTTTCTTCAATGCAGTGTAAGAAATATCGATCGGAGATTCAGGATATACTAAATTTTTGATCAACGTATACGCCTCCTTGCCAAAGAAATGTAGGAAATATGCCGTGAGTTTCTTATCATCCATATCGGATTTTGTGAGACACCATATGTCGAATCGTTCCAAATAGTCCTCCACGTCACGCGCAGTTGAATTAACATCTAATGGTCCCATTTCGGCAGGCATGATGAATCGTTCCAATCGCGACGCCAGAATGTGAGAATTAAGTTTCGTGCGTGTATCGGTACAACCCGACAAACTAGAAATCCAGAATTCAGTGAAGCGTAACAACCAGCACGCATGTATTCGAATTGGCGAATATGTGGAGCATATGGAATATTAAAAAATAGAATAATGAATAGAGCAACGAACAGAGTATCAGTCATGTTCATCACACAGTTTTCGTTGGAAAACGATGGATCGGATCGAAATTTATGGAAGCCAACTAACTAACTGACTAACTTTCCAAAGAATGAATGTCCATTCAGTTTAAAGTATTCACTTGTATTCTTAGATAATGTAAGCATGTCACTAGTAATCCAAATGGCGTTGTAGCGGTCGCCCAATGTGATTAGTCTTTTTGGGATTTGTTGCACATGCTACATCGTGCATCACGGAACGACAACGTGACAGGAATACGACTTTTGGTCAACAGCGGGTTCCGTGATCTCGTTAGGGGGGAAATGGGATGTTGAGGTTGTACACACTTCACTTGTCATCTATAAGCACAGAACACGGCCAAACAGAAACACACAACACAGTCAGCGCACACACTCGCACACGCGACGGGTCGGTACATAGATAATTACACAACACGTGTGGCAGCTATAGTGTGGAGGAATTAAGCCCCTGACGTCCGGTCTTTCACCAAGGAACTCTCTCAAACGATAAGTTACGCTTTTGACTTGCTCCACATTTCATATTGCATTTATTTTGTACGTGATGCAAATCGCTGCTGTAAACTACTGCCAACCACAGTAAAGACTGTTATTAATGCATACCACTTCTGAATTTTTTCATGGCCATCATAACCTGAGTACCGATAAATTGGGGGATTGAAGTGTTCGAATGACTTCTTGCTCCATGCGCGCGCGCTAGTCTTTGTGTTGGTGTTAAAATATTCGAATATCTACCTTAACGCTTAAAGAAATCGATTTTTTATTGCTTTCACACGTAAACATCAGGTAAACATCAGGTAAACATTACCAGGTTTCCAAGCAAACAACGGACTGTGTGTGGTTGCGGAATGATCGGAGGCAACACAGAGCATCCAAATCTTGACGCATTACGCAGCTCGATAGGTCGGCTAGCCTCACACAGAACACTTGCATTCGTCGTCATGAAAATCGAGGGAGCACTCGAAACTAAACGTGGAAACATCTATCCACTTGTCTTGTTTCCAAACGGTTCCGCATGACAGTGAAGCCGTAGTCTCTACGGTGAGGCATACTTAGTAAACCGAAAGTGAAAATCAGAGTCCTACAATGTACATCGTTACTTTGTAGGATCACCACACAGAAATTAAACGGACACGCACATCACAAATGCCAGCAGTCCAGTGAACTACAACGGCCATGTTATGCACGCTGTGGAGACATTGTGGGACAGTGAATTTCCAAGGTCAGGGCTTCCTCGCAAATTATGCAGAGAGAAAATAGAGAGAGCTTTCTTAGGCCAGTGCCAAGGAAGCAAGCTTATAAGTATTCAGCATATATACAGAGATCCACCGAACTGGCGGGTGCTGTGCTAAGTGACCAATCGAAACTGGGGCTGAAAAATCTACACAAGCCGATGAGTTAAACTAATTTCATCGGAATTTAGTTTAAAGCACTCTCAGTTTTGTAGAGGCCCAATATATCTGTAAACGTTTTCTCAATGGGTAGTGTCCTTAATACGTTTTCTGAGGACTTGGTTGGCTCAGGACAGCGGGTTCACTATTTTGTCCTTCTTGATTTTGGATTGATCCCCGAAAGACCGATTGTTGCGGGCCGGCGACATTCCGTGGATACGTGTAGTAACGTGCCTTTTGGTGAGCGGATCAGCCTAACGGTGAAGGATGTTTACTGTAAGGTAAAAAGTATCCGCAAATCAGATGACGCAAAATCAGGGGTTCGCAAGAGCAAATAGTCCGGGCGGTGATTGAAACCCGGAATGTTTAGTCAAGTGCACTGGTGTAGGCGACGCGACACGACGCATAGACGTATGCATCAGAGCGTGCGCGGTTCAACTCTCACAAAAAATACCAGGGGAATGAAGTACCTTAGGATATGGGAACCGCAATATAGTGTTTATGGCTTAAGCGTCTTAATATCATAGCAACTACTTTCGGAAAAACTCGGAAGCTAATACTGTTGTTACATGGTTTGCAAAATGTATGGTACCCTAAGTTCCGTACGAACAATCGGATCTGCTCCCGATTCGATTGCTTAAGTTTATGGGAACAGGAAGATTTTTCATGTGTGGTAAATAGTTCTGGATTGCTGTGATGCTTTTTGGTCCAAGGCATAGAGTTGTAATAAATACCACTCGGCGGCAGGTAGAATTTTGTCTGCCGATGTACAACTTCCATAAGCAGGTAATTCATTGGTGACTCATTGGTTGCCGGTTGGCAGTTTGAAGAGTCAAGGTATCCCAAGAGTGGTCGGCCACCAATACGAAATAACGTCTAATTTAAGAGATTAAAACTCACAAGGGTACTGCCTATGGCTGATTAGCCATGGCTCTACGGGAACCGAGCTGCTGATGAAAGGAACGGTCGGCTTCGCAGCGGGTCTACTCGGTCGCTCTTCGGGTGTATCATGCCACTTGCGAAGCTGCGTCCCATTCACCGCCTTCGATCCCCAACCCACTTGAATGGTATAGAAGTTCCCCCGGCGATCGGTGACGACGAACGGTCCTTGCCATCGACTGCCCAGCTTCCGCGACCACAGTCCACTCCTTCCAGGATTCTGGTGAACCTTCCACTTGACCTTCGTGCCTATGGGGAACGTTCGGACATTTCTACTTGCCGTTTTCATCATAGTCCTTTCCTGAACGGCGGTCAATTTTTCTCGAGCTCTCCTTCCTTTTTCCTATAGCTCCTCCGGAGACACGCGTTTTGCCGATCACAATCCAATTTACTGATCAACCGGAAGGCGCGGATGTCGACCGTACATTAACATAAACGGGGACTTGCCTGTGGTTGACTGCGTGGAAGCACGATGAGCTAACAACAC
>NW_008751703.1:53778-109110 GCF_000715545.1 Opisthorchis viverrini | reverse complement strand
GCGAAATTCTACGAAAAACACATACTGCTCGCGTGCCTCCCGATCAGTAGCATCACCGTTACACTTTTGTGGTCTTCGCACTGAACTGAGCAGATCCTTAAAGCTGGTATAATTTCCGGGACGGATTGATTGGTGTACTGTATTGCTCTACGACATCACTATCAAATTTATACAGTCTAGCTGGCGCGTGCAATCGTTCAACAATTTGAATCAGCGGAGAGCAAGGGATATCTCTTTGAAGCAGATGAACTGAGGAATAGTCAGTAAGGATTTTTCAAATTGACTGCTAGTCCAAATTGTCAGGAGGATGGGCGACTCATCAGGAACTAGTAGGGCGACGGTTCAAAACAGGGAAGACGGTCGGTTATTTTTCTTCGATCGTGTTCTTCTAGCTTCGGCCTTACTGGCCAAAACGTGAAAATTGGAGGAATTTCCCAAATGACGTGTGTTTTAAAGCGTGTTGAGAAGAGGGGGTGGTTTGAATGTTTTAACTAGAAGGGTTTACACGCAACTGTTTAGGGTAGTTGTTCGCTGTACAACTTTAAATCTTGAGCTCGTTGAAGAGCGGGCATATATGAACGAATTCACATGAATGCGACAAAACAGTGATATGGGCCGTCCTGAGCGGGAATCAGTTCTCTTTTCAAATACAAACTTTTGGAAACGGCAAACGTTTTTAGTATTCCTCGGGGTTGGTCCTTGTAAGGGGAGAAGAACTGACGTACGGACTCAGTCGTCCAGCGGAAGTCTTCACTGGTCGGATGACCCTGGTTGGTACCCTAGCAAAGTTTCTCCCTAGGACTACAAAATTCCTCTGGTTGAATAAAACTGATGATCAGTTGATAAAAATCCTCGCCACTGTTCGGGTCGTGGGTAACGGATAACAAACGTCATTCTGTACGAACTAATTCTTAACTTCATGCTTAGCTACACTTCACTGAGGCCGTGCGTCACTTTGACTGAGACTAAGAAATGCTGAGTATTAAATCTAACTCGACCTAATGACAATCGCCCTATTAGTCCGATTATTCCGTTCATGCGCTTCTGATCTCAACTTGTTTTGCTCATGTGTACCCACCATTCACCTTACCAAAAGGGTCGTACCGTTCGACACTTGTATACTAGCATGTGTGTGTGAATGTGCGCAGCTGGCACACTTACCCATGTTTGTTCGTGTCTCGTTTTTGGAGGGTACCCCAAATAGTTCTGTCTAACCCCAGCGCCAGTCAGAACCACAAGACTGTCCCGGAAGGAACGATCAAAACCCACACCACAGAGCCACCTTCACTAGCCGTTGTTGGGTGTGCGGACATTGACAATGCACAGTTCCGGTCAGTGACAGAATTGTGGACTTGTTGACCCCACGAACCTGGACTATTGAGTACCGTATACCCTCTAACCTAATTGTTCCTTTTGATACCCTGGATCATCAAACCTGGGCGTGCCTCGAAGCTCCGTACCGGGAACCTCACAACCTAGCTTATTCAAAAGGATCTAGTACCTTTTATATGCTGTCGTTCAACAGTTAGTGTGCGACTGCAGAAACTGCAGGTTTCCGGACCGCGTGCTCGATCGAATAACATATGCCTCACCAGAATTTTCTCTTCACTTTCTAATGCAACTATATTGAAGTGAAATCGAATTCTCCTGTACATATCCCTTTCCAAGCAATGTCTATGCAATGCATCCATTGGGTGATCCAGTAATTCTCTAAATAGCCCTTGCGGAAATAAACACACCACGTTTTGTGCGTGCGATGATTTGTTAACCCTAAAGATACTTTAGTGTCACACCTGCAGGCGACAAAATTACCATTGGGATTTGTATGATCGTGTGGGTATTAATAGGAGACTCTAGGAAGTCCAGACCGAGTTTGTTTTATGCTATTCTAGAACCTTGTAAGTAGTGTTTCGTCGGATGCCCAAACCGATGTGAGGAGTGATCACGTAACACTAGTGTCCAAATTAAAAACCCAGCAACAATTTATGCGTTGGAAGCAATATGATGTTGCCATCGTTACGGGTGAAACACACGTGTGTGTCATTTATTTCGCCAATGCTCTGTGTATATTCCCCGTTTTAGCAAAGGCCAAAAATACTCAATGTGTCTGTGAGTATAGGGTGAAAATGAGGCTATTGTTCCTATAGACAGAACATTTGTGATGACCAAGTGTGCTGAAATCTGCAGAGTTTGTGACAGTGTTCCTCATTAGTAACAGGCATTATCGGCGATTGTCAGAAATGCAACTATTTTGGTGGTAGTGCCTACCGGAAGTACATCAGGAAGCCAAGTCCACCAGCGTTAGAGAGGTCGAAGTGAGTGTTGTACTGTTCTGGTGTGTTGTTCTCCCAAACTCTTTCTAGACCGAGGGAGTCGATTTGTTCACTCGAAAAGTAAAGCTGTATTTGGACCTGGGTCATCATCGTTGCGTTTGTACTGCCTTGAAATGTCTTTCCTACATTCTGACGGTTTGAATAGTATCAATATCAAATGGACAAAGCGGTTCCCCGTGTGTCCATTCCGAAAGCTGGACACATTTAACATTGAGTCGGCTTGTAATATGGTGTTACAAGTTCCTCGTTCCATCGGTTGAGCTAATGCGAAAGGATTGGTTTTTTATCGAAAACAAATCGTCCAGCGTACACATCAGTATTACACGATAGTTGCTTTGTACTATCAAGACCACATCAGTTCCACAGCACCTCGAACTGGATTTCTGTCACCTCATACCATGGAGTCTATAGGGTCTTTAGACTGCTGTTCAGGCTTATATAGCTAAGCCCTTCCCGATACCATCTCTCTCCTTCGTATCATAAAACTTTATTCAAATAAATTGACGTAGTTGTAATGCAGTGAGACATCCATGTTCACCTCTGATGTTGTAGTCAATGATGATGAATTTTAGATGACTTAAGTAGAATTTCGTGATTACATCTCTGTTGGGAAGAAACAGTTCGACTGTTGTAACTGTTAATCTACCGCTCCCTGACACAAGGTGTAAGACGACACATGTGTCTGAGACGTTGTGTTGGAGAATATGATCAAGGGCACGAAACAAAATAAAAAACGCTGGGGGGAGGTGAGACGAGGTGAATGAACACACAGAGAGGGGGACAGAGAAAAGACGTGTGCGCCTGGGTGGACGTGAGGGTTACCACCTGTCATCTGTCATTCCATAGAATGCAACTCATTGATGGTATGGTCTATTGGCTGGACGCACAATGGATCGATGTCTTGTCCGTCTGGAACTTCCATTCTTGCAAGCCAGAGTACGATTGTCTCCGTCATCCCCTTCTACGCTTTGGTGGATACATTTCATCCAACAGGACATAAAGTGACAGATGTCATCAATAGACGCATTCATGTAACATGATGTATTTCACATGACGTTATGGTTCATTGCTTTTAATCTGACCTTCATATATTACATTTCTAAGGTAGCCAGTGGTGACAACTAGGACCTCTCATAGTTTATAACCATAGAAAAATAGGTGCTTGTATTGGAAAAATCTGGCATGAAAAACGCGAGGGCTCGCTTGGTGATGTTGATTGAAACGATCCTTTACATTTCCGTTGCGCTGCCCTCTCGGTGAACTAGGAAAAACGATATCCACTTTTGATCTTGTGTTGCAGAGTAGAAGCAAGTCTAGTGGTCAGCATTGGTCCGGAGCAGTCATATGTAGTGTTGGGCGATAAGTGTGTGGACGTATCTAAAATCTCACTAATTTTCCCTTAACCTTTGGGCCTCTATAGGGGCGGCTTAAATGCATGGACAAACCGTTCTACCTGATTGCTTAAATGAGATCAGTGGAACGGACTTTAACAAAGCAATTGCAATGGGTTAACTTGTGCCAAATCGGCATAGCTCCGACTACTTTGATTAAGCATCGTCAGTCACAGAGTAGCTGATGCAATAGGAAAAACTCCGAGAAATCAATGTTTACGGAACCATGGGTTCTGTGAAGTTGAGTGGCATTGCAGCTCATATTTGAGGGAAAGCTTCAAGGGCGAATATGGTGTCCTTTATCTCTCTCTCTGTCTCTTGGCCCATGCACGATCAGTGTGCGTATTACGGTCAGTGAACTTTGTGCAGCTGCATGTTTGCCGTGTAACTATTTTGGATATTCGCTCTGCAGTTCTTTTGGGATCATGTAACAATTAACATCAAATCATGGCAAATTATTGTTTGTCGCCACTAGAATAGTTCAGTTCACAATGTATGAGAGCCGTTTACGAGACCGAAAACATGAAGCGGTGCAGCTTTGGGTTCCGCCTTGACTGCTTCTTTTTGTGAGCATTTGGAAACAAGACGTTCCAAGATGATAGGAATAATCGGTATTCGAGAGGTTTCACCGTTCCCACCACAGGGCTACTTGTGTCACTCCTGTCGTAACATGACTACCGGTTTTCCTTACATTGTGACACATCTTCAGCACGTGCGACGTGGACATCGAGCAAGACCTGACAGGGTGTAAAATGACCAAATATCTAAATTGCGTCGAGTACCAAAGCAGGGCAGTTTTCCTCGACTTTGAGGGGGCCTTCTATTCTGTGTATAGAGTGGCTCTTCTGAACACTCTGCCAGAAATGCATGCCCGTGAGATCCGTTAACATTTTCGTGTCCTGTATTCTCACGCATCCGGTCGGGTTGCGGTGTACATTGAACTGTCCAGAACCGTTCCGAAAATTAGTGGAGTCTGTTTGGACTGTCCAGTCCCTCCTTTTTTGCTCAATATTGCTACCGACTTTGTAAATGTATCAAGATCACATCTGGAGAAAGTAATCCACTTGTACTATGCTAATGACAGCGTTTTGTCTCTTGTCCGAGCAGTATACTCCAAACAGGAAATCGCAAGTGGTTCAATGTTTCTGCATACGCTTCGCACGTCCAGGGTTCAAGTTACTCCAAGATCTTCCTCCCTTCATGTCTCCGAAACTTCAGAGTGGAGAAACTGATTTTGTTGATTGGTTCACGTATCTTTGCAGTTATATAAGCCCTGATTTAATTATAAGAGATGAAGTCAATGCCCCGGTGCTCAAGGACCAAGCAGCATTCGTCAACTCACGTCAGTCGGAAACGAATTAAGCTGATTCTAAGGGGCCGGGTATACAAGAAACGGTTCTGGTTACGAGATTTGGCTGCTCCAATCTGAGGATATTAGGTGTCTTCAGACGTTCCAGCCCCACTACCTTCACAGCAAGGCGAGAATCAACTGGCTGCAGAGAGTAAACCACGAATTGATGTATAAGCGGGAATGCGGTAAAAAAGCTGAGTAGATGTACCGATTTTACATGATTGAGGCACGTACTACGTAAGCCTAACAACTACCTACCCAGGAGAACGATGTTTTCCGTCCCAAACGGCTGCTGGCAAAAGATCCACAGAGGTTAAGCCACGACATGGTAACGTGAAATCAAAGCGACTACAGTCAAGCTGAGTGCCATGGGATCTCCGCGACTTCCTTGTTGATGTCCACGTGAACGTGCTTGCACGTAGTTGGAAACTCTGAGGAATGTGGCATGCAACTGGCCCTCGTGGTGCACAAACTGTCATTTCCCGGTCGGACTGTTTAGCTGAAAGCCGCCTGTTGTTGAACACTGAGGTTATATCTAGTAAGGTACGGGAAGGACGCTAGGTCAGTCCCGATGATGGTGCTTCATTCGACGATGCTAAGATGTGCCCAGTTAGAAGTGGCCTGTCTAAAGATGTAAACACCTTATGCTTGATCGTCTTCTACAGTGACACAAGACCTGCTCACACTAATTTCCTACGCCTCCTTTTTCTTTCCACCACTTATGGAGAGTCTCCTCATGGTTGTTTCCGAGCCAAGCTGTCGATTTTTCAACGGCCTTCAGCCATGGAATCATGACAGCTTGCATGTATGATTTGTCCCCCCTTGATTTCTTCTACTACCTGGAAACCGAGGTCCTCGTACAGAGTAATTATTCTGGGAGGTTTCTTTTTATCTTGACTAACTTCGCCAATTCGTCGGCGCTGAAAATTGACTTTCGCTTACCCCGTGGGTAGTAGGAAGACACCAGCGGTAGAGCCTCGTCTTCGGCTGTCATTCAGTAGTTTCTGATAAAGCACCGTGGGCTGAGACAAGACTAGTTTCCCATTTTGATATCAACTCTGTGGCGAAGGTTTAGTGAGACAAAATAAGGATGTCCACCATAGGGGGACCAGCACACAAATGTTCGCGCCCGTAAGTTTTTTTGGCTAACTAACTAGGCCACTTAGTTGAAAGCAATGAAATCGTCTGTCTGTCATGATGACGTGTAACTAGAGAAGAACAGTAAGGTTGCAGGGTAAATACTACCTTAAGGCGCTTCTAGTTGATAATTCAGACAAAGAACAGGTGAAACGTGTTAACTGTATCACGAAAAAACAGGCGGTCGGCGTCGGATGGCAGAATATCTCGGGTGTGGGACGAACTATTGAAAAATCAATGCTGGCCATGTGTGTACCTGCTGCGGAAGATGCAGAACACACTTGTCAATTTCAGAAGTCCAAACAATACAGCAATCGGAAGTCTTGGTGGTCAAACAGTTGTTCTTAATCTTGAGAAGTCATTATTCGCGACTGATCATGGGATGTGTAGCTTCGAAAGAACAGTGCACAATGTCGGTCTACCACGTTCAGTCGGCGAGAAAGCGCACACAAATTACCCTGAGCTAACATTAAAATAAAAAGGATGCGATGCTTAAAAACTAAACACCCTGGAAGACTAACGGCCATGCACTGAGGATATGTGTTTATATGCGGTGCCACATCAATAACACCGAAACCTCGAAATACGAAACTGCGTAAAATTTGGTCAGGAACAAGGGCTGGTGTGAACGGTGCAGACGAAAAACCAAGTGGTTGACGCAGCAATAAACAGCAATATCACAGCCAACAGGCGTAGGAAATCGCAGAAGAGAGACGAAATGGCAGAAAGAGGTCCAGGAAAAGAGGAGTGGAATACACTGGCCCACAGTCCCTCCTCGACGGCCGGGTTCTGACTGTTATCACTATCGACCCAATGAATGTGTGTATGAGAAGGGAATGTGTGACGAAGATCAAGGATACAAATAAAGAAATATGAAGTGATCTGGTGGAAAAGATACACATATAAAGGTGAGAATAGCTGAAAGACCACAAGGCAAGGGTATGTGTTAACTGGCATGTGTTCGCAGACTTTTAAATAAACCGGAAAGTGCAGATTTGTGGGTGTACAGAGAACGATCACTTGATAAATATTGACTCGTAGTGTGTGATAAGGATCTGGACGAAAGCGTTGATCATTGTAATTGCACTTAGTGACGTTTGATGCCGAGACCAAATAAGACTTGGCCCGAATACGACTGCTATGTTGGAGGCATTCATTCGGTTCTGCGACGAGTGGAGAGCAACCTGTTCAGGTAGGAAGAAAGAGCAGTTTGTAAGAAAGACGAAACGTTATGAAGAGGGACAAGAATATACAGTCACATAACTAAAATAGCTGTTCACGCTGTTGTGATGACCTTTATTAGGAAATTCGAACGATTAGAACTTTCTGACTGTCAAAAACGATAGTCGAAGTCACATTTGAAAAGTTCACCGGGAACCGGTACGGCGCATCATCGGTTAAAGTGACAGTGATTACTAATCACACTGGCGTGATGACTGGTACGGTCGAGTGCTATCGAAGACTGTTTAGTAGAACGATGTTTTCGAGGTACTCGAGATTGGGTAATCAAGGATTGGGGCTCCGTTGCAGTCCTTGGGGCGAAATGGCTCAGTGGTCAGAACGCGAAGTTACTGCCCAGTCCGTGGTTCGAACCCGACCTCTGTCTCTCGACTTCCCCCGTCCACGCTTGGGCAACCTGGCAGTATCTCAGTCCTTCTAGTAGCATGGCAGTTAGGCATCGAAAGGGTGTTACAGCTCAACGCGTTGCAGTTCTTGACGGCCCCAAGGATTCGTTCAATCGGTAGGGAACAAAAGGCATCCGACACACATAATGGGGTCACCAGACCTTTCGCTACACATGCCGATTCGGCTCCGGTGAAACAGTGAGACGATCTCACCAAGCGTATCTGTCCATACGGTTCTCTAGTGTTGTACATTATGCTCCACAGAGAATCGGGTTCCATCGAGGAAGCAGCTGCGCAAAAGTTGATACAACAGACCGCTGCTTGTTGTTAGGACCTAAAGGGTCGTTCTTATGCTCATTGCAAGATGAATACCTGGTCGACAAGGTCCCGATCTCCCTTGATTAGGATCAGTGCACGGGCGCTTTTCCGATAACTCTTCACCAATAGTAGCAAAATGAAGACAGTCTAGTCAAACATGATCACCTCTGATTTCTGACAAAGAGGGAATCGTTGATGGAGAGAGTCTAGCAGCGTTGCTGTGCATGGCTTGCACATTTCACCAGCAGTGCCACTTTCGAATGGGGATTTTTGTTCTCCAATTGGTTGCCGAGCCCTACGAACTCCTTTAATAGAGTGGTGCTGCCGTTGTCACACGAAAGCAGAAGACTAGGCATATGGATGGTTGGTAGGAAAACCTGCAAAGTTTTCACTGTATCTACTTAGTCAGCTAAACCAAAAGGCTGTACTGATGGTTCTAAATACGTCCGCCTTGCTCATACTCGGATAATTTTGGCGATGCAGATGATCCCCGATTTGCTTGGGCTGATCATTCGTAGATCACTATTTTATGCAGAATATTCTCTACAGTTCAGCGAAGCGCCCTTATTTCGGA
Organism: Opisthorchis viverrini; assembly: GCF_000715545.1. Lineage (NCBI taxonomy): Eukaryota > Metazoa > Platyhelminthes > Trematoda > Opisthorchiida > Opisthorchiidae > Opisthorchis > Opisthorchis viverrini. The sequence goes on along the minus strand of NW_008751703.1, from coordinate 100,381 downwards.
GGGAAGAAAAACCCATATCTTCCGAGTGACATTGGGGGAAAGGGCTCAGTATCCATTCTACCAAAATGCATTGACGATACGCAAAAAATTCACTCTGTAGAGTCTAAACCACATGTCAAGTGCGTCAGCCCTGTGTGGATGTCGAACTATTTTGTTACAACAAGTGTTGTGTAACCCATCACCCCCCAACTGGCCGCTATAATGATTAAGTTATTAGGGTCCTATATTAACGGTAATTTCACATCTTAGTATTCAGTCTGAAGCTTCCAAGCTGGTGTTCTCATCAAAGACATCATCAAAGGAGTACGACGTGTATTAACGCCCAAATCCAGGTGAAAAACTGTACGCACAGCGCGTCGTATATAAAGTGTATGCGGCAACAACATTCTGGGAATTCCGACACCTTCGGGTTGCGTCTTTGGCAACCGACATTCTGCGGATACTGGACCATGATTGCCTGTTGAGTTCATACTTTCGGCCAATCAGAGCTCGCCTTGATGCTGGACTGGCAAGCGGCTGCATCTTGCGAGCGGTAAAGCAGTTTCGGTGCGAAATTCACCCTAACCGGTTCAGACTTCATATACGTGGAAATTCTGCGAAATATTCGGTAACAATGTCCACCAGGATCGAGATAGCTTATGGAAAGCTGAGAATCGCATTTAGGGGCACCTGTCACCTACAAAGACGAACCACAGATGGACAAACAACTCAGATGCCATAGTTTGTAAAACATTACACTCAGCAGAATTCCTACATTGCTATTTTCATGCTATCCGAGGCTACCGATAAACAATCAAGCAAAATTATCAATGTTTTGGCATACTGGTGCCCTGAGTCACACTGTCCCTGTGAAAATTATCGCATATGATATTTTGATGAACGACTAAAGACTTGATTCTGGACTATTCAAGCAAGATACATACAAAAAGTTTTTGACGAGACACACCATTCATAAGGTTGCTGAAAACTATTCGACAACCAAGGATCAGCTCAGCTCTTCTTGGGGCTCATCAATTAGGAGTTTCCGCCAACCCAACAATCTGCTTTGGCCACAAGAATGGTGAAACCGGTAGTGGGCTGACAGAGTTTTCAGCAGCTTTATAAGTAGCGTGTTCCGCCAATAAAACGTACTGCGATGTCTTGAATATTGCACCAACCGAAATATGAGGCAGCCTTTGGGTGGCACATTCAGTTGAAGAAAATCACGAACGAGAGATTGGGCTGATACTCACTTTCTCCACCGTAAACACTCACTTGCATTTCACCAATTGGTTCGTTACAGAAAAAAAACAACTCATGCACAGAGAGAGGGAGAGAGCATGGAGAACACAAAATAGCCTGTGCTGGTCTCATGGATATTTGACCTAATTCAGAGCACAAATTCTATTTCTCAGTCTGTGGTGCCCCTCCTAATCAGGTATTGAGCTTACGGATCACGCCCGTCAGCATGCAGTTCAATCCTAGAAATTCATCAGTTGAAGGAAGAACGGTTCAGGGTAAAAGAACGAACCAATGATTGCGCAATGTGACTGACGATTCCAGAGCTGAGATGGGTTATTATACACACTCAACGTCAAGTAACTGCCATCAGAATGTGATTGTAATGCAATTGGTTAGTCTATTTGCTTCAACAGGAAAAAATGGAACTAAACGTACTTCGGTGAGGAACCGCATGAGGTAGTTGAGGACTTCGTAGTTGTCATCAGGAAGTTTGGTCAGTATCAGTTCCTTAATCGCCGACACCTTGTCACGACCTTGTAGGTCTGAAAAAAGATGTGTGAAAGATAAGGAAAATATATGCAAGTGATCTGATTAGAACCACATTGCAAAGCGAAAGCCATAAGTGTAAACTAGCTGGATCGCATACACAGACAAGAGATCCCTGTGCCCGGGGAAGATTGGAGCTTGAGTCGGGAAATGAGGAACTGGGAAGCAGGATCAGGGTCATATCGGTGAATTATGGGAGATAAAAACGCAGCTAAGGTCCAAACAGACGTCCAATGTCTTAGCCATTTTATTAGCTGTTGGATTGATCACTGTGAATGACCTGATGTAGAAGCCGCAACCTCCGGGATGACCATTGCAGTGATGGGATGTTTCAATCACGTCGCCGATGTTCTTTTGAGACTGGATGGATAGAATAGATGGACCCACCGACGAGCACCTATTCGGTGGATGACAGGTGAATAGGTTTTATTCACGAAGCTTGTTGATTGCGTTCAAACAGGATTCGTTAAAAATATATATCTCATTGGTGTCTTGTTGGTTGTGGTTCTCCCTCGACGGTGCCCTCCACTATTCGCCAAACTGCACCTACCCCGTGAGGACGAAATCAAAGTATGCAACGAATTGTCTGACCAGCAAACCACAGGACATGTTTAGAACAGAACTCCTGAGTAAGAGGCACCCTACAACTGGGGACATTTTCTAAAGCCTTCGCAAGATTGTCACTGAAATCACTAGTTAGAGGGAAACCTATCAATTCTACCGAAGGAGGAGAAAGTGTCTTACGAGAGCATCCTACTAAATTGCAAGACATGCCGCATCTTCATAGCCTTAATTTGCCACGTCTCACGTGAGGAAATGCATTAAGATTACTTGTAAATAGCCACTGGATTTGCGGAATTCGCATCTACACCACGGTCGTTTGAACTATCCAACCCATGTCCTAGTCAGATTGAGCTGGTTAATCCACACCAAAGAAGGAAGCGTCGGATTCCAGTTTTACTCCCACTAAAATTCAACGAAAATGAAAGCCGTCGGCAGTTCTGTGGTTTTAAGTATGGACCTCTGACATGTGAAGGGAGTAGGTTATCACTATTTCAGGTTCGAAGGTCCTCAAATAGCGCGTCTGACTAAGCGAACACTTTGAGTGAGAACATCAGTTTAAGGAGCTCCCATAGGCAACCGAAATTCGATGCTTTCACGCTGAACACCGCTAAAAGTTTGCATGTGTCGTCCTGTTCAGCTTAGCGATTCATGTTCGTCCAAAAATACACTAACGGAGGAATGGTACAACGCCTGCCTCGCACGTCAGAAGGTCGGAGTTCAAAGTACGACCAAGGATGAGCGCTTATGAGAAACCCGAATGCAGTGCTTCTCTGTTTGGATTGGATTGACCGGACTAAGTGAGCCCAGAGAGGAGAGAGTGAACAATGAAGAGACCACTGGGTGAACACACATCATGCAATAACTTATTCAATTAGCCTCACACCGGTATTTTCCACTAGTCGTCCCGGGGCCTTTTGCAGTTCCCATCATCAGTAAAACTGAAAAAGTCGTGTGCCTACAAGACGAGCGAATTTCCTTCAGAGGACTTTCTTTTCCCGAGTTTTCTTCTGAGTCTGCTAGCGAATCGACCCGGTCGGTATGATTAGATATCTTTCTTTCTCGACTATAAAACGGTAAATAGTCTATTACATTTATCCACCATCAAGCGAATTGCAGCTGATATGAAATAGTTGATCAATGATTGAGTTTGTGCTTGTCGCGAACTGCTGGGGAAAAAACTAAAACTTGCGAATAATGTTGAGAACAATTTCCGTAAACAAGGGGATGAAGCACATAAGACAGCAGTGCAAGATGGCCGGTCAGCTAGACAATTTATCACCAATCCAGGTGGCATCATCGGTGCGTAGTTAGGAAGCGGAGCGTCAGCAGTGCGTTATGAGTGCAAGGCGCCAGAGCGACTACACAAGGCTGAGGCGTGTCTGGCAACTGGGAGAAATCAAATGTTGGTCCACTGAACTTGAACCGAAACGAATCAGCGTCAATGGTTTTTCTTCCAGAAGAGTGATGTAAATGGCACAACGGAAACCAGTTAGTCAAACAGACCTTGGTCAACTGACTACATTCTAGTAACAACAGAGTATAATTTGCTTTTCAGTCAGCGACTGTTATCAATCATTGTATATGAATTGTTTTGGAGCTGTGAGAAACCAAAAGGCAGCTAGCTATCTCATCAAAGCGGTTATGGAGCGATAAGTGCGGTGATAAAAGCAAAGTGGGATGCAGGCAAGTTGCGAGTGGGAGAACGAGCGGGAAACCTGTTAGCGAAATGGCTATACCTTGAGGGGTTTCTGAAGAAGACAAAGTAATACCAAGGAAAAAAAGGATCAAGGATCGAAACGCGTTGAAACTGGAAGAATGATATGTGATGTTAACAAAATATACTTCGATATCTCGAATATTCTGTACGCCAAATAAAATGAGGGAGATTTGTCCAGCATATTCAGCGGGAGAATAACAAATCACAGGTTCAGTTGAGTCTCCCGTTAACACCAAAACTAATTTGCCTACGCGTGTATTGTACCGAAAAGCGGAATCATTTTTCCCCAAGGGAACGATTTTTCAGCAATGTAGAAGTAATTTCATTGAAACGTCCAAGGGTAGAGAATGAATGGACCCGAGGAGATCGAGAAAATCGCAAAACTCGGATATTTTAGATTATTTTGGGGCATACTACTCACAAGACGATGCAACAGTAACGAACAAACCAGCTTTCACTGTAAAGGGGATTGAGACGATCACTTTTCACACACACGCACACACACGAATGCCACCGTTGGAAAAATGGATCAAAATGTCCTATGAACGCTTTGTGAAAAAACGGTGTAATGGAGGAATTTGTTAGTATCCTCGAGGCTGTCCAGGAGACCAGACCATTGGCGACGTAAAGCCATGGCATTGACTTTCTGCACAACAGCAGGGCCACAGTACGCAACTTGTCGTCAACAGCTTCTGTGGTTAAGTTGCGCAACTGGAATGGGCCCACACCGACCTGTAGGGCACTCACTACATGCCCTTATTGGTTCACATTTTAAAAAAAATTGTCGTGAAAGCTAAATAACAGCAGTGGGTACTAACAAGAGGGTGACAGGTTATGCTCATTTGATTCTCGTACTTGACTTTCCCCGAGAAGTCCCGAACAGGAAGACGAAGTAGTTTACGTGGAAAGCGACCAACATATCAGGACCCAAAAGAGCGTAGACTGGGTCAGCTGCGATTCCATACGAAACTGGAATATCTAGGGTTATTCTAAGGCTTAACACAGCAAATATTAGAGCAGCATTCCGAAAAGAAGAAATGTTACGTCCTGTATCGTGGTGGTTGACAAACTATCTCTAGGCTAGAAAGACTGAAGATTGAAAACAAAACTTAGTTTGATAGATGCAATGAAGTTTAAACATGGTAAACAGCTAGACAACTGCACATTAGAGATAGGAAGGTGAAACAAGCGTCCGAAAAAAGCAAAGGAATAACAGGCGCTGGCAAGAGTTTGCCATAACAGGACACTTATTGTAGAGGGAATACGAACTAGATTTGGGAAGTGTGGAAGTTTTGACGTCGGGATTACGTATCACAACAAAACGACAGATGACCAAGGTAGTGAACATCACCAAGCATTCCAGTACGGATAAAATGCAGGGGGCACACCTAGCGAGTTGCGGACAGCAGTCGTAGATGAACAAGTCAACACAGTGGTTTGTGATTGTAAACGAGACCCAATGTAACTCGAAGAACCAGGCCCAAACCTTCATCTGAATTCCTGAAAATTCTCCTCTCACATAACAATCGGAGCACTTGAGTGCCCACATGAACTACCAAAGAATTAGCCGATATTTAACACTGATGTAGTCGGTTTTTAGGAAGAGATCAACCAACTGTTTTTGCCACCCATTTCCAAAACTCACCTAGAATTACAGTGTATGTCCCTGGCAAGACGAAGCTCTGTGACAGAAACCAATCATCGCCCAACAAAACAATCACCAACTGCTTGTTCAGTAATACCTTATGGTAATCACGCAGAATCCCCGTGTAACTTCAGGTACCCCAAAAGCAACAAACCCCACCTCGAATTAAGTTTATCAAACGAACGACATGGAATCATTTTCTAAAATCCCACATTAGATGACTTGTGAATAGTTGCGGGATTTGTATTCGCACAACTCTTCTGAAGAGATAAGTCTGCCCTGAAATGATTTTTTCGGCTAGTTCACAGTTTTTTGTGTTGATGGCCCCTTCCGAGGCAGCTTCACGAAAAAAGTTCATTTGATTAAGCTTAAATCAGTAGGGTAAACAGCAAACTAGCGAACAAGTTCACTGTCATCAACTAGCAATAAAACAAAGGGCAGTCCTCGAGAAATACACTCATTTTGAAATCAGTTAGGTTTTCACGAGAGACTCAGCCGAATCTCTCGTTTATGATATTCTACGGGTAGAACATAAGGTTGACGGAAACTAGGGGACTGCGCCTACCTGATGAGCCCCAAGAAGGGCGAAACCGGTCGTGCGCTGTCGAAGGGTTTTCAGCAACCTTGTGAGTAGTTTCCCTTACTGAAGGGCAGTTCCTTTCACATCACAGTCTTAGTGACGTAAGTTAGACCTAAGAATCGACAGAAACAACCCCAAATGCTATATTTTGAGATGGCAAACAGCGGTCGGGTAATGCGTAAGCAGGTGAAGATACCTCAGTGTATAGAATGAACATCAATTCATGTCAACGTATGAAGTGATAGTGTTTGAAATGAAACCACATACGTCGAGCGGGATTCAAATCAACGCAACTTTCACAAGTTTTACGAAAGGACAGTTACACTGAAAAGACTGATCCAGCGTATGACTACCACACAATTATGCATGACGACATGCCCCTTTTATTAGACTGAGCTGCCTACAACATGGTATTGTGGTAATGAATTGATGCGACCTATTGGTCTGGTAGATTTTTCAGGAAGAGAACGCATCCATACGGTCATTCATTTGGACGAGAGACGCGTTGGGTCGGAGCCCATTAACAAACACGTGTGGCCGGGAACAAAAACGATAACTCACTTCCCATTCCCAAGATATCATCGTATAGTTCAAAGGTAAGAATCGGTTCCGTGAGTTCACGAAGGAACGATTTGAGCAGAGCGGCTGCCAAGTGTGGATCGTCGTATTCTCGAAGATCCACGGCCTCCCCTATGCGAGAGATGGAAGAAATGATCAGAATTGTCCGGAAAATAGTAAGGGACCCACCAAAACGTTTAGTGAACATGGGACAAATGAAAGGACGAGCCTAAATCCTGAACTATTAAAAACGTCTCAGTGCCTCAGGCAGTGGAATGCAGATGAGAACGCACGCTGGAGTGCTGGTTGTAGGGAGGTCAACAAAGTAATCCCGTAACTGCATCTTCATCTCTTCGCAAGGAAGCTGCAGGTCACGGCATCTGATCTGAGTAGCATGCCATCAATTGATGCTCTTTTACAGTAAGGACCACAAGTTTGCAACGGAAAATTGTTTCAGATAACTATGAGACGCGCCTACCGGTTGGTCGTCTTTTTGATCCCATTACTGACTCTGATCCCATCTTAATCAAGATGGTTAGAGAAAAGACATTTCAACAGTCTAATGAAATGTGGGAAATGGAATATCAGACCGCTGTTTCCAATGCCAGTAAACAGCGGGGAAGTAGAACAACTGCTTCTAGGGGGGAGGGTAGTTAGGACGGATGGACTGACTAGTAAGACTGTTCGGTGTCTACTGGCGGTATTTTCGCACCCGGAATAAATATATTTAAAGTTCGAAACACTTTTGTCATCTCTGGTGATGCTAACCCCATTCCCATCTGATGCACATTCCTCGGGTCTACTGATGGCGTTTGCCGAATTTACATGAATACAGTAAACACATTTTTGTAACATTCACTTTCCCGGATTCCAATACCATGTAGAAGTTACGACCACGAAAGCGTAGGGTAAGACATACCGGCAAAAATGGATCACGAACACCGTACGACACATTCCAAGCCTATTTTGGTTATTGCCACTCCCAGGGGGAAGGTGGCGTCGGGAATGTGAACATCAAAGAGAGCATATAAGAATGTCGTTTGCAATAAATCGACAGAAACAGCGTGACTTTAGGACTACATAGGATGCGTAATTGTCCCGCGCATGAGGGAATTGTTTTGCACAATGTGGCAACCAGAACAAACGTTTCCACGCCAGTTGGTTTTTCAAATCGCTTCGCACCCGTTTCTTAACTAAGTCCAGAGGGATTAATTGACCACGTACCCGATGCTAACTTTTGAGAACACACCATAAACAAATTAAGGAACAAATTCCAAGTGCGAAGTAGAGCGACTACCGACAGACGGTTATTTAAAAGCTGAGTGTTTGTTTCCGATCATTCAGATGCTCATGACCCCTTGTGATCCCGTTTCTATGAAAAATGAGAAAGCTTGTCATCTGATTCCACCCCATAAAATCCGCACTACCGTGCACTACAATACTTAATGAACTCACGTAGAACGACCATTCCAGTACGTCGTAGTGAAAATTTCTAAGAAAATGGACCGGAACTGGGCCGTCATGGTTCGCTAATTTCATTTTTCGTACATTTTCCAAGTGCTGAAGATCGTCCCACACCTACTACCTCTTTAAGCAAAAATAACACCAAATTCTTAACAGTTACTGTCTCAATTCACTCTCCCGGATGTCCAAAATCCGTGATGAACGGACAGCTACTGTGTGACTCTCAGGAGCATACCACCCGAGTAGTGAACAATATGGGTAAAATACAATGGTACGGTAAATGACCTGTTACAACTGCCTGACGCCTCTAGTCATCGTCATCATCATCATCATCGACGGCACACGAATGATCAACATCGATGCCATAAAGTCATCATGATTCAATTGAAAATCTTTTTGTGAAGAAAACAATAAAACTGGATGGGAGAGAGTACACGCTACCCTACCACAGTCAGTCCGAGGTGCACAAACCTTCAGATGTCCATTCAACATAGACAGATTGATAGAAACCGACAACAGGATACCACGAACATTGATTATCAGCCATATCTTGCAAATCCTTCAATCTTGCACAGAAGATATCATGCGGACGCCATCCTGGAAGGCAAGTCACACCGGCAGCATCTACACTTTTCACAATATCCCTCACATTCCCCTACTAGGCCAGAGACTGAACCAGTTGGGTGAGGTTCAAACCGTTCAAAAATCGTTCACCTGTAGCACCCTTTCGGTGCCTAGCTGTCATGCCGCACGAAGGAGGCACGAGGGCTGGGATACTGCCTGGGTGCCCGAACCTAGACAGGGGAACTCGAGAGGCAGAGGTCGGGTTCGAACCACGATGTTCAAATAGTTTCTCTACGATTGTGGAACGAATAGAAGATTTGCATTAGAGTAGGCAGGCCATCAGAACCAAAGATTTCATGTGTGTGCAATCACACCGTATCGTCTCAACACAACCGAATACGAGTCAAGTGCCGGTAGCGAATTAGGAGTACCCACCAGGCAGCTAGTCTAGGCGAAACGAATGGAGAAGGCCCGTGCTTGTTGGACCAATCGTAAGGCCGTAAAAACAGACAACCTGGCTATTGAATATCTAACCTGCTGATCTGCATTCGCAGAAACACTCAGTGTATGTCCATGTCAGTGGATAGTATGTACTCATGCCGGGTACGGTGTGGACGAGCTCATTGCCGGCATAGGGTGAATGTAAATGATGTTATCCACAGCTTAACCCTGACTCACTGACAACCGAATGATAAAATATGTGCGCGACTACTGCAGCTTCCAGAAGGATGACAGCGGTCAATACGCGTTTCTTTGGATCCGTTGCTTGACACAAATCAAGCGCTTGTTTAGTGAACAAATAACTGACAGTGTTTTTGGAGTTCAACTAATTAAATCAAATTAAATTGTAAGTTCAGGGAATAGCCAGATTTGTAAGGCGCAAGTTGGGTAAAATTGAGGAAAACGGGGAAAAACAGATGGCTTGATAGCGCCCGTAACAAGAACTCTGGTTGCCCAGCTTTCGGTGAGTAACTGATCATCAGACGGCCGTAGCCTATCGCAGGCGTTCAAACGATACTACATTTTTTCAAAAAGGTTTGGTAAAAATCGGTGGATTTTGTTTTTAAAAAGGGTATCATTCAGCTGTTTCTTGCTGCATGCATGCTTTGATTCCACCACATGTAATGTGATATTACATGGAGACAAAACGGTGTATTCTTTGTTTCTTTGGTTCTGATGGCCTGCCTACTCTAATCCAAATCTTCTATCCGTTCCCTTCCCCAAGAGAAACTATTTGAACCTCACCCCACTGGTTTATTTCTCACCATTCGGACCAATTCATGAGAAATGCATAATAGCAGTGAGAATCGCTTTCCTGCTTTTGACGTTATGCCTGGTGCAATTAAAGGTCAAATGGTTGAGTTCCTACGAAGGTCAACATGGGGCTTCTGATCAAGAGGCTACCTTCCCACAAAAAGATTATGGTGGCCAAATCTTCTATCCGTTCCCCAATCGGAGAGAAACTATTTGAACCTCACCCCACTGGTTTATTTCTCACCATTCGGACCAATTCATGAGAAATGCATAATAGCAGTGAGAATCGCTTTCCTGCTTTTGACGTTATGCCTGGTGCAATTAAAGGTCAAATGGTTGAGTTCCTACGAAGGTCAACATGGGGCTTCTGATCAAGAGGCTACCTTCCCACAAAAAGATTATGGTGGCATGAAGAAGACTCAAAAAATGTAATGATTTCCGACGAAGTGAACAAAATCAATCCACTTTGCTGAGTTTCAATTTTCACTTTTGTCTGTCACTTCAACCAGTGTCAGAATCACCTTTTTGTAGTCATTTTTAGAGGCTTGGGCTGCAATACTGTTTGTGTACAACTATGCAGACCCACACGTTCGCCTGGATTTTCTTCGCGCTCATTCAACAAAGGCCAGTTAAATGCTCAACACACGTTACCCAAAGTAGGTTTCTATATTAAGGAATTACCAAGCTCAATGAACGTCACGTTGTGCACTGGAAGGGTGCCACAGGCTGGTGTAAACATAGTAAGAAATCGGAAAATTTCAGGGTGTGCCGCAAAAAGTGAGCAGTTTCGCATGCTTCTCAAAAGGTTATGCAGAAAGTTTTCCTTCGATTCTCGACATACGCATACACACACTTCGTGTCCTCAGTTGAAGCACAGCGATGTCTGGCTTGATTCTACTTTGCTATGCGTTTTTGAACGAGTTTAATTCCGCATTTGCATATGGTTCAGTGTGACAGTCAAAAATCAAAAGGGAGGTAATTTGGTGGCGCGGATCAATGCGACGCTATGCTGCAGTATTATTTCTCCGACATTTTTCGCTGAAAAATATAAACGATTGCTAGGCGTCCTGGAGTGCGACTTCATCGTCATTTTTCCCAGCTGGTATAACCAAACCATAAAAGACCATCCAGGAAGAATTCGGCCAATGACCTTTTTTCATTCCATTATCTCGTCCAAATAACACAACCTGTAGTCTACACTTTCCGGATCACATTTTTATCATTTTAACATCACGTTCCTCCAACCGTCATTCAACGAGATGAGATCTTTTGCGCAATTCCATCTGCGTTACCTGTGTAGTCTAGGAACCCGAGAGACCTCATTCAAGTTTGTTGGTTTCGAACCCCTCAGCGATTTCTGCTTCACAATATCGGCCTCCCTAGAACTCTGTACTAGGGGGACGGACCAGATAACTGCCCATCAGTGTTGGACCCAGCAGAAAATCACTGCAATGTACCCGACACCTCTCCAAATGAGCTGCGGTAAAGTTCTTCAACGCGAAACACCTAAATGAAAAGTGCTTCCTATCCACGGAAACTTCTGGACTTCCCGGGATCAACCAATCAATTTCCCATATGAATTAGAGGAATCCATCTGGACCGGGTACTGTGGTGTTATTTGAACCAAGCAATAGATAACGTACATCATTCGTAGTTAGGTGTTTCCAGCAAATGCGAAGAATACGGTATATGCACTGATCACCGGACATCGTTAATCGCCCGTATCGGTGACGCGGAACAAGCAAACTTCACACAAAAGATATATCGCCCCTACGGCGGTTGTAAATAGAGGATTGCTCCCAAGATGCTTAAGTTTTGCAAACGCGAGTCTAGCCTTCGCAAAACTCCACCAGTAGTAACTCAGCTGTCCAAGGAAATCAGTCAATCTACTCCTTGCAAGTAGTGACCTGCTCAAGCACTCAGAGACAGTATTATGCCAGGCTTGAAAGAACGGCGGACGGGAGCCACTGCCAATCTTAACTCGTGCACGTTCGAACTGAGCAGAACAAAGCCGGAAAGAGATCCGCCTTCCTTTTGAATGACAAACTATTCGAAGGAAAACAAGTGGTTCCTTAATATTGGACCTAGCGAAGCTACTGTGGTTCACAAAGTCTCAGATCCAGAATGTACTGACAAGGAAGAAACAACCCATACACCTTCGGAAAAGGGTTGTTGGAAGAGGTGGAAAGATGGTTAGAATAAGCGACGTAGATTCGGAAACTAGATATGGATCAATCCAATCATTCACTCCCGGAGAAAATCGAAATCATCAACTGAGGGCAACACTGTTTGGACCCGCGGATATCGTCGACTGCAGCTCAAGAGGTTATCGGTCCAACTAATGCAGTATCTTTCAAACCCTTAGCATACAGTCTTGTCAGAGTTTCGTGTACGGCAAATCGAAATCGATGACAAAATCAGTGAACAGTCGCTTTGATAGATATGCGTCGACAGTTTAAAGATTTACGGTGAAACATGGTCGGAAGAAATGGAGAAACATGGTTCACCGTTATAGCATTTCGCATACCATATACCGCGGACGGATGGTCTTTCCACTACTACCTCCAATTTGTGCAAGAGGAAGCGAAGAACCACACTCCTCATCCTAGTTCTCAGGACGATTTCTCGATGCCAGGAAATAGGCAAAGTACCATAGCGCAAAACAAAAACCATTCAAAAATAAGCATGTTAGCAACCTAACGGGTCTTACAATCGCACCGTTTCACAACGGACCAGATGCTGCTATATTTACCACTGCCTTCGATCAATAGAAATAGCAGAGGGGAAGGCAGGTAGCATGTGTGGTCCCGTTCGCTGAACGTGCGCGCACGTTTGTGTGAGTACGCAACACAATGCGTAAACACCACATGATCACAAAGACGTGTTGAGGGTTGTGAACAGTGGTCACGTGATAAGAAGACAATACGACCGATAGAAAAGGAACGGACACGAAATGAAGATACATTGTTACTGATCCACCCCCCCACGCACCACACAGATTACTGATCCACCCCCCACGCACCACAGATACCAAACCCAGGACAGAAGGAAGGAAAGGGAAAATAGACTCTAGTGAGCAGTGTTTTATCAATATGTGGTGCTTGTATTCGCTATATCAGAGCAACGATGATCTTCGTTACAGGCTAACATCGCATATCGGTTTCCGACTCTGAAAATACAGTACTTGTCTTCAAGGATGTTCACAGATGGATAAGAGAAAACAGCTACCATGAAAAGGTTTGAAAATCCAGCAAGTGACAATTGTCCACACGGAGAATTCGAAGCGGCGCTACAATCCAGTCGCCACGCGGATGATTATCACTCACAGCGATTCTAGAGACTACACTATCTGTTGGAAAAATGAGTACAAGTCCTGGACCGTTGCCATATACACGAACATCTACGAAAGGGTGAACAAGTGTCTGATGGTTCACTTTATCTGACCACTTCAGAGAAGGTCTCTTGTGACCCTATCAACCTGTGTCGATCAGATGCCTGAACCGAGTTCTAACCAGGATTACTGAGTACCATATTGTCGTGCTGTTTAACCGTAACTTTCGGAGCGACACGAGACCGCCAAAAGATACCCATAAAATGAAATTTGCCTAATTGTGTGGCTGGGCAGAAAAACCACAATGTCTAATTCCCTACGAAATGCTACCACATGAGTCTACGACAGTTCCGCTACCAACACTTGGGCGCTCTAATCGAACGTCGGTCATTTCGAACTTTGCACTTCCAGGGTCTTGTGCTTTCAGGTTGTCTGTCGCGAGTACCCATTTGATGAAACGGGTAGTCAGGGACTTACCAGTGGTGTCAGATACGTGGTTAGTACACTCCAGAGACACTGAATCATTTCGATCATAGTTTGGAAACTTGCAAGGAAAATAGGGTAATACAATCTTCAAGCTCGATAATTCAGCTGTGATTTGAACCAAGTCAGTATGACATCCCCGTGCACAAAAAAAACCACAGTAATCTGGGCTGGGACAACCGGTTGAACGAATGCTGGGCATTCGCCATTAGACTTCAAGGTCCTGATGCAAAAGTACACTTGACACGATGCCCAAGAGGAGCGAACGATCAGACATAGCTTCAGGTCCAGTGAGGACGTACATATCTGGCAAAAGCTAGTACCATAGTAAATAATATGCATGACATATCAACCGAGATTTAATAGTCGTACAGTGAGCCAGTTGGTCAGTTACCAGCAAGAATGCACGAACGCGAAACAGACTATCGAGTGCCCGATTTAATCGAAATTGTGTTTGTTTTAACGACGTCCAGCTCATGTGACCTGTTCGCAATTGCTTTTACCAGGCTGACTGTATGCAGACAAAAATGATTGTAAGTCTGTAAGTCATGCGAATACCATGCTACCAAATATTTGTTCCCGGTAGACGCACGACAACGATTGTAAGACAAACTACCTCGGTTGTACACATCCTGAAGCTGACGCAGACGTCCGACATTCACGGATCGACGGAATATTCCATCTGTATCCAAACCTATAAGAAAAAGTACAGAAGGGTGAAGGAATTTGGAACACGTTGCAGTTAGGGGTAGAAAAATGACTATCCGGACGAGTTCGGCATTCCTGTTCAAAGAAAAAGTGGCGAATGGTCGCTACTTTTGAGAGGTGAAAGTGTTACTGCCTTCGTCGTCAAAAAGGACCATAAAAGTATGCTGGAACATAGGATCGGACGCATAGAAAATCCACTACCTTATCCGAAGGTATTGAGTGTGAAAATGCATAGCCTTAAGAATCGAAATTCACGTTGGGTTACTACATCCACATGCAGAATAACAACACATTCTTTTAGTGAGCAGGAAAACAGAAAAATGAATCAGGGTGGTGTTCGAACCACGGACCTTCCAGTCAGTAGTTTCGCGCCTTAACAGCTAATCATTCAGATGTTTAACAAAATTAAGCGATTGCTTCCTCGATCCGCAGTTTGCGTGAATATATCAAACGAAGTTGGTGGACAAAAAAGTTGAAGTTAAGAGGACGTGAAGCCAAAGATGAAAGTATTTGTGAATCATCACCAGCCGTAAGGACATCGTACTTTTCGTACAGTGGTTAGGGCTGCCACACTATCTTTAACCGATGATTTGAGGAGATAGGATAAGTAGGTGTGCGTTGGAGGCGGTAGCTAGTATAATTGATGCATAGAGACAGGGTTGTAAATGGGCTTTTACTAGCGGAGATTGGAAGGGGAGGCGGAAGCCTGGATGCACGAGCACTATCGAGGGCACGACTGGGCCATGTCTGACAATGTCTGTAACACTTGGTGTGTCCAATCTCGGGGTTCCCATCCAGAAAGACGGTAATGACCAGAGCAACTGAGTTTGCTGATAATGGCCTTCATACTTCGTTGTGAATCGTTCAGGTGTAACACCCTTTCGTTGCCCAACTGTCATGCCACCCGAAGGAAGCACGAGGGCTGGGATACTGCCAGGTTACCCAAGCCAAGACAGGGGAATTCAAGAGGCAGAGGTCGGGTTCAAACCATGGACCTGTCGATCAGTGAATTCGCGCTCTAACCACTTGAGCCATCTCACGGTGAATGGAAAGCTTTGGATGCCTGGAAGCAGTAGGATGGATGTGCCATTGTTCTGATAAATTATACTGCTGATCAACCATTGCAGACGATCTCAGGCATTAAGCAGCCGTTTAACCCTGTTCGAAGAAACTTGTGTACAATGCCCGCTCGTCAACTTGTTATAGTAAAATTAGATCCATGAAGAATTCTTAACAGGGCTTGATATTCAGCAGCTGCGTTTTCCTAAGCTGACAAACGATCTGGTTGAGGAAGCACAGACTGTGCAATTAGGTATGGTTATGCCCGTAACACAAGGAAAAGACCGGTTGGGATGAGTAAACTGGATGCAACAACATTTTTCTGAATGTTTACGTGGGTGCACTCACCAAATTCGCGTAAATAATCCACTGCATCCTCCAGCACGATAGGAATGGAACGTCCTCCGTTATTCATCTTGATACTGGACAGAAGATGAGTACTTGGATATGATTAGGAAACCATACATGATATAGTCGGAGACGAAGACTGCTACAGGATTTTAGCTAGATACCCACCTAGTACGCAAAAGCCAACTGCCCATCTTACGTTAACGAGACCTGTACGGTGGCGCACACGTGAGATGGGAGTACTGTGTTACCAGTGGCGAAGTAAA
Source organism: Opisthorchis viverrini (assembly GCF_000715545.1). NCBI lineage: Eukaryota > Metazoa > Platyhelminthes > Trematoda > Opisthorchiida > Opisthorchiidae > Opisthorchis > Opisthorchis viverrini. Next base: position 84,073 of record NW_008751703.1, on the reverse strand, counting down.
TCGAATGCAAGTCGCGGAGAGTTTACCTCGAAAGGTTGCAAGGAAACGGACTGGTGGATACATAGAATGCGGTGGCCATACAAGAGGAGGAGAGCTGCGTTGAACGGGTTTCTACGAAATCCCGACGAATTCGCCTTAGATGGTAGATCGAACAGCAGACGTTTGATGATAAGATCTAACTCTTCCCTAGGCGACAACGAAACCTACGGGAGAAGCAGGTAATGTATCAGGCTACGAAGTGGGCCCGTTACGGATCAAGTTCTGATAGTCTGCTTTAAGGAATTTAATTCCGTCACACGTGTTGTTGCTGAGGGAAGAGTTGGTCACGTCAGAATCATGAAATCTCTTCGAGGTGGGAATTACTACCATGACCGTGCGAACAAAACACATGAGAGCTGGGATCGACGAGGAATGATAGTGGGTATAAATAGGGCAGACATTCGGAGGACCGCAAAACTCTTCAAGCCAAACGATTGCTCACTGCATGGTGTTATGGGTATGAAACTACGGCTGGTGTGTGACCTCCCTCTGATATTCAGTGTCATCCAGCGCCGTGTGAGTGCCCACAAACCGAGGCGCGGTTGATTGTCTGTTCAGGGTTTACTCTTGTCGATCTGGTGGAGTACAAGAGTCCAACATAAATGTGCAGTGTAACCCGTTTACTTGTTAACTGAACGCTTGGATAAAAGTGAGGCCACATGACAATCATATTCACCCTTGTTCCTTGCTCCTAAGCATCTGATTACGGTCTCTTCAGACAGGTCGAAAAATGAACCGAAATGATATAAGCAAAAGCGACTCACAATTGCAGTGATACATTGAACTGCTGTTGGGGTTCCGGTTGGCTGTCGTCCCCAGGTTCATCATACATCCCAGAAATAACTGAAACCAAATCATTCCGAGGAGGTCCAACCGTAAGGTGTGTGGGACCGCTGATCCTAGACAGGCCGGATGAGTGGAAATTTATGGATTCATTCGGCGAGGATGGGAACGTACATATTACAAACATTAACCAGAGTAATAACTTTGTGTGTGCGCAGAGCACAAGTTTTTTTAAAAAGAAAAGCGACCCAAACATTGCCAAAAACACAACGGGAGGATTCAGCTCCCTATGGAGCGTTTAATGGCGTCAAAAAACGACAAAGATGTCATCGACTCAATACTAATCAATGTAGTGAAGAACCATGGGACATCGGGGCTATCAAGACCAGTTCAAAAGCACTGAACCTGAACAACTAAGCAACATCGCTACCGAATGGCACACCCAAAACGAGAAGTTGACTCAGGCTGGATGGACAGAGGTACAGCGAATCGAAACGGAAAACGCTCTGAATGATCGGAGGTGTTCCTCGATCCAAAGGTCGGCCGTCAGAGGAGCCATCCCGTAGTGCCAATGTGAAATCTTGAACTCCACTAGTGAAGAAAAGTACAATCTTGTACAGTTTCAAGTCTCCACATTCTTCTAGGCAGACGACTGCATTCGTATGATACGATCCAGAAAACTATTCGAGAGGACCGTATTGCAGCGCTGCAATCTTGAGGCTAAGTACCGCAGTATTGTTGATGGAAAGCAACCCACGTCCGGTGTTCGATCGAACTCCTTAAAGTTAGGATCTGCCATCCCACAAGTAACTGGATAAATTAAAACTATTCAAATGCGTGTAACGGTTCAAGAAGTTAAGACCGACAACAGCTTGCGGACTGGAAGGTCGGCGATTCGAAGCCAACCTCAGTATCTCGACTAATCCTGTCTAGGGTTGGGCGAACTAGCAGAATCCCAGCCCTTATGCCTCCTGCCGTTGCCATGGCAGCTAGGCACCGAAGGAGTGCTACAGCTGAACGATCGATTTCGACGACACGTATCTATATGGCATATAAATAACAAATACGAAATGGCAGCACTTGGTTTACTGTGACAGGTGTATGGATCGGCTTTCCGTTTTATCGATGTGATTGATTGGGTACGGTGGACAATTGCCCTGGATGTGAGTTTACATGGTAACTAGAAAACTTGAGCTAAGCAACCAACCAAGAGAATGTTCAACAAAATCACAGTCATTCCGATGGAGTCTCCGTAACAGATATACCTTCCAAGGCTCGGATTGCTCTCAAAATACGTTGAAGTAGACCCCGTAACGATATTGTACAACATGCGTACAATACGACATGCCGCTATTAACCGATGGAACAACTGTTGGCCAGTGGTTAGTGTGCATCCGCGGTCTACAAGGACGTCTATTGAAGGGGTTGACAAAAACTCAACTAAAACAATTAAAAGTGAGCATGACAAGGATCACACGATTAGGGCCTTTAGGAAAAGCCTTGTGTTTCAACACCTAACCGCAAGGCAGCTGTGGTTGGCGAGACAGCACTACAGTAGTAGTGCTTTTAAGGAAAACGTCCCCACACAAGTTCTAACCACCAACCTACCTGATACGAGAGACTTCAATTGTCTGACGGACAACTGCTCGATGGGTGACGGACGTGCACGAACCGTCGTACTACGATAAGGTTCGGTGTTTTCTTGACGAGTTTAGGATAACGTCACACTGAAAAAGTGTCCAGTCATGTATTCCGACTATCTGGCTCAAAAGCCTCTCTTTACAATACTTTATAAGTGAACGGATGAAATGACACTGTGGCCAATGCCATCTACTCAGTTTCTGCGACACGGAATCTGTTTACTTGGCGTGTTCCCCCGGGCTCATGATCGGATGGAAGTTCGGTCTGCGAACTCGTTGTTACACGATGATACAGAGAACAACTCGTAATGAGGTGAGAAATATGAAACATAGCGACGCCCTGTTGAAATTTTCCACCACATTATATACTCATGACACTACGTCGTGATCATATCTGGATGTGGGCAACAAAGAAATCTATGCCGATTGGTAATGCGCCAATTGGTACCATGAAGCTGATGACCATGCGAACTAAAAAGACGCTCTGCATCAACAGTCCCCGTAGATGTCTTGCACAATCCATACGGATTTCGGACTATCGCTGTTGACAAAGTAGCTCCGTCGCTGACTCCGGGTGAAAAGGAACACGAACATACGGCATAAGTAATACTGAACCCGAAGGTGTTATAGATTCATACATTCCCTCACTTTTTTCATGCTCCAGAATTGTTGCACCATCACAGGTTCTAAGAACGGGAAGAACCGAGGTGCTCTCACAACTCTGATGAGCTCCCAGTTGAATTAAGCGATGTGTCGGTTCTCAGACTAATTCGGAATCTGGAGCCATTATTATTGCTACACATGACCACAAGCAGGCAGAACGATAGAGCAGTTCAAAAAGGTATCGTGCACGTCATTAATAGCTGGTCCTCACGCCCTATTACAAAATTATCAGACGGCTCACAGAACAAACCCACCATTAACCTGGGTGGCTACAAGTCGTGTACAAGTAGTAACATTTATGTCTCCGAAACCGACTGGGTGGACATTCTATTATGCGAGTGGAAAAGCATCAATCTACCATTCGAAAATGACGTGAAAATAATTCACAGAGGTTTTGGAGAGGAATGGTCGAAAAGCATACACCGAAAACTTGGTCAATGTGACCGAGTAGGTGACCCTACGTTTTTACTGCACTCATTTTTACACTTTTTACACTTTCCTCCCGTAAGCTTTAGATCAACAAGTCCATTCATCTTATTCAGCAATTGTGGACTTATAGTGAAACAATATGAGTGATTTTATAGTCCTTTAGGCAATTGTATAGTTGGAAAAAAGAATCGTTAGGATTAGTAAGCAATGGAAAATAGTTGACAAAACTGCATCCCACATCTAGGAAATATATATCCGGAATACATGTTGATAGTTGATGAAAACAAAAGGGCGGCGCGATACGTAAATACAATGAGCAATATATAAATGAACAGAAATCGCGCGGGAGGGACGCTAAACTGGGCGGATTAGTGTGAGCGAGAGTAATACTCACAGCCGTGCGGGTAGAGAAAAATGTCGCCTTTGAAAGTGAGAGAACATAGTGGTTTGAAACTCGGAGTAGGCATGGTTTGCAACTGATTCTCTTTCTGACCTCTCGAAAACAATAGAGTGAGCAATTGTTCAGCATAGGAGGCGGCACCAGTGAAAGCGTCAAGGAGTCTCCGAACTCCTCAAGAGGAAAACCTACTATCCGGGAATGTCAATAAGGTAAGGCTATAGGAAGATATCTCAAAAGATCAAAACGCCAAATGGCCATTCCAGAGACCCCTGAAGTAGTGGCGAGGAAATCCTGTTGGTGCACGGCAAGCTTAGACAGTAAAAAATACCGTACATTGGAAAGCAAAAGCTCCTCAATACCGATAAAAGATGCGGAGCGAAATAAGCCATGAAAAACGAACGGATTTTTTCTAGGTGAGTCCCCCAAAGCGGTTAGAAGAACTACAATTTTCTAGCTAGTTACATAAAGTACTATTATGTTTCAGTAATCCTTCCACATGGACAAACCAATAAATTTCAACTAGTTTCAAACAGTTGAAATCTCCATAAGGTCAGACTCAAACATTCGTTGTTGGCGAGAAGCACAAAACTAAGGCTTGTTTTCCCTAGTCAGTATTCTGATTTGTATCTGACCTTGTGTCTGTTCGTTAACCGATTCGCCAAAAAGTTAACCAGTAGACGTAAAGTGTGGCTATTCTGAACGGTCCGCCCCCGAATTAGAGGTCTAAACTGAGTAGATATCACCATATCCATTTTGCCAAACACTTCCTAAAATTTTCGCCTCGAAACTCTTTCACCAACCCTTAAACTCAACCGCAAAAGTTCTTAATGCAACACTCTCCTTGCCATATCCTCTCTTCACCAAAATACTAGAAACCACCGTTTGCGGTAGAAAGTTAAGTTGAGCAAACAAAGTCGAACAGAGGGTTGAGTGATCCGATCAACTCTACGCGCCAGATTTGGGATTCAATGCTCACAATAAAATCAACAACCGCATGTAAAATAAACGATGTTCATTGGGAACTATTGGGCCGCTTGAGAAATACAATACAATCATTTGCCGACGTTCAGCTGTAGCATCCTTCCGGTGCCCAGCTGCCATGCCACCCAAAGGAAGCACGAGGGCTGTGATACTACCAGGATGCCTAAGTCAAGACAGAAAAAGTCAAAAGGCAGCAGTCGGGTTCGAACCACGGACCTTCTTCTCTAACCACTGAGCCATCTTGCCCCCATTTGCCAACACAGCTCACAAATTACCACACTCGTCTAACAGTGGTTAAATGAAGATGCTTCGGAAAATCGCTCTGAAATTCCGCCTCATCAAAGTCCTGACATCCTTGAGCACCCAGGAGACGACGGACCGAAGGTGAGAACAACAAGTAACTTAACTTCGAGTCGAACCCTCGGATAGCTTTCCGTACACTCGAAGACCAAAACGCCAGGAGTAGTTCGGAAAAAAAGACTAAGTCACACACACTTACTGAGTCGCTCCAGATTGATCAGTTGCAGCGGCCAGCTTGGCGGCGATCAGTTTATCATACCTTTGAAGAGAAACCGACAAATGCATTGATTAAGAATCAAAAAGAGTAATTTTACTAAGTTGAAAGGGTTCATGTGTATTCGAACAAGAGAACGAGCATCTTGCGGGACAGTGCCAATGATTTCCTATGCTGCAGTCATTCGAAATAAACCTGCAGCAAAGCGCAAAAGGAGTGCCGAATAGTAATTTCTATGCAGACGGTTTTGAAACTCTGCAGTAAATTGCCATACTGGGACCTGCCTCAGGATGCAAGCCTATAGCGGGAACGTGTCCTTAAACTGCCCCACTGGGCTATGTATCGGAACTTAAACCAAGGCAGGATTCGCGACTAAGTTCGGTGAGTTCAGACCGTTACATGATCGCTACCTTAGTTGTTTCACTGACAGTGCGTCCAGTAAACAAGAGTAAAATCCCATCCACGGATTCATGGTAAAGCAAGTGAACAAAATTCTTAGTTGACTTGATCACGTTTGCCCCTGTGTACTACAACCGTCAAACGGGATCACTAAAGCCAGAATACACGACCAAACTGTGTACCCACAACACCGAGATGATCATCCAGTAAGCCTCTGGGAACAGCCAAAAGTGGACGGTCAATTAGTCTCTTTTCCCTTTGAGTACACGTCCACGTTTTTACAAAGCATTTAAACTCTTCAATTGAAGGCCAGTCGTGTATGTAACACAATTCTAAAGAAATCCGCAACGATGCAATTTAATTCCCCCCCCCCAAAAAAAAAACTTACTCCAAAACACGATGAGGAATTGGAAGCTGATTCAGGAAAAGGAATTCCTCCAGCTCCTTCAGTCGTTCAATATATTTGACTTTTTGCGTCATTTTCGAGCTGCAAAAAGGTCGGGATTGGTAAAGACAGATGTACTCATCTCATCTTGGACAAAACACGCAAATATGGATTAATTGAAAAGTTCTCTAAAACACCAGGTAGTAAGTACTGTGGGATAAGTGTGTCTGTTACTCATTCGTATACTTCCCAAAACGGAATCATACAATGCTAGGAAAATGCTGGCGCTAAAGTCCTAATGACAGGTTTTATCGAAACAGACAACTTATGAAAGCGCGTTGCTCTGCAAAACAAAACATTAAGTGCAGGATCAATGGCATAAAAGCACTATAATGACTGATGAGTCTCAGGAATGACCTAAATGTGGATAAATCCTTGGGTAAGGGCATCAGTTTGATGGCATCTATGTTTTCCGGGTACGGTCTTCGGTCATGACGATCGATTGTGAATCCGAGGTATTTGATGGAATCCATGAAAACTGTTCAGTTTCAGTATGGGGATGAAATCTCCTGGAAGTGTTTTGACACAAACCCCTGTTTACTGGTTTGTTCTTCAGAATCGAGGAATCCGATGGCTAGTGTACTCCAGAGCAAACTGAAATACCTTGTAACTCGCCGGTAGCATTCAGTTACAAAAATGGGTCTGCAGAGAAAGCATACGATATGATGACTGATACCCATTAGGAAAGCTACACTGATCCGTGGGTGACTCGGCAGAAAGATAGAGGGTAAAGACCAAACAGACAGCTCAAATGTCTGTCTATGAAGCCCATGATTCGTTTGCTCTGATGTCCCATCCAGTCAGGAGGTCAGAGGATGTCAGTGAAAGGCTAACACTAGGAATCAGATTGCGCAAATCTGTTTCTTTACCCGCAATAAAACCAGCCGCAGGTTACGAGCAGAGAATGTCTCAACCATCCGAAATCGTTTTGTGCGTTACACCAGTATCTTCAATTCAAGAGACCAGAAAACCACTTTGTGACGAGAAATGTTTATTTCTCGTTAGAGCATTGGTTACTCCCAAACAGCTCAGCATCTGTGCCGTCGACTGGTCTGAACAGTTATCTTGCTTTTCAACTATTCTGTGCGCTCACTCTTTGACACATTGATTCAAAACCAATCGTGACAAGGGATGTCCCAAGCTGATCCACGTAGTTTAGGACACGGGGAATACCCCCATCACGCCTCCCGCGCACAATTACCCGATATTAAACTTTCACTCCACAGTGATGCACGAAAACCAGAAGCGCAACATAATGAAAAATAAAGCGTCAGGTCACGATTGATCACCGGCTGAACAACTCGACGTGAGTACAAAGCTAAGAAGCTCGGCTAACACCTCTGTACGTGACATTGGAAAAGAATACCCGTGGCTCACCTTATAAATGGTCGGAACAATGACCACAGTATCTTGATTCCAGTCGTCGGATGAACAATAAACAGGGCTTTTAGATTTTTCCGAAAGCTTGAAGAAGAAAAAGCACACCATGAAAGTATCCAACCACAAAAACCTGAAGGTGCACCGCAAGAGCCCAATTGCGTTAATACATTCGCCCTAAAGGCGCAAACTCCTGTATAGTTAGAGCATACGGCACTGTAGTTCATTGCCTAAAAAACACACGGCAAGACGCAGACAAACTGGCGACACGAACTACTACACGAGAAGAAAGTAGTAGTCCTGATAACATGATATGCGTCCAGGGGCATTACTTGCAACTAAATGGTAATTTGGAGGGGGGCTGGTTCCGCCCCGAAGACTACCGTTTTGTGAATGTTTTTCTACGCTGAACATACAGCTGACAGGCGGTTACGATATTCAGAATGAACTGTATGTTTTGTGTAATATATGTGGTCCGCACTGTGTCGACCGAATCATTCAGGTATAGCACCCTTTCGGTGCCCAACTGCTATGCCACCCGAAGGAAGCACGAGGGCTAGGATACTGCCAGGCTGCCCAAGCCTAGACAGGGGAAGTCGAGAGGCAGAGGTCGGGTTCGAACCACGGACCTTCTGGTCAGTAAATGCGCGCTTGGGCCATCTCACCCCGAGCATGTTCAGCAAGCAATAGGTTGTTGCATGAATGCCTACAAAACGCGATTATAGCATTTCTGGTAGGCTTTCCATGGTGTGCCAACAACCTCAGGACAGATGGTGGTCTTATGCGAAACCAGCGCACCAAGAATCGGGAATTCACACCTAAGCTCAAAGGCTCCTTTTTATAATGGACATAGTATTCCAATCCTTGGTTCCGCACCAGTACGACTTCCGCTGATGTGAGACGTGAGATATGTCGTATCTGAAAATAGGAACAATGTGCAATGCACAGTGTGCTCTTCTCCTCCACAACTCTTTGTTCACCTGCAACTGAACTGTATGAATACCTATGCTCTGAAAAAGTGTCAACCTCAGAAGCAAACCAATCCCACATACCAACAAAAGTGAGGGCAGTCCATGAGAAAATGTGTAGAACATTACTGATCGTTACATCCTAGTTTTCCTGTCTACCACGGCATGCGTTGTCGTGTAAACAAGGGGCAAAATCAGCAGATCATTCAGGTGATGTCGATTGACGGAGGCCTGGAGTAGACACGGAGCAGTAACAAATTTCAACAAGATCGTTGGTGTCATGCCAGAGTCATAACAAAGCAACTCAAAAGAGGAGTAAACTGTGTGAATTTCCGCGTTATGAACGGTGGATCCATTTCACTTGAGAGACTACCAGTAAGGATCACCAGCAGGGAAAGTACCACGAATTCTTCTGCGGTCAGAATCGACCGCATGGTCATCCAGTCAGCGCGAATTTCCGGAACGATGATGTGACACCAAGGACATATGTAAAGCTATAATTCTCTACAATAAGTACAATCATTCTCGACCGCACGACTTAGTCTAAGTACGTCGTAGTTTCGCACTTTTTTTCTTTTTCTCACCTTCTGTGGTCATGATTTACGATGCGCAGCCATTACTTGTTCCGAATTCGCCAGAGGAGGCTATCGTCGCGTATTGCTCCTTTTTCGTACCTATTGTAACCAGGCTCTCCGGTTGATCGGCTTTAGCAACCAGCAGTACCAACGAATACGATCAGTTTTCGCAGCTCCCCATGTCGTATGCAAGCTGTCTGGACGATGAGACATGTTTGCCCCGCGGATGGTCGCGATTATAGGCTAAAAAAAGCTGAATTCGAATAGTTCAAAATGTCCTACATCTGCGACAAACGGTTCATCATACGGTCTCTGAGAAAAACGCCCAACAAGGCGTTCAGCAATTTCCCTGCAACGAGGCTATTGCGAGTCGGTTGCCAAGAGCAACGCGACACACCGGAGGATATTAAATTTGCGAATAGTAATCTATGCGAACAGATTCTAGGCATAATAAGATGACTTACTTTCGGTCGAACGTGCGATAGGCTTGGACAAGCCAGCCAAACCGAGGTTTGTTCTTATTGGACAATCCACAGTGGAAATAGATTAGGCTGTAGTCGCTGCTCACATACTGCTCAAGCGTCTTTGTGATGTACCTGTGTACGCGTGTGTACAGTAGAATAAAACAGGATGAAAGAAATCGTACGCGTGAGAACCAGTCAACATTATAGCCTTGGCAACGTATAGTCATCCGTCTGCGTATCAGTTATAAAACCTGTAGGTTTCTCAGTAAAAAGATCGGATTCGTCCAAACGACCTATTAATCCGAATGGACAAAAAACAGTATGAAGTATGAACGAACATACCATGTTGCATGGAAATATAGAATGGAAAAAATTATCCAATGAATCGGCTGCCATTGCTAGAAAATTCTCACATAAACCAGCAACACACGACCAGTCCCCCAGCTAATTTATCCCTTCCGCGCGCAGGAAACGCAGCCTGTGAAACAAAGCTACTGTCCAACGGACTATTGCTTCTGCTTTACGGGAAGTGACCTCCAAAAACAAACTGAGTACAAACATTCACGGTAACCATCCCCGCCTCCCATATGCCTAATCCAAACGAGCAAACAATTCGACTTGGCTTCAGTTTGGCGAGAAGTTCTCGCGGCATTTCGATTGTCTCTTGTTCGAAGTGGTAAGGTAACCTTTGCAGCTTTATTGGTGGAAGAAACAGATGGACATTTCAAGACGTGGACTGACAGTGTCGATCCGAATTCGATTCGGCAAAGAGGTGTTCCATAAAACTGAGCAGAAACTTGAATAACCCATACCTCCACAGTTTGAACTCAATAAAAGTGAAAACCGTTGAGATTTCCATAAACCACTGCTGTAGTTTCTCAAAAGATGTCAAAATAACGTGTGGTAATCACGGTATACATTACCGGGTTGAATCTCTTGACAACCTGAAGAATTGCTTCGTTCAGGTCTCCTTTTGGGAGCGAGTACCGCTCACTGTCATAATCTTTGGAGGAGATTGTTACGCTGAGTAGTGATGGTCCCAAAAATCACTTTACAAGGCACGAATAGGGTCGCACATTGGTTCATTTCAATCAACTGTTCGTCTCGGAAAATAGCTCCAAATACAGGTAGCCACTGGGCTAATCACGTCAGACGGACTGGTAGAATATCATTTTTGTGATGAATTTGAGCAAGACATATGAAACTCCGTTGGCTAGTAATCTAAACGTGTTTCGTTTAATCTACTCATACATAACTCGTTCGGCTGTAGCACCCTTTCAGTGCCTAGTTGCCATGCCACCCGAAGGTTGCACTAGGGCTGGGATGCTACCAGGTTGCCCAACCCTAGGCAGGGGAAGTCGAGGGGCAGAGGTCGGGTTCGAACCACGGGCCTTCCGGTTGGTAAACTCGCGCTCTAACTACTTGGGCCATCTCGCCCCTGGTACATAACTAACACAGCCGCAACGCCATTTATCCGTTATCCATTTGGGCAGAAACAGTCACAGCAAGTCGTCGGCTTCCAGATGACTACAAGCTCCGCGCTTTGGTCTGCTTTGTTACGGGTCGGATTATGGTTCTTAGACCGAGTAAGCACTCGTAAATCAACCGTCTTCCTCGGCCTGAGCGGCCCGTCCACATAATTTTGTGGCACACAGGCGCCCCTTCATCATCATCATTGACCACCGGTATAATAAATATACTCTGCTTTCAATTTAGATTCAGTGAAACCACACAAATTTTGTGGAAATTCAGGATTATCTGCAAGGGTCCTTCTAATCAGCGCTACCTTTTCTCCAGAAGAGCGCAACTGACGAAAATCTGTAGTCAGTCGACGAGCAGTTCATCCTTCGTTACCTAGACGTACCCACTTAAAAAATAGGCTTAACACGTACCATCTGTAAGATAATGAATTCGGCAATTTTTGCACGTGACCTCACGTTTTGAAACCAAAACAAGATAGTCACGCAAGGAAATACTATTATTGACCAGCGAATGCGGCAGTTTGGTGGTAGAACGGAAGCTATATAAACACAATCGGCACCACGGAACGCAGTGAGACAAGTCCTTAAGGAGTTAAAACAGAGAGATTCACTAGAGTGGGGCCTAAACTCGCGGCTTCTCGTTTAGCTGGTGACATTAACCTATCAGACTACTGCCACAACTACTGTTAGGTTTGAATTCAAGACAGTAGTGTGATCACGCATCTCTGTGAACACATAGTTAATCGCGTCTTCATGTTCCTCGTCTGGGTATTTCTACAGCAGATGAACCTTGCTGCAGGTGTAAACTGTAATGCCCGTTAATCAACGAACGGAGTCGTGACAGGATAGCTGAGCTATTAGGGTTGGGCAGATGAAGTTGGAGGTCTACAACTTCAGGTCAAGAACAGCCCCAGTGCTCTAAAGAAATGGAATTTCAACGGCAATCTGAAAAACATAGTGCTTGGAGAAATCCACAGAAATTATCATACATCCAACACAGGGTATCGTTAGGACGACCCTGATAATCTCTTACAGACTAAGTGAAAGCTAAGCCATATACGAGAATAGGCTTGATGTTAACTTTGCAGTACAAGCGAACGGAAATCCAAACTCTGAACAGATGGAAAGGATAAAGCAGCTTTGGGTTATGTCGAGTGGATGAAGTCGATTAAAACTTTTGTGATAACCCGCTTATATGTGTAAAAATGCTAGCACACGATCAGACCACAATACAAGCAAGGACATGAGCACCAATAAGCGTTGATATTCTGTCACAAGAAAACAAAAGATGCCTAAGATGCTATGTGGAAAATCTCTATTGTCCCGCAAATACCGGTTGAGCACCCGTCCATATTTGATTGACAGATGTCGCCCACTGCAAAACTTGGTGTAATCCACATGGATTTGATGGTAAATCACATAGAACAGGATGAACTGGTCCTCGTGAGAGATCACAAGACGTAGCGATGAAAAGCCGGAAGATCCACTGAAAACGGCAAGTTACAAGCGAGCAAGAACTATTTATTGAATGTTGGACCACGCAACCGGAAGCTTATCCATAGTCAAACAACAAAGAGTAATCCGGAAACACTGGTAGCATACCTGTTTGTTACAATCCCAAGCAGAAAACATGAAACGAAGTGGACTTGGAAACACAACGCACTATTGACAAAAACACGAGGACTTCATAGACTGGTATCTGTGTTTGCCTGCGTTGGCTATGCTAGTTCGCTCGAATGCTCAATCAATCAAGGAGAGCACGTGCTTGCAGAGACCAGTTGAGCGTAAGACAAAAATGGTCACGGATATCATAGATGACCCAAGAGGTACGTACGTCTGAGGTAGTAGAGCAATTTAGGGTGCTACGTCACACCGAAAATCACCATGCATAGCGGTAAGGCTTGTGTATTCGGAGCTCCACTTGTTAGCACAGCTGACGACACATCTAGCAGCAAGTATTTTGGTACTAGCAGATAATCAACAAGATGCATACAATGGAAAAGTGTGCGACTAATTCAACGCAAGCTTTTCTAGATGCCAGCTTAAACCTATTAACCTGTTCATTGCTTGGACAGGTTATCATGGTTGGTTGGAGCAGAGATCAGGTCAGATTTGAGAAACTGCTTGAAAGAAATCATTCACAACCCAGCGGAATGCTTTGGTGACAAGAACCAATCCACCAGCGTCTACACTTTCTGCGTTGAGGTTAATCTTTCAGAATTCTTTGTGAATTTGTAGACAAAAGTGACCAGACCAGAATAATACGAAAATCCTTTTAGCATTGCCAAAACTGCATATCGAATGCTGCCCCTGAGAGATTGAATTACAAAAATAATCAACTTAGGTAAAAGCCTGTTAATCCATTTTCGCCATTCTCTCTCGTGAATTTAATCATGTTACTTTAGTACCCAACTCCTGCGCAAGGATATGCAGAGCATAAGCGCGCCAAAGAATGCGGCTGCTCAGATTTCCCTACTGGCAGCAAACCACGCACAAATGGGATCCCAGATGAACGTGGAGTTTCGAGGGGATATGAGTGACGTCCCATCCCCGTTCGAGGATGCACCGATAGCCATTGCATTTGTGATCAGCAACGCAGCAAGGAAGTGTCTTTCAACAGGATCGGTATCACGTTAAAAGATCTCAGATAATCTCATCTACTCATTCTGCAAGGAGCTGTGTTCACGTGCAGATAGCTCGGTTTAACCGAAAAGCTGATTTACGCAGAAAAGATCCTGAGCAGTGTTTGTCTCACATGAGCCCATGGGGGCGAAATGGCCCCAGTGGTTAGAGCACGAATTTACTGACCGGAAGGTCTGTGGTTCGAATCCGACCTCCACCTCTCGACTTCCCCTGTCTAGGCTTGGGCAACCTGGCAGTAGCCCAGCCCTCGTGCTTCCTTCGAGTGGCATGGCAGCTAGGCACCGCAAGGGTGCTACAGCTGAACGCTTTCTTTCTTTCTTTCTTTCGCATGAGCCCATATGAGTAGGCAAACAGTACGACACAGAAACCATAAGTTTTTACAGACATCGTATTCCCCAAATGCCAACCGCACAAGGATATGGGTTTGATGTTGCGTTATACACAGATCTGCAAATTAAATTGGTGTTTACGGGAGACTCGAATGAATATCAGCTGAACAATGGCCTTCCACTTCAGTACCAAATGGAATATGAAACGGACTCTGTTCAGAACATTCGGTTGTAGGAACGAAAGATTCAGCTATATTTGACGGAATCCCCGTTAGTGTCAAGTTAATTAGCAAATTGGCGGATGAGTTCGGTTATGAAAACTTTGGTGTTTACGCAGAAAACAAGGTTGCTGGAAACTACAAGACCACGCTTATCCCCTAAGCCCAAAATAACACAAAGTCGGTATTGGGTTACCGAGGAACTCTCATAAAAATTTAAATGGTGATCAGTCAATGTTGCATTTTGTTCGTAGATAAGTTAAACGTGCAGCTTCCTAACGGCACCGATAAATGGCTAGGAAAGATCAAACGGTTTGACGTCAGGTCGATTGTGTCGTGGACCGTCTTTGAAGTATGGTGTTGCTGCGGAAAAAATAGGGAACACAACCAATGAAGTCGCACAAAGTCAGAAAGGGAAGCCTATTAACACTGTGATTAAAGAGAATATTGGCAACTCAGGCTGGTCAGTTGTCCGCTTACTGCTCCAACTTCCCAAGCTAATGAAAAGGCCGCCGCTCCGCAACCACACAGCGATGAAGCTTCCGCGTCCACTTTGTCGTTAACGCTGTCTCTTTCTCATTAGAAACCATCCTTAAAGAAGAAGCAAATCCCTCGAGGAAGCTATTTGTGCGACAAGGAGCTTTCTCGACTGTCCCACTGGGTGGAGGCAAACTCCCCAAGTAGAAAGTAGGGGAGTTGGCTAATTAATAGTCGCCCACCCACCAGGAGAAACACTTCCACCATGGCTATCATTCGCCGAAATGGGTTTTACACGTCAGAATAAAAATAGACACCCAATTGTGGGCTAAATAAAGGAACCAAAAAACGGGAACTCAAGAGTAAGTGTGGGTGGTCGACAGAAATCCATTGCCTAGCTAGTCAATAGTCGAACTAGTATCTACTATTGGGGGTATCACAGTAAAGAAAGCCAACTCAAATACCTAACCAAACCTTTCAGGTTAACAGTAACAGATGAGAACAAAGACTTACAATAACAAGCGTTGGTGGTCGATTAGATCTGCTGCGGGCAAACGACAGGCCGAGAAAATAATCACTTTACGACCAAGTTTGTCATCACCAGCAACTTGAAGTATTCCTAAACGTGAGATGTCCGGGTAGTCCGAATCAATGACATCTTGAACACTGAGCTCCTGAAAATGGAGAGGAAAGGGTGCAATTATGAGTAGAAGAAATCTTATCTGCAATGACGCCCGACAGTTGTTCTACATCCAAGGCGTCAGAGTCAAGATAATTCTACTACATGGTGCAATGGAACTGCTTAAACGCACAACGCCTGAGATACCACATAATCAGCAGTATCTTCTCCGGGGGAAAATCCCAAAAGCGGTGGACATCACACGAAGAAACCTTAGTAACTAATTCTAGAGCCACATAAACAAAATAGGTTTCTTATCATTCTTGTTTTCGCGGTATGGAATGGATGCCCCTAGTTGGCTGAACGACAATATCATGCATTCGGGTGATAGGTGGGGAATTGCTAAACGAAGAAATGCGGTACTTTTGAAAAAAACGGCTACATTTCGGAAAAAGTCTAACGAAATTTATATCTGTTTCCAACTGCACACTGATGACCTTGGAAATAAGAGCCAATAATTCATTAAGGATACTGACCAAAATAAGTCTGAAGCTACCATACGGACCAGCGCTCTGAGAAGTTCCAGCATTTTTAAATTTTAACATCTTTTTCTAAGCCAGTCCATTTTTGGGGTAGCCAAATGCTGGTCTAAAAAGATTTCAGCCGCGGGGCACGGATGATGACCCCAAATGCAGTGCGTAGGCAAAAAAGTGTGAGAAGCGAACAGCACAAAGGCAAACTTAGGATGCATCAGGCTGGGAAAAGTATAAGAAAAAAGTTCGTTTATCAAAAAGTAATTACTGTATTTCGTGAAGCCAAAAGGACAGAGTGACTATTCGGAAATACTGAGAGATCATGCGAATACGTCAGAAGGCGTTTGTGGTCCTGGCTAGTTAGGTAAGCCGCAATAGTAGAGCCAAGTAGTCCTCTTGGTTACATGAATTTGCAATCTCAAAACCCAAATGGAGTAAAGGACTCGGAGCAAAGAGAAACGCAAAAGCAAATAGAACTGTTGCGACCTAACAGCAGACCGCTACGTGGTGCAAGGCAACTT
The DNA here is from genome assembly GCF_000715545.1 of Opisthorchis viverrini. Classification (NCBI taxonomy): domain Eukaryota; kingdom Metazoa; phylum Platyhelminthes; class Trematoda; order Opisthorchiida; family Opisthorchiidae; genus Opisthorchis; species Opisthorchis viverrini. The sequence goes on along the minus strand of NW_008751703.1, from coordinate 67,575 downwards.
ATGGGGTTAAAACTATTGCTCAGCGTACAAAAAAGAGTAGCATCATGTGATCAAATCAAAAGTGAAAGACACAGTAGCCATGCTAACTAGGCCGTAATTTACTGAGTACGCTCCATCCCAAGTGAAAATTAAGGCATTAGTCCCCTAAAATGAACGTTAGAAGTTTAATACACCAGTGTCGCTTGGAAAACCGTGAAACGTGCGAAGTAGACACCGCTCCTGCTGATTAGTGTTGTAAGGGCGTCTGATGATCATACTCAAATGAAAAATCAAATCGTTCGGCTGTAGCATCCCATCGGTTTCTAGCTGCCATGCTACTCGACGGAAACACGAGGGCTAAGATGCCGCTCAAACCTGGACAGGAACAGTCGAGATGCACAGGTTGGGTCCGAGAAACGGAATGGACGTTCCAGTCAGTGACTGAGCTATTTTGATCTCCAGGATCTTATTAATTCAGTATGTTAAAGAATCCTTGTTCAGCTGTGGCCAGGCAACCTGAAGGAAGCACAAGTGATGGGACACTGTCCAGATGCATAAGCCAAGGACCCAAGGGCTCGTGTGCACCAGCAACTCTCGATCAGTAGGTCGCGACTTGACATGTGATGTGTTTCGAGTTCAAACTTCGAGCGCAGGAGAAACGAAACTGCTATCAACCTTAGGCCCAACGGTCTGAGTTGCTAATCCAAGCTGAAATCCGAAACGTAAGCTAGGGACCGACGACATTGGTGGGCTGTCACCGTTCCCGGAATCACCTGACAAATCACGCTACGCCATCGGAACGCAAGAAACAAGGGTTTGGTAAGAACAAAACCATTAGGGAGTTAGATAAGGTTAGCTGGTGAATGCTGATCTAAACCACTAAGAGAGTAATGCAAAAGCTTAACTAATTGGATTTCGACATAGGACCTGAAAGTGAAAATAACAACATGGAATAAAAGTTTTAGCAATAATGTTAGCCATATGCAGTAATTTCAGATTGGATGATTTCAATCAGTCTAATGTGGCCGAAATATGGTAGCGTGAATTCGAAGAGAATAAAACCAAGAACTACCTAAATCGTTTTGCAGACTCCACGACCCCATTGCACCGAATATCTTCCTGCCAAAATACCATTCTTGTTCCTTACGACAGCACGCTCCACCCCGGCGCTGACCACCCAAAAATTTCACTTACTCCAGCAAGTTTCGGAGGTTGCACCACACTTTCCATGCTGAGAAATTGGTCAATCGAAGTCCGCAACCTGAGTAACATGCATTCAAGGCGCTGGTCCCGAGACAAATGGTCAATATGACACCGATATCCATTGGACGCGTCTCGCGGACCATGATGGACTTTTTGCTGAACACCGGGCGATTAGGACACAAAGAGCCCTCGGTTTTGTTAGGATAGTTAGACCCTAACGAACAATTCTACCTTTTGTAATATTTTACTGAGATTTTATTTTCTCTCTGTTGTAGCCAACTGGGTCGCAGCACTCGTTCTTCCATTGGTCCATCCAGGCGATCCCGATCCGTTCTCCTTTATGACGGTTAGGTCATGACAGCTGGGTCAAAGGATATTACTCTGACTGTTCACGCAAGAGAAAGTATACGCAGACACATCGGTCACACGATCCTGGTTGGCAACTCACACTAATCGTCACGTGAGAGCCAACCACACGAGTGCAAACTAGCCGGTTACGTGGCTGGACAATCATGTATGACCACAAGTGAGTAGACAGGTCACCTGCTCTCCCGATTTCCGGTTATCGCTGATAACCACGGGTTCGGAATGTGACTGTTCCCATAAACCAGTACATTGAGAGGAAGTCACCGATAAGTTTGCTAATGAACACTTAAACGCAGAAGACAAATTTAACTAACGAGCTGTTTCATTGCAGTCGCATGGGGGGTAGTGTGGTCAACAGAATGAACTTTCAATCAATAAACCGATTTATCAAGCTCCCTATGCCGACCTAATTAATCTCAGCCAGTGACGCGCACTGTTCGGAAATAGAACAGTAGTGTTCGCCTGGGAAGCAATCTAGAATCCAACCTCTGCTCCCCCTGTGGGACTCTAAGAAGTTGATAGTGCTCCTTATTTCAGCATGTCCATACAGATACAATACGTTATCTAATCAGTGGATATGCAGAAACACACAGTCAGTTTGGCCAATACAGTAATCCTCGAAGAGGGGCCATCACAGTAAAAAGAGCTTTTAGACTCGATAAATATACTCATTTGCAAATCAATTTGGTTTTCAAGAGAGACTCAACTGAACCTCCCGTTTATGAGCCCCAAGAAGGGCGAAACCGGTCGTGGGCTGCAACCTTGTGAGTAGTTTCCTTTATGAAAGCTTTTAGACTCCTTTTGAGTGATATTGTATCCGGTAAAGTGCCAGGTATCCAAAACCAATGTATCAGGTTATAAAAATTACACGGGCTTGTGTGGGAACTTCCAAAACTGTTTTTCAAAGAAAATATTCAGCAATCTTCGCCGAGTCCTCTTTCTGAGACTATGGTACAGACCATACTGAACATCTCAAATTCCAAATGTTTTGATTGTTGTTTTTTTTATTGCAGCCGAATTTGCATTGTTTTATTAAAGTAGCCACAGCAGACAGAGTTCAGTTTACTTTTTAACTAATTGACTGATGAGTGGGATCTATAAGGTGGTCACGCATGAGGAACGAGCAGATTTACGTAGGTTGGACATCATGTACAATAACCACACGTGGGCGAGGAGTGGTGTGATTACATTTTGCGACGTTAAAACCATAAAATTTGGAGTAATTGCTCTTTAGGCAACTGCTGGGCTCAGAATTACACTGTAGCCCTCCGTCGGTGCTCAAAATAGGGAGAAAACACGAACAGAGCCACTACAATTTAAGATTTTACTAGTTACTGTACTTGTCCCCATTTGTGCTCGCCTGTTATTTAAATGTTCAATAAGCCAGGCGGCTTCACGAACCGACAAGTTTTTATAGAAATATGATAGCCGAGGTGGACTTGAGTTTCTAGTCACTGCACCAGGAAATGCGCTCTTTTGGGAAAAACAATGCAGCATTATGTGAGTCAGCTAGTATGGGTAAGGTTCACGGAACGCAGTATTAGGATCCACTTCAGTTAGACAAGACTCAGCGTTAGTCAGGAGGAGTTTGCGAATACGAAACCGCTGATGCGTACTATGGGTCAGGTATTCCACTAGGTGGTGACTTAGTCAACGTACGTGATGGCCAACAGTGCGATCGCAAATTTAAAAAAAAACTAACAGAACTCCTGACAATAAGGTTTCCAAACCTTAAAACCTCCATCTTGATATAAGCAACGCTTGTTGCTCTTAAGTTTCTGGAACAATTTCTTTGGCATGAAGTAAAAGAAGGCACTTTCACACCTGAATACCCTCTTTGTTTTAGTGCTGACTGTTATTTTCGGGACTATGGTGGGAGTTATTCAACCATTTATTCGTTAAAAATATTTTCCACATTTGTTTGTCACAATGTGTATAAATATGGTACTGTTAACATTAGGCTTCCAAATGGTTGCTAGAAGTGTCACATCAGACGTGCATCTGAACTGCAGGTAATGTCGTCTCACGAACAGTATACAGCGTAACGGCATGACGACTGTTCGCTTATTAGCATATTCGTCCATTCACAATCACTTTAGGTGGTTGCGGTGAGTTGCTAATGGGTGAGATGTACTTATCTCTCACGAATTAGTAGTCCTTTAGTGGGGAAACCTACAAAACTAAGTAAAACTGCATTCATATGGACTACTTACATAGTTGGTGAAAACTTATCGACAGCCCACACAACCTGTTTCGTCCTTTTTGGACTGATCTCAGACAGGCGTTCACTTGAATTTCCAGTTCAATATGAATTCACCTTTACCCGAAGAAAAATGGCTCGGTGGGACTGATGACCCCAAAACACTAGTACTGTGATAAACAGCTTAGCCACACTATATGTGGCGGACCATTTTGAAACCGAAACCTAACGAGGAAAAAGAGGAAGTTCGCCAAAGAGCAAGAGTGCATTTGGACAACGACAAGTGGTGAAGGTTGTAGTTAACTAGGCAAACAGATGCGAATGTTCCTTCGTTGAAGATACCCTGTTGCTGTGCCGTCCGGAAATCAGTATATGTCGGATCCTGTTCAATAAGCGCCGATTCTGGAAACTCAATGATTGGTTTTGAGCCGACTACTTGTAGTGGCCTGACCTCAATCTGGATATCGTCAATGATCCAGTCACACCCTACAGTTAACGATGTAATAAAATCTCGAAAGTTCGCGAGGTCCCCTCCAACAGGAATACAAACTAATTAGATGACATGGAGTGAAACACTCACCTTTGCAGCCATACCCAGTTCCTGTTCATAATCCTCGTCTATAATACCATCGGGAGTCATGCGATCCGAGTTGAACGCGCTTCCCTCCGGAGATCCCTCTGAAATAGAAAGGAAGGAACAACAATGGGTGAAATATCCAACTAAATCATGTATAGTCAGACTCCAATCAACCGATAAAAAGTTTGCCTGACCTTACAATGAAGAAAGGAGTGGATCGACGAGTTCTCAGGTTTTGACCGACTTTACGATAAGCACCACGGCTGATAGTGAAATGAAAAGGATCATCCCAGCAAAAAACACTCCTGTACTTAACAAAGTGTGTATCGATAACAACACCACTGGTAGCCTGGAAGAGTGCCACTCAAAATAGTTGTTGCGAAGAGGATTTTGAAGAGGCGAACCACTTCAGATGACGCAAGCGGTTAATAGTTCATATTGGCCAGTCCTTTTTATCCCCGTAAACCTCCGGACGCTCTGAGATCATATTATGTCTAGTTTCATGCTTTATTTCTATATTGGGAACCTCTAAAACAACCTTTCATAATGGGTTGCAGACAGGTGGATAAAATAGACATTATTCGCTTTTATTTCAAATCCCAGTGTTTTCCTGTACCCAAGACAGCTTCCGAAATGCAGTTGAATGACCGGTCTTCTGGTCAGGGAAATCCCTGACCCACTCATCTTTATGAAGAACTCACGTGTCGAGTTGACTCACAATATCTCCCAGTTTAGCCATGTTCATTCAGGCTCTACCCGAGGTAAGACAACTACCCTTTTATTCTTTGCACTAAATGGTTTCTCCTGTCTCCAATGTGCACATCAAAAAGTCAACCGAATTCGTCTCAATTAGCGCGTAAAAAATTATTTCCCCCAGCCTTTGGTGAGTAAATCCCTTACTGGCCGATTTAACTTCAACCCTAGACCGTAAAGGATATATTTTTAAAAAAGTGGCTCTCAGACGGCCTTTGATAGAAAATCAAAGCTTTCAGATTTGGCAGGATTCCGGTACATCTTTAACAAACAACCAGTCGGGGACAAGACGAATGAACGCTGCGGAATCCTGAAGAGTGGGTCGAGATGATTCAAGAATTCCGGTCAGTCAAAAACAAGCACCCTTTCTGAAGAAGCCACTTTTAGTCGGCTCCTTGAGGTATCCACTTCAAAGTGTGGTGACTGAACTACAGGTTGCAAAAGTCAGGTCGGGGATTAGCGCTCGCATGGAAGAACCACATCGTTTGCTGGGGTAAGTGGGAAGTACTCTTCCTGATGTAATGGGAGGTCCGGGACAGCGATGAGATTTAGGACCTTGGGTATTAATTGTGATGTGAAGTGGGCACAAAGTACAGATTGTTCGCATTAACTGTAACAGCTTAAGCACTCTAAATGAGATTGTGAAGTAATTATCCTGGGCAGTTAGCTGTTGTATTATTCCACGAATCACTACGCTACGCTTCAATCGAAGCGCACCAAGGGTGGAAAGCGACCACTAGACAGTGTAGTGAATTTCTGGAGCAGAACAAACCGACTGCAGAAATCAATACACATATTGATCTGCTCCCGTAAGACGAGTTCGCTACTTTGGAAAGAAATGCTTCACGAAGTACAATAAAGTTCGCCTGAGCATGAGCGACTCACCGACACAGTTGAACGGACTAACCAATGTATTCAAAATTTAATAACATGCCCAACGTAATAGAATGTTGACGCGAAAAATGTGACTTTAAGTGAAAGTATTTTGCTCCCTACATACCACCATAAAGTGAACAGTCCAGCAGCAGCAGCAGCTTTAACTGATTCAGACAAGGACTTGATATGGTATGGATAACAGGTATCCATGGGTTTAGAAAACTGAACGATGCATTCTCATTTAGTAAGATATTGCAAGTATCTGGTCGTTGTTCTGTGGAAAGTGACCACATGGTCACCTTTGGCTCGTGACTATGAGTCACGGGAACATAGTCACCGGTCTGGTATGAGTAACGAATGTTAAATAGTTTGAATACACGGAGGATGGTTATTAGCAAAGCGTTTTTCTGGTCCCCTAGAGTGAACACTCGTTGCATGGGTTGTTCACTTTCACGATATATTCCGTTAAGTTTTTCTGAAGAAATAGGGAAGTATTGTTTGAGATGACTGACTTAAAAATGAGGAATTCTGTTTACACTGTTCGGATCAAACATCCAGTGCTTAAAATCCATTGGCATCTGACAAGCAGAGAGGAGGGAACGAGAGGAAGACAAACGATAATCGCCCTGAGTTAGAAATCAAAAAGTGTGCAAAAACCTAGCCCTAAAACAGATGCTGTCATCAACTAACCTTTATTGCCCGCAAGTTCTAGACTACATTCATCAAACTCCATTTCGGGCGTTTCAAAATCTGTCAAATAAGAGCTCGGTGGAAAGGAGCCAAAAGTAAGGGAGTCGAATCGACGTCGATATTCGTTAGTGGATGCATCATCTGGTGCCCCAGAATCAGAATCATGAGAAACATAACGCCAAAGCGGTTTCGAGCCACTCCTTCCAGTCATGTCATCAAATATAGGATCCTTCAGGCTGGACGACTCCACTCCATCGACAAAATCTGAGTCTTTCTCTTCCATTCGCTTCAGTGCTGACAATTCCGGTTCGACAACAGTACTTGAAACAGCTGGATCAGACTCCATGGAGCACTGAAAAGTACCGTCCAGATGCGCAGCTGAAAAAATTAAAGTATATGAACCAGGTTCCTGCAGCTCCACAACGAAAACTCAAGCGAGTAGGAATATAGTTATATACTTACAAAATACATATTTAATACAAAATACATATTTACAAAAAAATATATTTACAAAAATATTAATACTCAGTATCAGAGCAGAGAATACAGCTTGGATTTCACCAGAAGTAACCGATCAACTGCTTGATACAAATCAATCGCTTCGGCATACGTAGTGCCTTCATAGGGTAGACCTGCGGAAATCTGATTCAAGTAGTTTATATGAGCGTTCATTTCCGCTTCCACTTCTTTCAGAACGACACGGAAATTGTGGGTATGGTTCTCAACTTGCTTGACTGTGGGACGATCCTTAGAGAGTTCGTCCAGTGCATTCCCAGCATGCTGCATAATTAACATAATCTTGCGCTCAACCTCGTCTAATCGACTCAGACGAGCTTCTAGTGATACAGTTTGCTGATCCTTCGAGGAAGCACTTGACATTGAGGAAACTTGTGGAGAGTACAAGTACGTAACCAAAACGGGGAGCCAGCTGCAGTGAAAAAAGGAATCAGTAAGTTTTTATTGGGAGGCTAATTATAAACTAAAGCTATACACTCTCCACTGGCAGGTAGTAACGAATGGGGTAGGGATGGGGATGTGCGCACTGCTTTCAGTGGCCTCATCCACCGACGGAAAAAGTGCTCGCGATTTTGAAGTCCAAATAAGACAAACAAGACTGGTTGATCGTGAATTATGGAATTATTGCAGAGGGCAATCACTGTTACCATGGTCAACACTAAAACAGTAGTAGATACTGCTGCTTAAATAAAATGCATTCAAATAGGAAGCCTTTAAAAAATGGGACTATGGGAGTTGTTGTAAAGATATCTTCAGGCCCTGAGGAAAGCGGAGCTGATCTTCAAACAGCATTGGAATAAAGACCTAAGTACTGTGCCGCAACATCACATCATTAGGACGACTTCCAAGTATCCCGAGGAATCTCCCCATATGCTGTTTCAACAAACTACAACGGACAATTTTCGACTGGATAGTCTGACTGCATGACGACTGCATACACTTTGCGGAGAATAGTGAAGTGCCATGACCCACATAATTCCTAATAGCAGGCAAAGAAGATGCGACCGGGAAGATGCGAAAATTCCACAAGGTTTTTGGATAGTAGTCACAGTCGACTCGCGTTGCCATGCTCAGGTTATGTGAAACCTTTCAAAACGCGTATCTTCAAAGGACAGCAGGTAAATCAGGAATATTTGCAATTCAATCATGCATTTCTGAACCGAACATGGACAGTCCACATAAAAGTTAAGGGTCGATTCCTTCATCAGTGACCACCAGATTCGTGTAAAAGTCAACGGTGTGTCAACAGAACCGCTCCACGCCATAAGCGGAATCCCTCGGAACGCCAGGATTTTCAATAAACCTGTGAACGATCATCCACATACCAGACACTTCACCGTCATTATCACCTTCAGTTGCAAAAACCGGGTATTTACTGTACACTGGTTATGGATGCCGCATTCCCCTCCACCGGTGATTTGGGGAGATGGGGATCACCATCATCATCGACAGCATGACATCAGTGTTCAACACTGATGCTTCACTGCCGGGGATAAATAGCAAGGCACTGTAGGCGGTCGCAGATAGAAGTGATCCGTTAAAACAGGGACGTCAGTGGAATTTTCACTGGGGAGGTCGGTCGAAAAGCTATGTGTTGACGGCAATGGCTTGAATGCACTCGCGTCACTAAGCGCGCGACTGGGTCATGTTTGACAATATCTTTAACAACTGACCTGTACCATCTCGGGATCTCCATCCGGGGAGAAATTATTATTAGCACACCTGAGTTTGCTGGTAATTGTTTTCATAATTAGCTGCCAAGTCATTGCATGATCTTTGTTGACTCGTTTACACACTTCCATGGTTGTGCGAAAGGGGTTCTTCGAGGAATTCGGTCGACTGGCATGTGGGACACGCGACAAAGCCAACGCAACTTATGGGGCACGAGCAGCCCATCTGTTGAGGGCGATTTGTTTCTTCCCAAAAACCATTCGGCTTACTTCAACATTACTGATCCGGTGTTCGCACCAGACTCGAGAAACGCTCCGAAGACGTCGATAACCAAACAATGGAACATTTTCAACCTCCTCAGAGTATAGCCGCCATGTTTCTGACCCACATCACAATATGGAGTTCAGCACAGTATTGTAAACTTGAAACTTGACAGATAAGCCCATACATTTCTGCACCACAAGTGATGCAGGTTCACAAAAGCTGTTCGGGCCTTTCCAATCCGGATGGAAATATCATCTTTGGTTAGACCACGGGGACTGTCATAGCTACTCAGGTAAGCAAGTATGTCCACTACCCCGATCCGCTCTTTCCCCAGCATGAAGTCTTGCAGCAGCACTCTACCCTTTGCATTTTTGAAGCGCACACCAAATGGTGGGGCAGGGCTATTTAGATTATTTAATGTCGAATGAATTAAAATGGCGCTCGACCCACGAAGAGGTGTCTTTTACCTACTAGATACCTGAAAGCAAATTTCCGGAGAAAACTTCGGATCCATAGGCATAAGCGGCTGAGAGTGAGTCTTCCATAATGATGTCCATGACGAGGTTGAAGAGGAAGGGTAAAAGAGGGCGGCCTTCTTGACACCACTTGATATAGTGAAGTCAGGAGGGAGCTTAAAGTAAACCCTCAGGCATCTGCTGCAGCTGGCTTAATAGTCTGGTGAAATGGCTCAGTGGTTAGAGCAATTTTTATTTTTAATAAGCTGAAATACATGGCTTCATGTAGACTGGTCCAGCCCGAGGACAAGGAGAGTGAAACGTAGATGCCCAGCTCATGGTGGTGCTAAGCACAACAGGCGCATTTAGGGAGAGTCAATCTGATTGCAAGACTTGTCCTTCTTTCGATTGCATCAGATAAATCACCAACTGCCACGATCAACTGATGGGCGATCGGAAAGTGTGGCTTGTGGAGCCAGCCTTTCCTTGGGGAAAGGGAGCCACAAATATGGGCACGCTGTTCGCCTGAAGAAAACATCTTACTGCCTCCACACACACACACACACACTACAAAGGACAGTACGATTTTTATTCCAGACCGCCGCGTACTATGCGAGCCGTCGCTCTCCGTCTGACTGCTATCTCTTGGTCTTCCTAGCATGACTGCACCTGTGGAACAGAGTTCCAACCAGGGTAGCCCGTGGAATCATTGCATCACTTGGGCCTGACCACCACTACAATGTGACAGCTTTCGGTTCAGGGGATGCACTGCCGATGTTTTAAATATTACTGGGAAGTTCCGAAAACGATGTCTAATTCCATTTTCTAGAGGTCCTGAACCGGTTATACAAGCTACACGTAGTCACTTGTAAACGTGTTTACAAAAATGGTAATAAGGGAATGAACAAAACCCAAAGCAGAATTTGAAGTTGCCGGCATTTACCGAACCTTGCTAAAGTGAGCGCCCAGCATGACAGCGTGATATGCCCATCGTGTAACTCCTAATTTTACCAAATATCTGCCCAATTGAACATCTCATTTGTCCAACAAATGGATCCCGGCTGATGGTCATAAATTTCGCACGGTTTAGATGACTTTCATCCGGATCACTGTCGTTCAACTTGGAAAACCTAATTCAGCTCATCTCAATGCTCTCAGGACGATGCGAGTGTTGAAACCTGACGCGTTCCCTGATTACTGCACCGAGGACTAGTCAACCACACCCTCGTCAAAAGTGAAATGCGGTACAGGCGATGTAATTGTTGAGATAATTCGTAAATGTTACAGGACTGGAAGGAAGCGACGGAAGGAGAAAATGGTAGCAGATCACGCAATACTTTAACACTTTTGTAGAACAGGTTATGAGTTGGTTGGTAAAAAAATCGTCCAGCTGTAGCACCCTTTCGATGCCTAGTTGCCACGCCACCCGAAGGAAGCACAAGGGCTGGAATACTGCAAGGTTGCCCAAGCCTAGATAGGCGAGGTCGAGGGGCGGAGGTCGGGTTCGAACCATGGACCTTCTGCTCCGTAAGTTCGCGCCCTAACCACTTAGCTATCTCACCTCCAGTTTGCCAGTGCAAACGATCAATTATATCACAGGAAAAGCAAAGACTGAAAGGTAGCAAGCAAAAGGATGCCAATTTCTCTCACACAAAAAAGTAGAGAGACAGGACCTGTCTCTTTCATGGGATCAAGATCGATGATCAATTGGAATATGTTTGGGGCCGATTGGGGAGTCATCGTTTCAGAGAGGTTTGGTAAACAATCAGTGGACTTATTGCTGGACAATCTGCTTACTCACTCAATTGGCACGACGAAGCTCTTGTGTCAAAAGCGAAACGTTGCCCAGCAATTAATCCACCGATTGTTTACCAAACTTCTCTGAAACTAAATCGACAATCATTTCCCGTGTCTCTGTAAATCGGTTTCACATGAACTAGTCTCAAGCTCTCTGGAACAATTCACCCCTCACGTGAGTAGTGAAACGGACTAGTCAAAAGCAAGGCAATCGCGTCTGCCGAGGATTTCCAAACCAGCAGATGAAACTTATCAAGTGCATGTGAAATCTCCATCACGCTCCTTTTATCGAGCACGAAATCCCATAGTACGCGGTTTAGATGGGCGGGCTTCCTAACGAACATCCCTTCATCTCTTATCAGTTCACGACCAATGTTAGCGTTGAAAGCTAGTTTCAAGGCAGCGCTAAGTTACGATTGTTTAGATCTTCATCACAAATATTCAGGTAGGTTATTAGGGATCCTATGTCAGATACCAGAAAGTTCTTGATCATAGGTAGCGAATGCGGGTCGTTTTAGCCAGTTGCATTTATTACCCTGCAAGTAGCAAGCTTCTTTCATTCCTAGAGAACCTGAGCGATCCCACATTTTTTCAGACTTCGGATTGAGCTCGTAGGGCTTTGGTACTCTACAGGTTTCCTGGGCTGGTGTACGGACAAAGGTGAAACAAAGATTCCGCACATGGGTTTGAAAGTAGTGCTCTATTTGTCCATTCAAATTTTCCATGGAGCTAATGCAGATAGTCGCCTATAAGGTAGGTTACATGAGAGGTACATGTACAAGATCACCAAATGGTTGACCAAAGTAAAAATATGTCTTCCAACGTGATTGCCTTCGGGAGCGTTAAATACAATTAAACTGAGTGGCGAGCTCGGACGTTGTTTCTGGTCGTACTTAATGTGTATCGCCAATCTGGAATGTTCTTGGACCCGTTTTTTTTCTTCACATAAAAGTTGCAGGAAAGTAAGTCGGTAAACATTCTCAATGGAGCCTGAGAGGCAAATTCGCAACAGAGGCCGCCCAAACAATTGAGGGAGCATTTACTTTGCCGGCTAATAAAAAGTGAAGAGGCTAAACACACATGTTGAAGAGAAGAGGTTCTAGGAGACTGAGAACATTTGTGGCCAACTGCGGCGAACAGATCAACAGCCATCTGATACACAAAAGGCAAACACCCTGTACTGTATTTGTGCACTCACATTTGGTACGATACTGAATTACCTCGTCCCGGATCTCAGTTTAGCACGCCTAGAGTGGCGTTAGGTTAAGATGTTGATCGTACAACTACGTTATGACTTCTCTGAAGGACAACTCAGATTCTAGAAGACTAAGGAAGCCCTGTCTCAACAAGTACAGGCACATTATGCCGCACGCAATCCACCCACTTTATTGTGTTCAGACCTGGCCTTCTTGACCCACTCCACAAGATGACCCACAGAAGACCCACTCCACGGCGAGAGATGTCGTCTGGTTCCCAACCTGTTAGACGTCTGCTGATCACGACAAGTGGTGCGGCCAGGACCAAAGGCCGCGTTCCTTCGGTTGGAGACCAGCAAAAAACGCCCGGTCAATTGCCCTTTAGAAATTCAAAGATTGTAACCTAGAAACAGAACAGTGCATCTCGCGTATATTGGTTGCCAAGCTTGAACTGGTACCATTGTTCAATATAAGAGCTCACATGACATCCCATTGCTTATCTTATCAGTTAGCTTGATAGAAGTCGACTGCCAGAGAAAGAAATAGACATAATCAGCATCTAGATATTTGCCGGAATCTCCCGCGTCTTCGCACTTTTATCTGGCTGTACTCAGGTTCCTGAGATGGGAGCGTGAAATTAAAGTGGCTGCAGTTCAAATAAATGTTGTGGGATCTTCGCAACACCTGGTTGGAGCACACGTTATCCAACATGAACGTTGCTGGAGACCTTGCAGGGCATGGAACATAACTGATCCTGCTGGCACATGTTGTCATTTACAAACCATTAGCTTGAGTTTTGTTAAAACACCGTTAGTACACTGCGGGGGCACGTTAAGACTTTCGAGATGAGAGCGAGTCCTAGGGCGACAACAGTTCTTCGCATTTTGAGTAACTGGTGTGTGGACAGCTCTACGTATCGTATCTATGACACTGATCAGATTACTTATAGGTGTTTTTATGCCATTCCTACAGTTGGGAAGTCTATTACCCAGTGATGATGACTTCAATAGATGTGCAACACTCTTCCCAGGCCGGGTTTGTTTTTGTCGTTCAGCGGCTTCCGGTCATCTAAAGGGTTGGAAAGAGTGTTGCACATCTATTGAAGTCATCATCACTGGGTAATAGACTTCCCAACTGTAGGAATGGCATAAAAACACCTATAAGTAATCTGATCAGTGTCATAGATACGATACGTAGAGCTGTCCACACACCAGTTACTCAAAATGCGAAGAACTGTTGCCGTCCTAGGACTCG